>NC_141012.1:837864-1105059 GCF_052327205.1 Somniosus microcephalus
CCATTTCAAACTACAACAGCAATTAGAACAAATGCTTCGCCGTTTTGAGCAAGAGTTGAATGCAACGAAAGAGTTCTTTGATATAGAGTTGGAGAATCTGGAAAGACAACAGAAGCAGCTGATGGAGAAAATGGAGCAGGAGCACACAAAACGTCTGATGTCAGAGGAGTTAACGGTCAGCCAACTCCTGCATATGCTGAAGGACAGGACTCTGAAATGGGAAAAACTTGAACATGAACTTCAATATTCAAACGAAAGGGGTTCGGAGCTCTCAAAGGTTATTGGAAGAACTGAGGTGGCAACACAGACTGAGATGACTGCAACAGAGCAGCCCTTGGATGCCAAAAGTACGCTGACTCACGTCAACGTAGAACAACAGACCGCTGAAACAGCTGCTCCGGTAGAGGGATTGCATAGTCCGATCAATCAATCTCCAAAGGAAGTTGAAGTATTAAAATCACAAATGAGGTCACTAGTAAACGACTTGCTGAAAGCCCAGAAAAAGCTGGATGCAGAGGTACACATGAAGAAGTCTCTTCAGGAAAGATGTCTGGATTTGGAACAAGAGCTGGCTAACGTCCAGCTAGGTATGGAGGAAATAGACGACCCTCTCACTGGTCTAGCTCAGGACGACACCGAATATTACGATGTCCTGTCCTGCCCAGCTTGTAACTTCGACTCCCAAAGTGCAGAAATCATGGAGGAGCACCAAAAGTCTACGGAACATCGGGAGAAGCTGGCTCTACGACGGAAACAGGAGGAAGAGAAGGAGGAACTGCGCATGCAGCTGGCAGCTGTGGCAGCTGACAATGGAGCCCAGAGAGTCTCCAAGAAGCAGAAAAGGAAAAGTAAAAACAGAAGATGACCCATCTGAACCATTATCACCTCTACCAGATCACACACGTGGTCCCTCCGAACGGAGCCAATTCAGTTCGGAAGTTCAAACTGTTAAATCCATGGAAGGACTATTGAATGAGTCACTCTAGCAACGTGAACCGACTACACCACAGAGATTGAATCTGTGAACTGTTTTCCGCAGAGACTGAATCTGCGATCTGTTTTTGACATGAAGTTATCTATGTATCTATGTTATTCTGTTATGTAAACCTGAAGTTATATATGTATATATGTTATTACGTTATGTTAAATGGGGAGATGACTGTAAAGCTAGGAAGGGAGGAATGTTGTGTATGTAATATGTGTGCTACTTTGAACCTATGGACAGGACTGCACTACTTGTTGGGCGTAGTGATACGCAGTACCACTCCTGGCCATAGGGGTATAAATAGTACTGTGGGTACTGATTCCCCTCAGTTCCCGCCTGTGGGCATGAAGTAAAGACCTATGTATAGTCCCTACCTCCAACCAGTAAAGACCTGTTTGAGTTATACGTTTAAGTCTTTGTGTTAATTGTTCAATACAATACACATACTTAACAGAGCTGTGAACAGTTACTCTCGACAGTACATCGGGGAAAGCAGATAGTCTGAACAGTTACTCTCGACAGTACATCGGGGAAAGCAGAGAGTCTGAACAGTTACTCTCGACAGTACATCGGGGAAAGCAGAGAGTCTGAACAGTTACTCTCGACAGTACATCGGGGAAAGCAGAGAGTCTGAACAGTTACTCTCGACAGTACATCTGGGAAAGCAGATAGTCTGAACAGTTACTCTCGACAGTACATCTGGTAAAGCAGAGAGTCTGAACAGTTACTCTCGACAGTGCATCGGGGAAAGCAGATAGTCTGAACAGTTACTCTCGACAGTACATCTGGTAAAGCAGAGAGTCTGAACAGTTACTCTCGACAGTACGTCGGGGAAAGCAGATAGTCTGAACAGTTACTCTCGACAGTACATCGGGGAAAGCAGATCGTCTGAACAGTTACTCTCGACAGTACATCGGGGAAAGCAGAGAGTCTGAACAGTTACTCTCGACAGTACATCGGGGAAAGCAGATTGTCTGAACAGTTACTCTCGACAGTACATCGGGGAAAGCAGAGAGTCTGAACAGTTACTCTCGACAGTACATCGGGGAAAGCAGAGAGTCTGAACAGTTACTCTCGACAGTACATCGGGGAAAGCAGATTGTCTGAACAGTTACTCTCGACAGTACATCGGGGAAAGCAGAGAGTCTGAACAGTTACTCTCGACAGTACATCTGGGAAAGCAGAGAGTCTGAACAGTTACTCTCGACAGTACATCTGGGAAAGCAGATAGTCTGAACAGTTACTCTCGACAGTACATCGGGGAAAGCAGAGAATCTGAACAGTTACTCTCGACAGTACATCGGGGAAAGCAGATAGTCTGAACAGTTACTCTCGACAGTACATCGGGGAAAGCAGATAGTCTGAACAGTTACTCTCGACAGTACATCGGGGAAAGCAGAGAGTCTGAACAGTTACTCTCGACAGTACATCGGGGAAAGCAGATAGTCTGAACAGTTACTCTCGACAGTACATCGGGGAAAGCAGATAGTCTGAACAGTTACTCTCGACAGTACATCGGGGAAAGCAGAGAGTCTGAACAGTTACTCTCGACAGTACATCGGGGAAAGCAGATAGTCTGAACAGTTACTCTCGACAGTACATCGGGGAAAGCAGAGAGTCTGAACAGTTACTCTCGACAGTACATCGGGGAAAGCAGATAGTCTGAACAGTTACTCTCGACAGTACATTGGGGAAAGCAGATAGTCTGAACAGTTACTCCCGACAGTACATCGGGGAAAGCAGATAGTCTGAACAGTTACTCTCGACAGTACATCGGGGAAAGCAGATAGTCTGAACAGTTACTCTCGACAGTACATCGGGGAAAGCAGAGAGTCTGAACAGTTACTCTCGACAGTACATCGGGGAAAGCAGATAGTCTGAACAGTTACTCTCGACAGTACATCGGGGAAAGCAGAGAGTCTGAACAGTTACTCTCGACAGTACATCTGGGAAAGCAGAGAGTCTGAACAGTTACTCTCGACAGTACATCGGGGAAAGCAGATCGTCTGAACAGTTACTCTCGACAGTACATCGGGGAAAGCAGAGAGTCTGAACAGTTACTCTCGACAGTACATCTGGGAAAGCAGAGAGTCTGAACAGTTACTCTCGACAGTACATCTGGGAAAGCACAGAGTCTGAACAGTTACTCTCGACAGTACATCTGGGAAAGCAGAGAGTCTGAACAGTTACTCTCGACAGTACATCGGGGAAAGCAGAGAGTCTGAACAGTTACTCTCGACAGTACATCGGGGAAAGCAGAGAGTCTGAACAGTTACTCTCGACAGTACATCGGGGAAAGCAGATAGTCTGAACAGTTACTCTCGACAGTACATCGGGGAAAGCAGATAGTCTGAACAGTTACTCTCGACAGTACATCGGGGAAAGCAGAGAGTCTGAACAGTTACTCTCGAAAGTACATCGGGGAAAGCAGATAGTCTGAACAGTTACTCTCGACAGTACATCTGGTAAAGCAGAGAGACTGAACAGTTACTCTCGACAGTACGTCGGGGAAAGCAGATAGTCTGAACAGTTACTCTCGACAGTACATCGGGGAAAGCAGAGAGTCTGAACAGTTACTCTCGAAAGTACATCGGGGAAAGCAGATAGTCTGAACAGTTACTCTCGACAGTACATCTGGTAAAGCAGAGAGACTGAACAGTTACTCTCGACAGTACGTCGGGGAAAGCAGATAGTCTGAACAGTTACTCTCGACAGTACATCGGGGAAAGCAGATAGTCTGAACAGTTACTCTCGACAGTACATCTGGTAAAGCAGAGAGTCTGAACAGTTACTCTCGACAGTACATCGGGGAAAGCAGAGAGTCTGAACAGTTACTCTCGAAAGTACATCGGGGAAAGCAGATAGTCTGAACAGTTACTCTCGACAGTACATCTGGTAAAGCAGAGAGTCTGAACAGTTACTCTCGACAGTACGTCGGGGAAAGCAGATAGTCTGAACAGTTACTCTCGACAGTACATCGGGGAAAGCAGATAGTCTGAACAGTTACTCTCGACAGTACATCGGGGAAAGCAGATAGTCTGAACAGTTACTCTCGACAGTACATCGGGGAAAGCAGAGAGTCTGAACAGTTACTCTCGACAGTACATCGGGGAAAGCAGATTGTCTGAACAGTTACTCTCGACAGTACATCGGGGAAAGCAGATAGTCTGAACAGTTACTCTCGACAGTACATCGGGGAAAGCAGAGAGTCTGAACAGTTACTCTCGACAGTACATCGGGGAAAGCAGATAGTCTGAACAGTTACTCTCGACAGTACATCGGGGAAAGCAGAGAGTCTGAACAGTTACTCTCGACTGTACATCGGGGAAAGCAGATAGTCTGAACAGTTACTCTCGACAGTACATCGGGGAAAGCAGATAGTCTGAACAGTTACTCTCGACAGTACATCGGGGAAAGCAGATAGTCTGAACAGTTACTCCCGACAGTACATCGGGGAAAGCAGATAGTCTGAACAGTTACTCCCGACAGTACATCGGGGAAAGCAGAGAGTCTGAACAGTTACTCTCGACAGTACATCGGGGAAAGCACAGAGTCTGAACAGTTACTCTCGACAGTACATCTGGGAAAGCAGATAGTCTGAACAGTTACTCTCGACAGTACATCGGGGAAAGCAGAGAGTCTGAACAGTTACTCTCGACAGTACATCGGGGAAAGCAGATAGTCTGAACAGTTACTCTCGACAGTACATCGGGGAAAGCAGAGAGTCTGAACAGTTACTCTCGACAGCACATCGGGGAAAGCAGATAGTCTGAACAGTTACTCTCGACAGTACATCGGGGAAAGCAGAGAGTCTGAACAGTTACTCTCGACAGTACATCGGGGAAAGCAGAGAGTCTGAACAGTTACTCTCGACAGTACATCGGGGAAAGCAGAGAGTCTGAACAGTTACTCTCGACAGTACATCGGGGAAAGCAGATAGTCTGAACAGTTACTCTCGACAGTACATCAGGGAAAGCAGAGAGTCTGAACAGTTACTCTCGACAGTACATCGGGGAAAGCAGAGAGTCTGAACAGTTACTCTCGACAGTACATCGGGGAAAGCACAGAGTCTGAACAGTTACTCTCGACAGTACATCTGGGAAAGCAGATAGTCTGAACAGTTACTCTCGACAGTACATCGGGGAAAGCAGAGAGTCTGAACAGTTACTCTCGACAGTACATCGGGGAAAGCAGATAGTCTGAACAGTTACTCTCGACAGTACATCGGGGAAAGCAGAGAGTCTGAACAGTTACTCTCGACAGCACATCGGGGAAAGCAGATAGTCTGAACAGTTACTCTCGACAGTACATCGGGGAAAGCAGAGAGTCTGAACAGTTACTCTCGACAGTACATCGGGGAAAGCAGAGAGTCTGAACAGTTACTCTCGACAGTACATCGGGGAAAGCAGATAGTCTGAACAGTTACTCTCGACAGTACATCGGGGAAAGCAGATAGTCTGAACAGTTACTCTCGACAGTACATCGGGGAAAGCAGAGAGTCTGAACAGTTACTCTCGACAGTACATCGGGGAAAGCAGAGAGTCTGAACAGTTACTCTCGACAGTACATCGGGGAAAGCAGATAGTCTGAACAGTTACTCTCGACAGTACATCGGGGAAAGCAGAGAGTCTGAACAGTTACTCTCGACAGTACATCTGGTAAAGCAGAGAGTCTGAACAGTTACTCTCGACAGTACATCGGGGAAAGCAGAGAGTCTGAACAGTTACTCTCGACAGTACATCGGGGAAAGCAGATAGTCTGAACAGTTACTTTCGACAGTACATCTGGGAAAGCAGAGAGTCTGAACAGTTACTCTCGACAGTACGTCGGGGAAAGCAGATAGTCTGAACAGTTACTCTCGACAGTACATCGGGGAAAGCAGAGAGTCAGAACAGTTACTCTCGACAGTACATCGGGGAAAGCAGAGAGTCTGAACAGTTACTCTCGACAGTACATCGGGGAAAGCAGATTGTCTGAACAGTTACTCTCGACAGTACATCGGGGAAAGCAGAGAGTCTGAACAGTTACTCTCGACAGTACATCTGGGAAAGCAGAGAGTCTGAACAGTTACTCTCGACAGTACATCGGGGAAAGCAGATAGTCTGAACAGTTACTCTCGACAGTACATCGGGGAAAGCAGAGAGTCTGAACAGTTACTCTCGACAGTACATCGGGGAAAGCAGATCGTCTGAACAGTTACTCTCGACAGTACATCGGGGAAAGCAGAGAGTCTGAACAGTTACTCTCGACAGTACATCTGGGAAAGCAGAGAGTCTGAACAGTTACTCTCGACAGTACATCTGGGAAAGCACAGAGTCTGAACAGTTACTCTCGACAGTACATCTGGGAAAGCAGAGAGTCTGAACAGTTACTCTCGACAGTACATCGGGGAAAGCAGAGAGTCTGAACAGTTACTCTCGACAGTACATCGGGGAAAGCAGAGAGTCTGAACAGTTACTCTCGACAGTACATCGGGGAAAGCAGATAGTCTGAACAGTTACTCTCGACAGTACATCGGGGAAAGCAGATAGTCTGAACAGTTACTCTCGACAGTACATCTGGGAAAGCAGAGAGTCTGAACAGTTACTCTCGACAGTACATCGGGGAAAGCAGAGAGTCTGAACAGTTACTCTCGAAAGTACATCGGGGAAAGCAGATATTCTGAACAGTTACTCTCGACAGTACATCTGGTAAAGCAGAGAGTCTGAACAGTTACTCTCGACAGTACGTCGGGGAAAGCAGATAGTCTGAACAGTTACTCTCGACAGTACATCGGGGAAAGCAGATTGTCTGAACAGTTACTCTCGACAGTACATCGGGGAAAGCAGATAGTCTGAAACAGTTACTCTCGACAGTACATCGGGGAAAGCAGATAGTCTGAACAGTTACTCTCGACAGTACATCGGGGAAAGCAGAGAGTCTGAACAGTTACTCTCGACAGTACATCGGGGAAAGCAGATAGTCTGAACAGTTACTCTCGACAGTGCATCGGGGAAAGCAGAGAGTCTGAACAGTTACTCTCGACAGTACATCGGGGAAAGCAGAGAGTCTGAACAGTTACTCTCGACAGTACATCGGGGAAAGCAGATAGTCTGAACAGTTACTCTCGACAGTACATCGGGGAAAGCAGAGAGTCTGAACAGTTACTCTCGACAGTACATCGGGGAAAGCAGAGAGTCTGAACAGTTACTCTCGACAGTACATCGGGGAAAGCAGATAGTCTGAACAGTTACTCTCGACAGTACATCGGGGAAAGCAGATAGTCTGAACAGTTACTCTCGACAGTACATCGGGGAAAGCAGAGAGTCTGAACAGTTACTCTCGACAGTACATCGGGGAAAGCAGAGAGTCTGAACAGTTACTCTCGACAGTACATCGGGGAAAGCAGATAGTCTGAACAGTTACTCTCGACAGTACATCGGGGAAAGCAGAGAGTCTGAACAGTTACTCTCGACAGTACATCTGGTAAAGCAGAGAGTCTGAACAGTTACTCTCGACAGTACATCGGGGAAAGCAGAGAGTCTGAACAGTTACTCTCGACAGTACATCGGGGAAAGCAGATAGTCTGAACAGTTACTTTCGACAGTACATCTGGGAAAGCAGAGAGTCTGAACAGTTACTCTCGACAGTACGTCGGGGAAAGCAGATAGTCTGAACAGTTACTCTCGACAGTACATCGGGGAAAGCAGAGAGTCAGAACAGTTACTCTCGACAGTACATCGGGGAAAGCAGAGAGTCTGAACAGTTACTCTCGACAGTACATCGGGGAAAGCAGATTGTCTGAACAGTTACTCTCGACAGTACATCGGGGAAAGCAGAGAGTCTGAACAGTTACTCTCGACAGTACATCTGGGAAAGCAGAGAGTCTGAACAGTTACTCTCGACAGTACATCGGGGAAAGCAGATAGTCTGAACAGTTACTCTCGACAGTACATCGGGGAAAGCAGAGAGTCTGAACAGTTACTCTCGACAGTACATCGGGGAAAGCAGATCGTCTGAACAGTTACTCTCGACAGTACATCGGGGAAAGCAGAGAGTCTGAACAGTTACTCTCGACAGTACATCTGGGAAAGCAGAGAGTCTGAACAGTTACTCTCGACAGTACATCTGGGAAAGCACAGAGTCTGAACAGTTACTCTCGACAGTACATCTGGGAAAGCAGAGAGTCTGAACAGTTACTCTCGACAGTACATCGGGGAAAGCAGAGAGTCTGAACAGTTACTCTCGACAGTACATCGGGGAAAGCAGAGAGTCTGAACAGTTACTCTCGACAGTACATCGGGGAAAGCAGATAGTCTGAACAGTTACTCTCGACAGTACATCGGGGAAAGCAGATAGTCTGAACAGTTACTCTCGACAGTACATCTGGGAAAGCAGAGAGTCTGAACAGTTACTCTCGACAGTACATCGGGGAAAGCAGAGAGTCTGAACAGTTACTCTCGAAAGTACATCGGGGAAAGCAGATATTCTGAACAGTTACTCTCGACAGTACATCTGGTAAAGCAGAGAGTCTGAACAGTTACTCTCGACAGTACGTCGGGGAAAGCAGATAGTCTGAACAGTTACTCTCGACAGTACATCGGGGAAAGCAGATTGTCTGAACAGTTACTCTCGACAGTACATCGGGGAAAGCAGATAGTCTGAAACAGTTACTCTCGACAGTACATCGGGGAAAGCAGATAGTCTGAACAGTTACTCTCGACAGTACATCGGGGAAAGCAGAGAGTCTGAACAGTTACTCTCGACAGTACATCGGGGAAAGCAGATAGTCTGAACAGTTACTCTCGACAGTGCATCGGGGAAAGCAGAGAGTCTGAACAGTTACTCTCGACAGTACATCGGGGAAAGCAGAGAGTCTGAACAGTTACTCTCGACAGTACATCGGGGAAAGCAGATAGTCTGAACAGTTACTCTCGACAGTACATCGGGGAAAGCAGAGAGTCTGAACAGTTACTCTCGACAGTACATCGGGGAAAGCAGATAGTCTGAACAGTTACTCTCGACAGTACATCGGGGAAAGCAGAGAGTCTGAACAGTTACTCTCGACAGTACATCGGGGAAAGCAGATAGTCTGAACAGTTACTCTCGACAGTACATCGGCGAAAGCAGAGAGTCTGAACAGTTACTCTCGACAGTACATCGGGGAAAGCAGATAGTCTGAACAGTTACTCTCGACAGAACATCGGGGAAAGCAGAGAGTCTGAACAGTTACTCTCGACAGTACATCGGGGAAAGCAGATAGTCTGAACAGTTACTCTCGACAGTACATCGGGGAAAGCAGATAGTCTGAACAGTTACTCTCGACAGTACATCGGGGAAAGCAGAGAGTCTGAACAGTTACTCTCGACAGTACATCGGGGAAAGCAGATCGTCTGAACAGTTACTCCCGACAGTACATCGGGGAAAGCAGATAGTCTGAACAGTTACTCCCGACAGTACATCGGGGAAAGCAGATAGTCTGAACAGTTACTCTCGACAGTACATCGGGGAAAGCAGATAGTCTGAACAGTTACTCTCGACAGTACATCGGGGAAAGCAGATAGTCTGAACAGTTACTCTCGACAGTACATCGGGGAAAGCAGAGAGTCTGAACAGTTACTCTCGACAGTACATCTGGGAAAGCAGAGAGTCTGAACAGTTACTCTCGACAGTACATCGGGGAAAGCAGATCGTCTGAACAGTTACTCTCGACAGTACATCGGGGAAAGCAGAGAGTCTGAACAGTTACTCTCGACAGTACATCTGGGAAAGCAGAGAGTCTGAACAGTTACTCTCGACAGTACATCTGGGAAAGCACAGAGTCTGAACAGTTACTCTCGACAGTACATCTGGGAAAGCAGAGAGTCTGAACAGTTACTCTCGACAGTACATCGGGGAAAGCAGAGAGTCTGAACAGTTACTCTCGACAGTACATCGGGGAAAGCAGAGAGTCTGAACAGTTACTCTCGACAGTACATCGGGGAAAGCAGATAGTCTGAACAGTTACTCTCGACAGTACATCGGGGAAAGCAGATAGTCTGAACAGTTACTCTCGACAGTACATCTGGGAAAGCAGAGAGTCTGAACAGTTACTCTCGACAGTACATCGGGGAAAGCAGATAGTCTGAACAGTTACTCTCGACAGTACATCTGGTAAAGCAGAGAGTCTGAACAGTTACTCTCGACAGTACATCGGGGAAAGCAGAGAGTCTGAACAGTTACTCTCGAAAGTACATCGGGGAAAGCAGATAGTCTGAACAGTTACTCTCGACAGTACATCTGGTAAAGCAGAGAGTCTGAACAGTTACTCTCGACATTACGTCGGGGAAAGCAGATAGTCTGAACAGTTACTCTCGACAGTACATCGGGGAAAGCAGATAGTCTGAACAGTTACTCTCGACAGTACATCGGGGAAAGCAGAGAGTCTGAACAGTTACTCTCGACAGTACATCGGGGAAAGCAGATTGTCTGAACAGTTACTCTCGACAGTACATCGGGGAAAGCAGATAGTCTGAACAGTTACTCTCGACAGTACATCGGGGAAAGCAGAGAGTCTGAACAGTTACTCTCGACAGAACATCGGGGAAAGCAGATAGTCTGAACAGTTACTCTCGACAGTACATCGGGGAAAGCAGATCGTCTGAACAGTTACTCTCGACAGTACATCGGGGAAAGCAGAGAGCCTGAACAGTTACTCTCGACAGTACATCGGGGAAAGCAGATAGTCTGAACAGTTACTCCCGACAGTACATCGGGGAAAGCAGATAGTCTGAACAGTTACTCCCGACAGTACATCGGGGAAAGCAGATAGTCTGAACAGTTACTCTCGACAGTACATCGGGGAAAGCAGAGAGTCTGAACAGTTACTCCCGACAGTACATCGGGGAAAGCAGATAGTCTGAACAGTTACTCTCGACAGTACATCGGGGAAAGCAGAGAGTCTGAACAGTTACTCTCGATAGTGCATCGGGGAAAGCAGATAGTCTGAACAGTTACTCCCGACAGTACATCGGGGAAAGCAGAGAGTCTGAACAGTTACTCTCGACAGTACATCGGGGAAAGCAGATAGTCTGAACAGTTACTCTCGACAGTACATCGGGGAAAGCAGATAGTCTGAACAGTTACTCTCGACAGTACATCGGGGAAAGCAGAGAGTCTGAACAGTTACTCTCGACAGTACATCGGGGAAAGCAGATAGTCTGAACAGTTACTCTCGACAGTACATCGGGGAAAGCAGAGAGTCTGAACAGTTACTCTCGACAGTACATCTGGGAAAGCAGAGAGTCTGAACAGTTACTCTCGACAGTACATCGGGGAAAGCAGATCGTCTGAACAGTTACTCTCGACAGTACATCGGGGAAAGCAGAGAGTCTGAACAGTTACTCTCGACAGTACATCTGGGAAAGCAGAGAGTCTGAACAGTTACTCTCGACAGTACATCGGGGAAAGCAGAGAGTCTGAACAGCTACTCTCGACAGTACATCGGGGAAAGCAGAGAGTCTGAACAGTTACTCCCGACAGTACATCGGGGAAAGCAGATAGTCTGAACAGTTACTCTCGACAGTACATCGGGGAAAGCAGATAGTCTGAACAGTTACTCTCGACAGTACATCGGGGAAAGCAGATAGTCTGAACAGTTACTCTCGACAGTACATCGGGGAAAGCAGAGAGTCTGAACAGTTACTCTCGACAGTACATCGGGGAAAGCAGATAGTCTGAACAGTTACTCTCGACAGTACATCGGGGAAAGCAGAGAGTCTGAACAGTTACTCTCGACAGTACATCGTGGAAAGCAGATAGTCTGAACAGTTACTCTCGACAGTACATCGGGGAAAGCAGATAGTCTGAACAGTTACTCTCGACAGTACATCGGGGAAAGCAGAGAGTCTGAACAGTTACTCTCGACAGTACATCGGGGAAAGCAGAGAGTCTGAACAGTTACTCTCGACAGTACATCGGGGAAGGCAGATAGTCTGAACAGTTACTCTCGACAGTACATCGGGGAAAGCAGATAGTCTGAACAGTTACTCTCGACAGTACATCGGGGAAAGCAGAGAGTCTGAACAGTTACACTCGACAGTACATCTGGGAAAGCAGAGAGTCTCAACAGTTACTCTCGACAGTGCATCGGGGAAAGCAGATAGTCTGAACAGTTACTCTCGACAGTACATCGGGGAAAGCAGAGAGTCTGAACAGTTACTCTCGACAGTACATCGGGGAAAGCAGATAGTCTGAACAGTTACTCTCGACAGTACATCGGGGAAAGCAGATAGTCTGAACAGTTACTCTCGACAGTACATCGGGGAAAGCAGAGAGTCTGAACAGTTACTCTCGACAGTACATCGGGGAAAGCAAAGAGTCTGAACAGTTACTCTCGACAGTACATCTGGGAAAGCAGATAGTCTGAACAGTTACTCTCGACAGGACATCGGGGAAAGCACAGAGTCTGAACAGTTACTCTCGACAGTACATCGGGGAAAGCAGAGAGTCTGAACAGTTACTCTCGACAGTACATCGGGGAAAGCAGAGAGTCTGAACAGTTACTCTCGACAGTACATCGGGGAAGGCAGATAGTCTGAACAGTTACTCTCGACAGTACATCGGGGAAAGCAGATAGTCTGAACAGTTACTCTCGACAGTACATCGGGGAAAGCAGAGAGTCTGAACAGTTACACTCGACAGTACATCTGGGAAAGCAGAGAGTCTGAACAGTTACTCTCGACAGTACATCGGGGAAAGCAGAGAGTCTGAACAGTTACTCTCGACAGTACATCGGGGAAAGCAGAGAGTCTGAACAGTTACTCTCGACAGTACATCGGGGAAAGCAGATAGTCTGAACAGTTACTCTCGACAGTACATCGGGGAAAGCAGAGAGTCTGAACAGTTACTCTCGACAGTACATCGGGGAAAGCAGATAGTCTGAACAGTTACTCTCGACAGTACATCGGGGAAAGCAGATAGTCTGAACAGTTACTCTCGACAGTACATCGGGGAAAGCAGAGAGTCTGAACAGTTACTCTCGACAGTACATCGGGGAAAGCAGAGAGTCTGAACAGTTACTCTCGACAGTACATCTGGGAAAGCAGATAGTCTGAACAGTTACTCTCGACAGTACATCGGGGAAAGCAGAGAGTCTGAACAGTTACTCCCGACAGTACATCTGGGAAAGCAGAGAGTCTGAACAGTTACTCTCGACAGTACATCGGGGAAAGCAGAGAGTCTGAACAGTTACTCTCGACAGTGCATCGGGGAAAGCAGATAGTCTGAACAGTTACTCTCGACAGTACATCGGGGAAAGCAGAGAGTCTGAACAGTTACTCTCGACAGTACATCGGGGAAAGCAGATAGTCTGAACAGTTACTCCCGACAGTACATCGGGGAAAGCAGAGAGTCTGAACAGTTACTCTCGACAGTACATCGGGGAAAGCAGATAGTCTGAACAGTTACTCTCGACAGTACATCGGGGAAAGCAGAGAGTCTGAACAGTTACTCTCGACAGTACATCGGGGAAAGCAGAGAGTCTGAACAGTTACTCTCGACAGTACATCGGGGAAAGCACAGAGTCTGAACAGTTACTCTCGACAGTACATCTGGGAAAGCAGATAGTCTGAACAGTTACTCTCGACAGTACATCGGGGAAAGCAGAGAGTCTGAACAGTTACTCTCGACAGTACATCGGGGAAAGCAGAGAGTCTGAACAGTTACTCTCGACAGTACATCGGGGAAAGCACAGAGTCTGAACAGTTACTCTCGACAGTACATCGGGGAAAGCAGAAAGTCTGAACAGTTACTCTCGACAGTACATCGGGGAAAGCAGAGATTGTTGTGTATGTAATATGTGTGCTACTTTGAACCTATGGACAGGACTGCACTACTTGTTGGGCGTAGTGATACGCAGTACCACTCCTGGCCATAGGGGTATAAATAGTACTGTGGGTACTGATTCCCCTCAGTTCCCGCCTGTGGGCATGAAGTAAAGACCTATGTATAGTCCCTACCTCCAACCAGTAAAGACCTGTTTGAGTTATACGTTTAAGTCTTTGTGTTAATTGTTCAATACAATACACATACTTAACACTGGCGACGAGTCAGGCTCTTACCCTGCGGCAGTTATTCCAGGCGGCTTCGTCCAAAGACAGGACGTTGAAGAGAGGTTTCAATCCTCAACACCCCACTCAAAACTGAAGGGCAGCAGAAATCCTGACAGCTTCCAGCGACTGGAAGAGACAGGCATTAGGACCCTGAAGCCTCCATCAGCTTGTGAACCGGAGTAAAGACAGGACTGGGGAAGAGAGAGAGGTAGGGCGATAGCGATCGGCAAATAAGGGCCGGGCCGCTTTGAAGTGAGGGGCGCAGCCGGGCCAGCGATCGGGACCAAAGATAAAAGCCGCACTCGGACTGAAAGGCGCGGCGGCTGCAGAAGCTCAAGGTGCGAGAGTCGCGGTGCACAGCGCGGGCTATCGATCGCGGCGAAGATAAGGGCCGCACTCGAGGGCTGAAGGGAGACGGCGTCGGGGGACGGGTGAAGACCGCCAAGCGCGGGAAAACCGCCATTTTGTGGGCGGAGGACGACGGCAAGAGCGGGAAGCCGCCATCTTTGATAACAAGTAAAGAAAATAAAATCTGAGAAATTGCAAATCTACAATGCCTAAACACGGGAATATTAGCACCTTTGATAGTGACCTCGAAGATTGGGCCATATATGTTGAAAGAGTAAAAAATTATTGTAAGGCCAATAAAATTCGTGACCAAGATAAAGCTCTAACATTATTAAATTTAATGGGTGCGAAGACGTACGGGCAATTGAAACACCTGTTATCACCAGATGAACCGGCGGATAAGACGTTCGATGAGATTGTTACTGTCCTGAAAGATCATCTAAACCCCACGCCGCTGATGCTAGCGGAACGATTTAAATTTTACGACAGAAGGCAGCTACAGCATGAAAGCAATGCTGAATATTTGCTGGAATTGCGTAAATTAGCGAAATATTGCCAGTTTGGAACGGGATTGACAGATGCACTACGAGACAAATTTGTGTGTGGTTTATTTAAACAGGATACACAAAAGCGACTGCTCGAGGAGAATGAGCTGACGCTTGAGAAGGCGGTCACTATGGCAGCAGCACACGAAGCCGCAGCGAGAGGCACGGCAGTAATGCAGCTACGGTCACCGGAGCTCAGTGCACACAAATTGGGTGTGAGTTCTGGCAAATGTTATCGTTGTGGAAAGACAACGCATGATCAGAACCAGTGTTGGTTTAAAAACCAAGAATGTAGAACTTGTGGTAGGCTTGGACATATAGCTAGAGTATGCAGGTCAGGGAAGAAGACCAGCAGCAAGAAGTCACCGCAAGGAAAATACGCAAAGGTACACAAGGTGACCGAACAGGAGTCCGATTCAGACGCTAGCAGTAATGAACTGGCTAGCTTAAGCTGTAATGAACTGGCTAGCTTAAGAGTACTCAACGCTGGTAAGGGTGCAGACCTCCAGACAATTTGGGTCACTCTTCAGATAGAAGGAGTCCAAGTAAAACTGGAATTGGACACTGGATCGGCATTGACGGTCATAAATAAGAAAGATTACGGAAAGTTATTCCAACATATTCCCCTACAGGATACGGGGATTATATTGAAAACATACACGGGGCAAAGAGTGTACCCCATCGGGAAAATAGAGGTTGCAGTGGCCCACAAGGGCGAAGACAGTCAAATAATGGACTTATATGTGATATCTGAAGGAGGTCCTCCACTACTAGGACGGGAGTGGATTAGGAAAATGAATATGGACTGGCATTTCCTACAAACAATAACGAGTGAGAACTCGGTGAAGATAGTCGGCCCAGACTCTGGAACGGATGATGGTAAGCCCAACTCAGGTGCAAAAGACAAAGTTTCAGCACAGAATTCCACTGAGCAACAACAACATAGTTTAACTGTGGATTCTGAGTCTGGCAAGTCTACTGATGTGCCCATTTCTGAGGGACACCGGGCTCGAACTCAACTCCATTTCAAACTACAACAGCAATTAGAACAAATGCTTCGCCGTTTTGAGCAAGAGTTGAATGCAACGAAAGAGTTCTTTGATATAGAGTTGGAGAATCTGGAAAGACAACAGAAGCAGCTGATGGAGAAAATGGAGCAGGAGCACACAAAACGTCTGATGTCAGAGGAGTTAACGGTCAGCCAACTCCTGCATATGCTGAAGGACAGGACTCTGAAATGGGAAAAACTTGAACATGAACTTCAATATTCAAACGAAAGGGGTTCGGAGCTCTCAAAGGTTATTGGAAGAACTGAGGTGGCAACACAGACTGAGATGACTGCAACAGAGCAGCCCTTGGATGCCAAAAGTACGCTGACTCACGTCAACGTAGAACAACAGACCGCTGAAACAGCTGCTCCGGTAGAGGGATTGCATAGTCCGATCAATCAATCTCCAAAGGAAGTTGAAGTATTAAAATCACAAATGAGGTCACTAGTAAACGACTTGCTGAAAGCCCAGAAAAAGCTGGATGCAGAGGTACACATGAAGAAGTCTCTTCAGGAAAGATGTCTGGATTTGGAACAAGAGCTGGCTAACGTCCAGCTAGGTATGGAGGAAATAGACGACCCTCTCACTGGTCTAGCTCAGGACGACACCGAATATTACGATGTCCTGTCCTGCCCAGCTTGTAACTTCGACTCCCAAAGTGCAGAAATCATGGAGGAGCACCAAAAGTCTACGGAACATCGGGAGAAGCTGGCTCTACGACGGAAACAGGAGGAAGAGAAGGAGGAACTGCGCATGCAGCTGGCAGCTGTGGCAGCTGACAATGGAGCCCAGAGAGTCTCCAAGAAGCAGAAAAGGAAAAGTAAAAACAGAAGATGACCCATCTGAACCATTATCACCTCTACCAGATCACACACGTGGTCCCTCCGAACGGAGCCAATTCAGTTCGGAAGTTCAAACTGTTAAATCCATGGAAGGACTATTGAATGAGTCACTCTAGCAACGTGAACCGACTACACCACAGAGATTGAATCTGTGAACTGTTTTCCGCAGAGACTGAATCTGCGATCTGTTTTTGACATGAAGTTATCTATGTATCTATGTTATTCTGTTATGTAAACCTGAAGTTATATATGTATATATGTTATTACGTTATGTTAAATGGGGAGATGACTGTAAAGCTAGGAAGGGAGGAATGTTGTGTATGTAATATGTGTGCTACTTTGAACCTATGGACAGGACTGCACTACTTGTTGGGCGTAGTGATACGCAGTACCACTCCTGGCCATAGGGGTATAAATAGTACTGTGGGTACTGATTCCCCTCAGTTCCCGCCTGTGGGCATGAAGTAAAGACCTATGTATAGTCCCTACCTCCAACCAGTAAAGACCTGTTTGAGTTATACGTTTAAGTCTTTGTGTTAATTGTTCAATACAATACACATACTTAACAGAGCTGTGAACAGTTACTCTCGACAGTACATCGGGGAAAGCAGATAGTCTGAACAGTTACTCTCGACAGTACATCGGGGAAAGCAGAGAGTCTGAACAGTTACTCTCGACAGTACATCGGGGAAAGCAGAGAGTCTGAACAGTTACTCTCGACAGTACATCGGGGAAAGCAGAGAGTCTGAACAGTTACTCTCGACAGTACATCTGGGAAAGCAGATAGTCTGAACAGTTACTCTCGACAGTACATCTGGTAAAGCAGAGAGTCTGAACAGTTACTCTCGACAGTGCATCGGGGAAAGCAGATAGTCTGAACAGTTACTCTCGACAGTACATCTGGTAAAGCAGAGAGTCTGAACAGTTACTCTCGACAGTACGTCGGGGAAAGCAGATAGTCTGAACAGTTACTCTCGACAGTACATCGGGGAAAGCAGATCGTCTGAACAGTTACTCTCGACAGTACATCGGGGAAAGCAGAGAGTCTGAACAGTTACTCTCGACAGTACATCGGGGAAAGCAGATTGTCTGAACAGTTACTCTCGACAGTACATCGGGGAAAGCAGAGAGTCTGAACAGTTACTCTCGACAGTACATCGGGGAAAGCAGAGAGTCTGAACAGTTACTCTCGACAGTACATCGGGGAAAGCAGATTGTCTGAACAGTTACTCTCGACAGTACATCGGGGAAAGCAGAGAGTCTGAACAGTTACTCTCGACAGTACATCTGGGAAAGCAGAGAGTCTGAACAGTTACTCTCGACAGTACATCTGGGAAAGCAGATAGTCTGAACAGTTACTCTCGACAGTACATCGGGGAAAGCAGAGAATCTGAACAGTTACTCTCGACAGTACATCGGGGAAAGCAGATAGTCTGAACAGTTACTCTCGACAGTACATCGGGGAAAGCAGATAGTCTGAACAGTTACTCTCGACAGTACATCGGGGAAAGCAGAGAGTCTGAACAGTTACTCTCGACAGTACATCGGGGAAAGCAGATAGTCTGAACAGTTACTCTCGACAGTACATCGGGGAAAGCAGATAGTCTGAACAGTTACTCTCGACAGTACATCGGGGAAAGCAGAGAGTCTGAACAGTTACTCTCGACAGTACATCGGGGAAAGCAGATAGTCTGAACAGTTACTCTCGACAGTACATCGGGGAAAGCAGAGAGTCTGAACAGTTACTCTCGACAGTACATCGGGGAAAGCAGATAGTCTGAACAGTTACTCTCGACAGTACATTGGGGAAAGCAGATAGTCTGAACAGTTACTCCCGACAGTACATCGGGGAAAGCAGATAGTCTGAACAGTTACTCTCGACAGTACATCGGGGAAAGCAGATAGTCTGAACAGTTACTCTCGACAGTACATCGGGGAAAGCAGAGAGTCTGAACAGTTACTCTCGACAGTACATCGGGGAAAGCAGATAGTCTGAACAGTTACTCTCGACAGTACATCGGGGAAAGCAGAGAGTCTGAACAGTTACTCTCGACAGTACATCTGGGAAAGCAGAGAGTCTGAACAGTTACTCTCGACAGTACATCGGGGAAAGCAGATCGTCTGAACAGTTACTCTCGACAGTACATCGGGGAAAGCAGAGAGTCTGAACAGTTACTCTCGACAGTACATCTGGGAAAGCAGAGAGTCTGAACAGTTACTCTCGACAGTACATCTGGGAAAGCACAGAGTCTGAACAGTTACTCTCGACAGTACATCGGGGAAAGCAGAGAGTCTGAACAGTTACTCTCGACAGTACATCGGGGAAAGCAGAGAGTCTGAACAGTTACTCTCGACAGTACATCGGGGAAAGCAGATAGTCTGAACAGTTACTCTCGACAGTACATCGGGGAAAGCAGATAGTCTGAACAGTTACTCTCGACAGTACATCGGGGAAAGCAGAGAGTCTGAACAGTTACTCTCGAAAGTACATCGGGGAAAGCAGATAGTCTGAACAGTTACTCTCGACAGTACATCTGGTAAAGCAGAGAGACTGAACAGTTACTCTCGACAGTACGTCGGGGAAAGCAGATAGTCTGAACAGTTACTCTCGACAGTACATCGGGGAAAGCAGAGAGTCTGAACAGTTACTCTCGAAAGTACATCGGGGAAAGCAGATAGTCTGAACAGTTACTCTCGACAGTACATCTGGTAAAGCAGAGAGACTGAACAGTTACTCTCGACAGTACGTCGGGGAAAGCAGATAGTCTGAACAGTTACTCTCGACAGTACATCGGGGAAAGCAGATAGTCTGAACAGTTACTCTCGACAGTACATCTGGTAAAGCAGAGAGTCTGAACAGTTACTCTCGACAGTACATCGGGGAAAGCAGAGAGTCTGAACAGTTACTCTCGAAAGTACATCGGGGAAAGCAGATAGTCTGAACAGTTACTCTCGACAGTACATCTGGTAAAGCAGAGAGTCTGAACAGTTACTCTCGACAGTACGTCGGGGAAAGCAGATAGTCTGAACAGTTACTCTCGACAGTACATCGGGGAAAGCAGATAGTCTGAACAGTTACTCTCGACAGTACATCGGGGAAAGCAGAGAGTCTGAACAGTTACTCTCGACAGTACATCGGGGAAAGCAGATTGTCTGAACAGTTACTCTCGACAGTACATCGGGGAAAGCAGATAGTCTGAACAGTTACTCTCGACAGTACATCGGGGAAAGCAGAGAGTCTGAACAGTTACTCTCGACAGTACATCGGGGAAAGCAGATAGTCTGAACAGTTACTCTCGACAGTACATCGGGGAAAGCAGAGAGTCTGAACAGTTACTCTCGACTGTACATCGGGGAAAGCAGATAGTCTGAACAGTTACTCTCGACAGTACATCGGGGAAAGCAGATAGTCTGAACAGTTACTCTCGACAGTGCATCGGGGAAAGCAGAGAGTCTGAACAGTTACTCTCGACAGTACATCGGGGAAAGCAGATAGTCTGAACAGTTACTCCCGACAGTACATCGGGGAAAGCAGATAGTCTGAACAGTTACTCCCGACAGTACATCGGGGAAAGCAGAGAGTCTGAACAGTTACTCTCGACAGTACATCGGGGAAAGCACAGAGTCTGAACAGTTACTCTCGACAGTACATCTGGGAAAGCAGATAGTCTGAACAGTTACTCTCGACAGTACATCGGGGAAAGCAGAGAGTCTGAACAGTTACTCTCGACAGTACATCGGGGAAAGCAGATAGTCTGAACAGTTACTCTCGACAGTACATCGGGGAAAGCAGAGAGTCTGAACAGTTACTCTCGACAGCACATCGGGGAAAGCAGATAGTCTGAACAGTTACTCTCGACAGTACATCGGGGAAAGCAGAGAGTCTGAACAGTTACTCTCGACAGTACATCGGGGAAAGCAGAGAGTCTGAACAGTTACTCTCGACAGTACATCGGGGAAAGCAGAGAGTCTGAACAGTTACTCTCGACAGTACATCGGGGAAAGCAGATAGTCTGAACAGTTACTCTCGACAGTACATCAGGGAAAGCAGAGAGTCTGAACAGTTACTCTCGACAGTACATCGGGGAAAGCAGAGAGTCTGAACAGTTACTCTCGACAGTACATCGGGGAAAGCACAGAGTCTGAACAGTTACTCTCGACAGTACATCTGGGAAAGCAGATAGTCTGAACAGTTACTCTCGACAGTACATCGGGGAAAGCAGAGAGTCTGAACAGTTACTCTCGACAGTACATCGGGGAAAGCAGATAGTCTGAACAGTTACTCTCGACAGTACATCGGGGAAAGCAGAGAGTCTGAACAGTTACTCTCGACAGCACATCGGGGAAAGCAGATAGTCTGAACAGTTACTCTCGACAGTACATCGGGGAAAGCAGAGAGTCTGAACAGTTACTCTCGACAGTACATCGGGGAAAGCAGAGAGTCTGAACAGTTACTCTCGACAGTACATCGGGGAAAGCAGATCGTCTGAACAGTTACTCTCGACAGTACATCGGGGAAAGCAGACAGTCTGAACAGTTACTCTCGACAGTACATCTGGGAAAGCAGAGAGTCTGAACAGTTACTCTCGACAGTACATCTGGGAAAGCACAGAGTCTGAACAGTTACTCTCGACAGTACATCTGGGAAAGCAGAGAGTCTGAACAGTTACTCTCGACAGTACATCGGGGAAAGCAGAGAGTCTGAACAGTTACTCTCGACAGTACATCTGGGAAAGCAGAGAGTCTGAACAGTTACTCTCGACAGTACATCGGGGAAAGCAGATCGTCTGAACAGTTACTCTCGACAGTACATCGGGGAAAGCAGAGAGTCTGAACAGTTACTCTCGACAGTACATCTGGGAAAGCAGAGAGTCTGAACAGTTACTCTCGACAGTACATCTGGGAAAGCACAGAGTCTGAACAGTTACTCTCGACAGTACATCTGGGAAAGCAGAGAGTCTGAACAGTTACTCTCGACAGTACATCGGGGAAAGCAGAGAGTCTGAACAGTTACTCTCGACAGTACATCGGGGAAAGCAGAGAGTCTGAACAGTTACTCTCGACAGTACATCGGGGAAAGCAGATAGTCTGAACAGTTACTCTCGACAGTACATCGGGGAAAGCAGATAGTCTGAACAGTTACTCTCGACAGTACATCTGGGAAAGCAGAGAGTCTGAACAGTTACTCTCGACAGTACATCGGGGAAAGCAGAGAGTCTGAACAGTTACTCTCGAAAGTACATCGGGGAAAGCAGATAGTCTGAACAGTTACTCTCGACAGTACATCTGGTAAAGCAGAGAGTCTGAACAGTTACTCTCGACAGTACGTCGGGGAAAGCAGATAGTCTGAACAGTTACTCTCGACAGTACATCGGGGAAAGCAGATAGTCTGAACAGTTACTCTCGACAGTACATCTGGTAAAGCAGAGAGTCTGAACAGTTACTCTCGACAGTACATCGGGGAAAGCAGAGAGTCTGAACAGTTACTCTCGAAAGTACATTGGGGAAAGCAGATAGTCTGAACAGTTACTCTCGACAGTACATCTGGTAAAGCAGAGAGTCTGAACAGTTACTCTCGACAGTACGTCGGGGAAAGCAGATAGTCTGAACAGTTACTCTCGACAGTACATCGGGGAAAGCAGATAGTCTGAACAGTTACTCTCGACAGTACATCGGGGAAAGCAGAGAGTCTGAACAGTTACTCTCGACAGTACATCGGGGAAAGCAGATAGTCTGAACAGTTACTCTCGACAGTACATCGGGGAAAGCAGAGAGTCTGAACAGTTACTCTCGACAGTACATCGGGGAAAGCAGATAGTCTGAACAGTTACTCTCGACAGTACATCGGGGAAAGCAGAGAGTCTGAACAGTTACTCTCGACAGTACATCTGGGAAAGCAGAGAGTCTGAACAGTTACTCTCGACAGTACATCGGGGAAAGCAGATCATCTGAACAGTTACTCTCGACAGTACATCGGGGAAAGCAGAGAGTCTGAACAGTTACTCTCGACAGTACATCTGGGTAAGCAGAGAGTCTGAACAATTACTCTCGACAGTACATCTGGGAAAGCACAGAGTCTGAACAGTTACTCTCGACAGTACATCTGGGAAAGCAGAGAGTCTGAACAGTTACTCTCGACAGTCCATCGGGGAAAGCAGAGAGTCTGAACAGTTACTCTCGACAGTACATCGGGGAAAGCAGAGAGTCTGAACAGTTACTCTCGACAGTACATCGGGGAAAGCAGAGAGTCTGAACAGTTACTCCCGACAGTACATCGGGGAAAGCAGAGAGTCTGAACAGTTACTCTCGACAGTACATCGGGGAAAGCAGATAGTCTGAACAGTTACTCTCGACAGTACATCGGGGAAAGCAGAGAGTCTGAACAGTTACTCTCGACAGTACATCGGGGAAAGCAGATAGTCTGAACAGTTACTCTCGACAGTGCATCGGGGAAAGCAGAGAGTCTGAACAGTTACTCTCGACAGTACATCAGGGAAAGCAGAGAGTCTGAACAGTTACTCTCGACAGTACATCGGGGAAAGCAGAGAGTCTGAACAGTTACTCTCGACAGTACATCGGGGAAAGCACAGAGTCTGAACAGTTACTCTCGACAGTACATCTGGGAAAGCAGATAGTCTGAACAGTTACTCTCGACAGTACATCGGGGAAAGCAGAGAGTCTGAACAGTTACTCTCGACAGTACATCGGGGAAAGCAGATAGTCTGAACAGTTACTCTCGACAGTACATCGGGGAAAGCAGAGAGTCTGAACAGTTACTCTCGACAGTACATCGGGGAAAGCAGATAGTCTGAACAGTTACTCTCGACAGTACATCGGGGAAAGCAGAGAGTCTGAACAGTTACTCTCGACAGTACATCGGGGAAAGCAGAGAGTCTGAAGAGTTACTCTCGACAGTACATCGGGGAAAGCAGATAGTCTGAACAGTTACTCTCGACAGTACATCGGGGAAAGCAGATAGTCTGAACAGTTACTCTCGACAGTACATCGGGGAAAGCAGATAGTCTGAACAGTTACTCTCGACAGTACATCGGGGAAAGCAGAGAGTCTGAACAGTTACTCTCGACAGTACATCTGGGAAAGCAGATAGTCTGAACAGTTACTCTCGACAGTACATCTGGTAAAGCAGAGAGTCTGAACAGTTACTCTCGACAGTGCATCGGGGAAAGCAGATAGTCTGAACAGTTACTCTCGACAGTACATCTGGTAAAGCAGAGAGTCTGAACAGTTACTCTCGACAGTACGTCGGGGAAAGCAGATAGTCTGAACAGTTACTCTCGACAGTACATCGGGGAAAGCAGATCGTCTGAACAGTTACTCTCGACAGTACATCGGGGAAAGCAGAGAGTCTGAACAGTTACTCTCGACAGTACATCGGGGAAAGCAGATTGTCTGAACAGTTACTCTCGACAGTACATCGGGGAAAGCAGAGAGTCTGAACAGTTACTCTCGACAGTACATCGGGGAAAGCAGAGAGTCTGAACAGTTACTCTCGACAGTACATCGGGGAAAGCAGATTGTCTGAACAGTTACTCTCGACAGTACATCGGGGAAAGCAGAGAGTCTGAACAGTTACTCTCGACAGTACATCTGGGAAAGCAGAGAGTCTGAACAGTTACTCTCGACAGTACATCTGGGAAAGCAGATAGTCTGAACAGTTACTCTCGACAGTACATCGGGGAAAGCAGAGAATCTGAACAGTTACTCTCGACAGTACATCGGGGAAAGCAGATAGTCTGAACAGTTACTCTCGACAGTACATCGGGGAAAGCAGATAGTCTGAACAGTTACTCTCGACAGTACATCGGGGAAAGCAGAGAGTCTGAACAGTTACTCTCGACAGTACATCGGGGAAAGCAGATAGTCTGAACAGTTACTCTCGACAGTACATCGGGGAAAGCAGATAGTCTGAACAGTTACTCTCGACAGTACATCGGGGAAAGCAGAGAGTCTGAACAGTTACTCTCGACAGTACATCGGGGAAAGCAGATAGTCTGAACAGTTACTCTCGACAGTACATCGGGGAAAGCAGAGAGTCTGAACAGTTACTCTCGACAGTACATCGGGGAAAGCAGATAGTCTGAACAGTTACTCTCGACAGTACATCGGGGAAAGCAGATAGTCTGAACAGTTACTCCCGACAGTACATCGGGGAAAGCAGATAGTCTGAACAGTTACTCTCGACAGTACATCGGGGAAAGCAGATAGTCTGAACAGTTACTCTCGACAGTACATCGGGGAAAGCAGAGAGTCTGAACAGTTACTCTCGACAGTACATCGGGGAAAGCAGATAGTCTGAACAGTTACTCTCGACAGTACATCGGGGAAAGCAGAGAGTCTGAACAGTTACTCTCGACAGTACATCTGGGAAAGCAGAGAGTCTGAACAGTTACTCTCGACAGTACATCGGGGAAAGCAGATCGTCTGAACAGTTACTCTCGACAGTACATCGGGGAAAGCAGAGAGTCTGAACAGTTACTCTCGACAGTACATCTGGGAAAGCAGAGAGTCTGAACAGTTACTCTCGACAGTACATCTGGGAAAGCACAGAGTCTGAACAGTTACTCTCGACAGTACATCTGGGAAAGCAGAGAGTCTGAACAGTTACTCTCGACAGTACATCGGGGAAAGCAGAGAGTCTGAACAGTTACTCTCGACAGTACATCGGGGAAAGCAGAGAGTCTGAACAGTTACTCTCGACAGTACATCGGGGAAAGCAGATAGTCTGAACAGTTACTCTCGACAGTACATCGGGGAAAGCAGATAGTCTGAACAGTTACTCTCGACAGTACATCGGGGAAAGCAGAGAGTCTGAACAGTTACTCTCGAAAGTACATCGGGGAAAGCAGATAGTCTGAACAGTTACTCTCGACAGTACATCTGGTAAAGCAGAGAGACTGAACAGTTACTCTCGACAGTACGTCGGGGAAAGCAGATAGTCTGAACAGTTACTCTCGACAGTACATCGGGGAAAGCAGATAGTCTGAACAGTTACTCTCGACAGTACATCTGGTAAAGCAGAGAGTCTGAACAGTTACTCTCGACAGTACATCGGGGAAAGCAGAGAGTCTGAACAGTTACTCTCGAAAGTACATCGGGGAAAGCAGATAGTCTGAACAGTTACTCTCGACAGTACATCTGGTAAAGCAGAGAGTCTGAACAGTTACTCTCGACAGTACGTCGGGGAAAGCAGATAGTCTGAACAGTTACTCTCGACAGTACATCGGGGAAAGCAGATAGTCTGAACAGTTACTCTCGACAGTACATCGGGGAAAGCAGAGAGTCTGAACAGTTACTCTCGACAGTACATCGGGGAAAGCAGATTGTCTGAACAGTTACTCTCGACAGTACATCGGGGAAAGCAGATAGTCTGAACAGTTACTCTCGACAGTACATCGGGGAAAGCAGAGAGTCTGAACAGTTACTCTCGACAGTACATCGGGGAAAGCAGATAGTCTGAACAGTTACTCTCGACAGTACATCGGGGAAAGCAGAGAGTCTGAACAGTTACTCTCGACTGTACATCGGGGAAAGCAGATAGTCTGAACAGTTACTCTCGACAGTACATCGGGGAAAGCAGATAGTCTGAAGAGTTACTCTCGACAGTGCATCGGGGAAAGCAGAGAGTCTGAACAGTTACTCTCGACAGTACATCGGGGAAAGCAGATAGTCTGAACAGTTACTCCCGACAGTACATCGGGGAAAGCAGATAGTCTGAACAGTTACTCCCGACAGTACATCGGGGAAAGCAGAGAGTCTGAACAGTTACTCTCGACAGTACATCGGGGAAAGCACAGAGTCTGAACAGTTACTCTCGACAGTACATCTGGGAAAGCAGATAGTCTGAACAGTTACTCTCGACAGTACATCGGGGAAAGCAGAGAGTCTGAACAGTTACTCTCGACAGTACATCGGGGAAAGCAGATAGTCTGAACAGTTACTCTCGACAGTACATCGGGGAAAGCAGAGAGTCTGAACAGTTACTCTCGACAGCACATCGGGGAAAGCAGATAGTCTGAACAGTTACTCTCGACAGTACATCGGGGAAAGCAGAGAGTCTGAACAGTTACTCTCGACAGTACATCGGGGAAAGCAGAGAGTCTGAACAGTTACTCTCGACAGTACATCGGGGAAAGCAGAGAGTCTGAACAGTTACTCTCGACAGTACATCGGGGAAAGCAGATAGTCTGAACAGTTACTCTCGACAGTACATCAGGGAAAGCAGAGAGTCTGAACAGTTACTCTCGACAGTACATCGGGGAAAGCAGAGAGTCTGAACAGTTACTCTCGACAGTACATCGGGGAAAGCACAGAGTCTGAACAGTTACTCTCGACAGTACATCTGGGAAAGCAGATAGTCTGAACAGTTACTCTCGACAGTACATCGGGGAAAGCAGAGAGTCTGAACAGTTACTCTCGACAGTACATCGGGGAAAGCAGATAGTCTGAACAGTTACTCTCGACAGTACATCGGGGAAAGCAGAGAGTCTGAACAGTTACTCTCGACAGCACATCGGGGAAAGCAGATAGTCTGAACAGTTACTCTCGACAGTACATCGGGGAAAGCAGAGAGTCTGAACAGTTACTCTCGACAGTACATCGGGGAAAGCAGAGAGTCTGAACAGTTACTCTCGACAGTACATCGGGGAAAGCAGATAGTCTGAACAGTTACTCTCGACAGTACATCGGGGAAAGCAGATAGTCTGAACAGTTACTCTCGACAGTACATCGGGGAAAGCAGAGAGTCTGAACAGTTACTCTCGACAGTACATCGGGGAAAGCAGAGAGTCTGAACAGTTACTCTCGACAGTACATCGGGGAAAGCAGATAGTCTGAACAGTTACTCTCGACAGTACATCGGGGAAAGCAGAGAGTCTGAACAGTTACTCTCGACAGTACATCTGGTAAAGCAGAGAGTCTGAACAGTTACTCTCGACAGTACATCGGGGAAAGCAGAGAGTCTGAACAGTTACTCTCGACAGTACATCGGGGAAAGCAGATAGTCTGAACAGTTACTTTCGACAGTACATCTGGGAAAGCAGAGAGTCTGAACAGTTACTCTCGACAGTACGTCGGGGAAAGCAGATAGTCTGAACAGTTACTCTCGGCAGTACATCGGGGAAAGCAGAGAGTCAGAACAGTTACTCTCGACAGTACATCGGGGAAAGCAGAGAGTCTGAACAGTTACTCTCGACAGTACATCGGGGAAAGCAGATTGTCTGAACAGTTACTCTCGACAGTACATCGGGGAAAGCAGAGAGTCTGAACAGTTACTCTCGACAGTACATCTGGGAAAGCAGAGAGTCTGAACAGTTACTCTCGACAGTACATCGGGGAAAGCAGAGAGTCTGAACAGTTACTCTCGACAGTACATCGGGGAAAGCAGATCGTCTGAACAGTTACTCTCGACAGTACATCGGGGAAAGCAGACAGTCTGAACAGTTACTCTCGACAGTACATCTGGGAAAGCAGAGAGTCTGAACAGTTACTCTCGACAGTACATCTGGGAAAGCACAGAGTCTGAACAGTTACTCTCGACAGTACATCTGGGAAAGCAGAGAGTCTGAACAGTTACTCTCGACAGTACATCGGGGAAAGCAGAGAGTCTGAACAGTTACTCTCGACAGTACATCTGGGAAAGCAGAGAGTCTGAACAGTTACTCTCGACAGTACATCGGGGAAAGCAGATCGTCTGAACAGTTACTCTCGACAGTACATCGGGGAAAGCAGAGAGTCTGAACAGTTACTCTCGACAGTACATCTGGGAAAGCAGAGAGTCTGAACAGTTACTCTCGACAGTACATCTGGGAAAGCACAGAGTCTGAACAGTTACTCTCGACAGTACATCTGGGAAAGCAGAGAGTCTGAACAGTTACTCTCGACAGTACATCGGGGAAAGCAGAGAGTCTGAACAGTTACTCTCGACAGTACATCGGGGAAAGCAGAGAGTCTGAACAGTTACTCTCGACAGTACATCGGGGAAAGCAGATAGTCTGAACAGTTACTCTCGACAGTACATCGGGGAAAGCAGATAGTCTGAACAGTTACTCTCGACAGTACATCTGGTAAAGCAGAGAGTCTGAACAGTTACTCTCGACAGTACATCGGGGAAAGCAGAGAGTCTGAACAGTTACTCTCGAAAGTACATCGGGGAAAGCAGATAGTCTGAACAGTTACTCTCGACAGTACATCTGGTAAAGCAGAGAGTCTGAACAGTTACTCTCGACAGTACGTCGGGGAAAGCAGATAGTCTGAACAGTTACTCTCGACAGTACATCGGGGAAAGCAGATAGTCTGAACAGTTACTCTCGACAGTACATCGGGGAAAGCAGAGAGTCTGAACAGTTACTCTCGACAGTACATCGGGGAAAGCAGATAGTCTGAACAGTTACTCTCGACAGTACATCGGGGAAAGCAGAGAGTCTGCACAGTTACTCTCGACAGTACATCGGGGAAAGCAGATAGTCTGAACAGTTACTCTCGACAGTACATCGGGGAAAGCAGAGAGTCTGAACAGTTACTCTCGACAGTACATCTGGGAAAGCAGAGAGTCTGAACAGTTACTCTCGACAGTACATCGGGGAAAGCAGATCATCTGAACAGTTACTCTCGACAGTACATCGGGGAAAGCAGAGAGTCTGAACAGTTACTCTCGACAGTACATCTGGGTAAGCAGAGAGTCTGAACAATTACTCTCGACAGTACATCTGGGAAAGCACAGAGTCTGAACAGTTACTCTCGACAGTACATCTGGGAAAGCAGAGAGTCTGAACAGTTACTCTCGACAGTCCATCGGGGAAAGCAGAGAGTCTGAACAGTTACTCTCGACAGTACATCGGGGAAAGCAGAGAGTCTGAACAGTTACTCTCGACAGTACATCGGGGAAAGCAGATAGTCTGAACAGTTACTCTCGACAGTACATCTGGGAAAGCAGAGAGTCTGAACAGTTACTCTCGACAGTACATCGGGGAAAGCAGAGAGTCTGAACAGTTACTCCCGACAGTACATCGGGGAAAGCAGAGAGTCTGAACAGTTACTCTCGACAGTACATCGGGGAAAGCAGATAGTCTGAACAGTTACTCTCGACAGTACATCGGGGAAAGCAGAGAGTCTGAACAGTTACTCTCGACAGTACATCGGGGAAAGCAGATAGTCTGAACAGTTACTCTCGACAGTGCATCGGGGAAAGCAGAGAGTCTGAACAGTTACTCTCGACAGTACATCAGGGAAAGCAGAGAGTCTGAACAGTTACTCTCGACAGTACATCGGGGAAAGCAGAGAGTCTGAACAGTTACTCTCGACAGTACATCGGGGAAAGCACAGAGTCTGAACAGTTACTCTCGACAGTACATCTGGGAAAGCAGATAGTCTGAACAGTTACTCTCGACAGTACATCGGGGAAAGCAGAGAGTCTGAACAGTTACTCTCGACAGTACATCGGGGAAAGCAGATAGTCTGAACAGTTACTCTCGACAGTACATCGGGGAAAGCAGAGAGTCTGAACAGTTACTCTCGACAGTACATCGGGGAAAGCAGATAGTCTGAACAGTTACTCTCGACAGTACATCGGGGAAAGCAGAGAGTCTGAACAGTTACTCTCGACAGTACATCGGGGAAAGCAGAGAGTCTGAAGAGTTACTCTCGACAGTACATCGGGGAAAGCAGATAGTCTGAACAGTTACTCTCGACAGTACATCGGGGAAAGCAGATAGTCTGAACAGTTACTCTCGACAGTACATCGGGGAAAGCAGAGAGTCTGAACAGTTACTCTCGACAGTACATCGGGGAAAGCAGATAGTCTGAACAGTTACTCTCGACAGTACATCGGGGAAAGCAGATAGTCTGAACAGTTACTCTCGACAGTACATCGGGGAAAGCAGAGAGTCTGAACAGTTACTCTCGACAGTACATCTGGTAAAGCAGAGAGTCTGAACAGTTACTCTCGACAGTACATCGGGGAAAGCAGAAAGTCTGAACAGTTACTCTCGACAGTACATCGGGGAAAGCAGATAGTCTGAACAGTTACTTTCGACAGTACATCTGGGAAAGCAGAGAGTCTGAACAGTTACTCTCGACAGTACGTCGGGGAAAGCAGATAGTCCGAACAGTTACTCTCGACAGTACATCGGGGAAAGCAGAGAGTCAGAACAGTTACTCTCGACAGTACATCGGGGAAAGCAGAGAGTCTGAACAGTTACTCTCGACAGTACATCGGGGAAAGCAGATTGTCTGAACAGTTACTCTCGACAGTACATCGGGGAAAGCAGAGAGTCTGAACAGTTACTCTCGACAGTACATCTGGGAAAGCAGAGAGTCTGAACAGTTACTCTCGACAGTACATCGGGGAAAGCAGATAGTCTGAACAGTTACTCTCGACAGTACATCGGGGAAAGCAGAGAGTCTGAACAGTTACTCTCGACAGTACATCGGGGAAAGCAGATAGTCTGAACAGTTACTCTCGACAGTACATCGGGGAAAGCAGAGAGTCTGAACAGTTACTCTCGACAATACATCTGGGAAAGCAGATAGTCTGAACAGTTACTCTCGACAGTACATCTGGGAAAGCAGAGAGTCTGAACAGTTACTCTCGACAGTACATCTGGGAAAGCAGAGAGTCTGAACAGTTACTCTCGACAGTACATCGGGGAAAGCAGAGAATCTGAACAGTTACTCTCGACAGTACATCGGGGAAAGCAGATAGTCTGAACAGTTACTCTCGACAGTACATCGGGGAAAGCAGATAGTCTGAACAGTTACTCTCGACAGTACATCGGGGAAAGCAGAGAGTCTGAACAGTTACTCTCGACAGTACATCGGGGAAAGCAGATAGTCTGAACAGTTACTCTCGACAGTACATCGGGGAAAGCAGATAGTCTGAACAGTTACTCTCGACAGTACATCGGGGAAAGCAGAGAGTCTGAACAGTTACTCTCGACAGTACATCGGGGAAAGCAGATAGTCTGAACAGTTACTCTCGACAGTACATCGGGGAAAGCAGAGAGTCTGAACAGTTACTCTCGACAGTACATCGGGGAAAGCAGATAGTCTGAACAGTTACTCTCGACAGTACATTGGGGAAAGCAGATAGTCTGAACAGTTACTCCCGACAGTACATCGGGGAAAGCAGATAGTCTGAACAGTTACTCTCGACAGTACATCGGGGAAAGCAGATAGTCTGAACAGTTACTCTCGACAGTACATCGGGGAAAGCAGAGAGTCTGAACAGTTACTCTCGACAGTACATCGGGGAAAGCAGATAGTCTGAACAGTTACTCTCGACAGTACATCGGGGAAAGCAGAGAGTCTGAACAGTTACTCTCGACAGTACATCTGGGAAAGCAGAGAGTCTGAACAGTTACTCTCGACAGTACATCGGGGAAAGCAGATCGTCTGAACAGTTACTCTCGACAGTACATCGGGGAAAGCAGAGAGTCTGAACAGTTACTCTCGACAGTACATCTGGGAAAGCAGAGAGTCTGAACAGTTACTCTCGACAGTACATCTGGGAAAGCACAGAGTCTGAACAGTTACTCTCGACAGTACATCTGGGAAAGCAGAGAGTCTGAACAGTTACTCTCGACAGTACATCGGGGAAAGCAGAGAGTCTGAACAGTTACTCTCGACAGTACATCGGGGAAAGCAGAGAGTCTGAACAGTTACTCTCGACAGTACATCGGGGAAAGCAGATAGTCTGAACAGTTACTCTCGACAGTACATCGGGGAAAGCAGATAGTCTGAACAGTTACTCTCGACAGTACATCGGGGAAAGCAGAGAGTCTGAACAGTTACTCTCGAAAGTACATCGGGGAAAGCAGATAGTCTGAACAGTTACTCTCGACAGTACATCTGGTAAAGCAGAGAGACTGAACAGTTACTCTCGACAGTACGTCGGGGAAAGCAGATAGTCTGAACAGTTACTCTCGACAGTACATCGGGGAAAGCAGATAGTCTGAACAGTTACTCTCGACAGTACATCTGGTAAAGCAGAGAGTCTGAACAGTTACTCTCGACAGTACATCGGGGAAAGCAGAGAGTCTGAACAGTTACTCTCGAAAGTACATCGGGGAAAGCAGATAGTCTGAACAGTTACTCTCGACAGTACATCTGGTAAAGCAGAGAGTCTGAACAGTTACTCTCGACAGTACGTCGGGGAAAGCAGATAGTCTGAACAGTTACTCTCGACAGTACATCGGGGAAAGCAGATAGTCTGAACAGTTACTCTCGACAGTACATCGGGGAAAGCAGAGAGTCTGAACAGTTACTCTCGACAGTACATCGGGGAAAGCAGATTGTCTGAACAGTTACTCTCGACAGTACATCGGGGAAAGCAGATAGTCTGAACAGTTACTCTCGACAGTACATCGGGGAAAGCAGAGAGTCTGAACAGTTACTCTCGACAGTACATCGGGGAAAGCAGATAGTCTGAACAGTTACTCTCGACAGTACATCGGGGAAAGCAGAGAGTCTGAACAGTTACTCTCGACTGTACATCGGGGAAAGCAGATAGTCTGAACAGTTACTCTCGACAGTACATCGGGGAAAGCAGATAGTCTGAACAGTTACTCTCGACAGTGCATCGGGGAAAGCAGAGAGTCTGAACAGTTACTCTCGACAGTACATCGGGGAAAGCAGATAGTCTGAACAGTTACTCCCGACAGTACATCGGGGAAAGCAGATAGTCTGAACAGTTACTCCCGACAGTACATCGGGGAAAGCAGAGAGTCTGAACAGTTACTCTCGACAGTACATCGGGGAAAGCACAGAGTCTGAACAGTTACTCTCGACAGTACATCGGGGAAAGCAGATAGTCTGAACAGTTACTCTCGACAGTACATCGGGGAAAGCAGAGAGTCTGAACAGTTACTCTCGACAGCACATCGGGGAAAGCAGATAGTCTGAACAGTTACTCTCGACAGTACATCGGGGAAAGCAGAGAGTCTGAACAGTTACTCTCGACAGTACATCGGGGAAAGCAGAGAGTCTGAACAGTTACTCTCGACAGTACATCGGGGAAAGCAGAGAGTCTGAACAGTTACTCTCGACAGTACATCGGGGAAAGCAGATAGTCTGAACAGTTACTCTCGACAGTACATCAGGGAAAGCAGAGAGTCTGAACAGTTACTCTCGACAGTACATCGGGGAAAGCAGAGAGTCTGAACAGTTACTCTCGACAGTACATCGGGGAAAGCACAGAGTCTGAACAGTTACTCTCGACAGTACATCTGGGAAAGCAGATAGTCTGAACAGTTACTCTCGACAGTACATCGGGGAAAGCAGAGAGTCTGAACAGTTACTCTCGACAGTACATCGGGGAAAGCAGATAGTCTGAACAGTTACTCTCGACAGTACATCGGGGAAAGCAGAGAGTCTGAACAGTTACTCTCGACAGCACATCGGGGAAAGCAGATAGTCTGAACAGTTACTCTCGACAGTACATCGGGGAAAGCAGAGAGTCTGAACAGTTACTCTCGACAGTACATCGGGGAAAGCAGAGAGTCTGAACAGTTACTCTCGACAGTACATCGGGGAAAGCAGATAGTCTGAACAGTTACTCTCGACAGTACATCGGGGAAAGCAGATAGTCTGAACAGTTACTCTCGACAGTACATCGGGGAAAGCAGAGAGTCTGAACAGTTACTCTCGACAGTACATCGGGGAAAGCAGAGAGTCTGAACAGTTACTCTCGACAGTACATCGGGGAAAGCAGAGAGTCTGAACAGTTACTCTCGACAGTACATCTGGTAAAGCAGAGAGTCTGAACAGTTACTCTCGACAGTACATCGGGGAAAGCAGAGAGTCTGAACAGTTACTCTCGACAGTACATCGGGGAAAGCAGATAGTCTGAACAGTTACTTTCGACAGTACATCTGGGAAAGCAGAGAGTCTGAACAGTTACTCTCGACAGTACGTCGGGGAAAGCAGATAGTCTGAACAGTTACTCTCGACAGTACATCGGGGAAAGCAGAGAGTCAGAACAGTTACTCTCGACAGTACATCGGGGAAAGCAGAGAGTCTGAACAGTTACTCTCGACAGTACATCGGGGAAAGCAGATTGTCTGAACAGTTACTCTCGACAGTACATCGGGGAAAGCAGAGAGTCTGAACAGTTACTCTCGACAGTACATCTGGGAAAGCAGAGAGTCTGAACAGTTACTCTCGACAGTACATCGGGGAAAGCAGATAGTCTGAACAGTTACTCTCGACAGTACATCGGGGAAAGCAGAGAGTCTGAACAGTTACTCTCGACAGTACATCGGGGAAAGCAGATCGTCTGAACAGTTACTCTCGACAGTACATCGGGGAAAGCAGACAGTCTGAACAGTTACTCTCGACAGTACATCTGGGAAAGCAGAGAGTCTGAACAGTTACTCTCGACAGTACATCTGGGAAAGCACAGAGTCTGAACAGTTACTCTCGACAGTACATCTGGGAAAGCAGAGAGTCTGAACAGTTACTCTCGACAGTACATCGGGGAAAGCAGAGAGTCTGAACAGTTACTCTCGACAGTACATCTGGGAAAGCAGAGAGTCTGAACAGTTACTCTCGACAGTACATCGGGGAAAGCAGATCGTCTGAACAGTTACTCTCGACAGTACATCGGGGAAAGCAGAGAGTCTGAACAGTTACTCTCGACAGTACATCTGGGAAAGCAGAGAGTCTGAACAGTTACTCTCGACAGTACATCTGGGAAAGCACAGAGTCTGAACAGTTACTCTCGACAGTACATCTGGGAAAGCAGAGAGTCTGAACAGTTACTCTCGACAGTACATCGGGGAAAGCAGAGAGTCTGAACAGTTACTCTCGACAGTACATCGGGGAAAGCAGAGAGTCTGAACAGTTACTCTCGACAGTACATCGGGGAAAGCAGATAGTCTGAACAGTTACTCTCGACAGTACATCGGGGAAAGCAGATAGTCTGAACAGTTACTCTCGACAGTACATCTGGTAAAGCAGAGAGTCTGAACAGTTACTCTCGACAGTACATCGGGGAAAGCAGAGAGTCTGAACAGTTACTCTCGAAAGTACATCGGGGAAAGCAGATAGTCTGAACAGTTACTCTCGACAGTACATCTGGTAAAGCAGAGAGTCTGAACAGTTACTCTCGACAGTACGTCGGGGAAAGCAGATAGTCTGAACAGTTACTCTCGACAGTACATCGGGGAAAGCAGATAGTCTGAACAGTTACTCTCGACAGTACATCGGGGAAAGCAGAGAGTCTGAACAGTTACTCTCGACAGTACATCGGGGAAAGCAGATAGTCTGAACAGTTACTCTCGACAGTACATCGGGGAAAGCAGAGAGTCTGAACAGTTACTCTCGACAGTACATCGGGGAAAGCAGATAGTCTGAACAGTTACTCTCGACAGTACATCGGGGAAAGCAGAGAGTCTGAACAGTTACTCTCGACAGTACATCTGGGAAAGCAGAGAGTCTGAACAGTTACTCTCGACAGTACATCGGGGAAAGCAGATCATCTGAACAGTTACTCTCGACAGTACATCGGGGAAAGCAGAGAGTCTGAACAGTTACTCTCGACAGTACATCTGGGTAAGCAGAGAGTCTGAACAATTACTCTCGACAGTACATCTGGGAAAGCACAGAGTCTGAACAGTTACTCTCGACAGTACATCTGGGAAAGCAGAGAGTCTGAACAGTTACTCTCGACAGTCCATCGGGGAAAGCAGAGAGTCTGAACAGTTACTCTCGACAGTACATCGGGGAAAGCAGAGAGTCTGAACAGTTACTCTCGACAGTACATCGGGGAAAGCAGATAGTCTGAACAGTTACTCTCGACAGTACATCTGGGAAAGCAGAGAGTCTGAACAGTTACTCTCGACAGTACATCGGGGAAAGCAGAGAGTCTGAACAGTTACTCCCGACAGTACATCGGGGAAAGCAGAGAGTCTGAACAGTTACTCTCGACTGTACATCGGGGAAAGCAGATAGTCTGAACAGTTACTCTCGACAGTACATCGGGGAAAGCAGATAGTCTGAACAGTTACTCTCGACAGTGCATCGGGGAAAGCAGAGAGTCTGAACAGTTACTCTCGACAGTACATCGGGGAAAGCAGATAGTCTGAACAGTTACTCCCGACAGTACATCGGGGAAAGCAGATAGTCTGAACAGTTACTCCCGACAGTACATCGGGGAAAGCAGAGAGTCTGAACAGTTACTCTCGACAGTACATCGGGGAAAGCACAGAGTCTGAACAGTTACTCTCGACAGTACATCTGGGAAAGCAGATAGTCTGAACAGTTACTCTCGACAGTACATCGGGGAAAGCAGAGAGTCTGAACAGTTACTCTCGACAGTACATCGGGGAAAGCAGATAGTCTGAACAGTTACTCTCGACAGTACATCGGGGAAAGCAGAGAGTCTGAACAGTTACTCTCGACAGCACATCGGGGAAAGCAGATAGTCTGAACAGTTACTCTCGACAGTACATCGGGGAAAGCAGAGAGTCTGAACAGTTACTCTCGACAGTACATCGGGGAAAGCAGAGAGTCTGAACAGTTACTCTCGACAGTACATCGGGGAAAGCAGAGAGTCTGAACAGTTACTCTCGACAGTACATCGGGGAAAGCAGATAGTCTGAACAGTTACTCTCGACAGTACATCAGGGAAAGCAGAGAGTCTGAACAGTTACTCTCGACAGTACATCGGGGAAAGCAGAGAGTCTGAACAGTTACTCTCGACAGTACATCGGGGAAAGCACAGAGTCTGAACAGTTACTCTCGACAGTACATCTGGGAAAGCAGATAGTCTGAACAGTTACTCTCGACAGTACATCGGGGAAAGCAGAGAGTCTGAACAGTTACTCTCGACAGTACATCGGGGAAAGCAGATAGTCTGAACAGTTACTCTCGACAGTACATCGGGGAAAGCAGAGAGTCTGAACAGTTACTCTCGACAGCACATCGGGGAAAGCAGATAGTCTGAACAGTTACTCTCGACAGTACATCGGGGAAAGCAGAGAGTCTGAACAGTTACTCTCGACAGGACATCGGGGAAAGCAGAGAGTCTGAACAGTTACTCTCGACAGTACATCGGGGAAAGCAGATAGTCTGAACAGTTACTCTCGACAGTACATCGGGGAAAGCAGATAGTCTGAACAGTTACTCTCGACAGTACATCGGGGAAAGCAGAGAGTCTGAACAGTTACTCTCGACAGTACATCGGGGAAAGCAGAGAGTCTGAACAGTTACTCTCGACAGTACATCGGGGAAAGCAGATAGTCTGAACAGTTACTCTCGACAGTACATCGGGGAAAGCAGAGAGTCTGAACAGTTACTCTCGACAGTACATCTGGTAAAGCAGAGAGTCTGAACAGTTACTCTCGACAGTACATCGGGGAAAGCAGAGAGTCTGAACAGTTACTCTCGACAGTACATCGGGGAAAGCAGATAGTCTGAACAGTTACTTTCGACAGTACATCTGGGAAAGCAGAGAGTCTGAACAGTTACTCTCGACAGTACGTCGGGGAAAGCAGATAGTCTGAACAGTTACTCTCGACAGTACATCGGGGAAAGCAGAGAGTCAGAACAGTTACTCTCGACAGTACATCGGGGAAAGCAGAGAGTCTGAACAGTTACTCTCGACAGTACATCGGGGAAAGCAGATTGTCTGAACAGTTACTCTCGACAGTACATCGGGGAAAGCAGAGAGTCTGAACAGTTACTCTCGACAGTACATCTGGGAAAGCAGAGAGTCTGAACAGTTACTCTCGACAGTACATCGGGGAAAGCAGATAGTCTGAACAGTTACTCTCGACAGTACATCGGGGAAAGCAGAGAGTCTGAACAGTTACTCTCGACAGTACATCGGGGAAAGCAGATCGTCTGAACAGTTACTCTCGACAGTACATCGGGGAAAGCAGACAGTCTGAACAGTTACTCTCGACAGTACATCTGGGAAAGCAGAGAGTCTGAACAGTTACTCTCGACAGTACATCTGGGAAAGCACAGAGTCTGAACAGTTACTCTCGACAGTACATCTGGGAAAGCAGAGAGTCTGAACAGTTACTCTCGACAGTACATCGGGGAAAGCAGAGAGTCTGAACAGTTACTCTCGACAGTACATCTGGGAAAGCAGAGAGTCTGAACAGTTACTCTCGACAGTACATCGGGGAAAGCAGATCGTCTGAACAGTTACTCTCGACAGTACATCGGGGAAAGCAGAGAGTCTGAACAGTTACTCTCGACAGTACATCTGGGAAAGCAGAGAGTCTGAACAGTTACTCTCGACAGTACATCTGGGAAAGCACAGAGTCTGAACAGTTACTCTCGACAGTACATCTGGGAAAGCAGAGAGTCTGAACAGTTACTCTCGACAGTACATCGGGGAAAGCAGAGAGTCTGAACAGTTACTCTCGACAGTACATCGGGGAAAGCAGAGAGTCTGAACAGTTACTCTCGACAGCACATCGGGGAAAGCAGATAGTCTGAACAGTTACTCTCGACAGTACATCGGGGAAAGCAGATAGTCTGAACAGTTACTCTCGACAGTACATCTGGTAAAGCAGAGAGTCTGAACAGTTACTCTCGACAGTACATCGGGGAAAGCAAAGAGTCTGAACAGTTACTCTCGAAAGTACATCGGGGAAAGCAGATAGTCTGAACAGTTACTCTCGACAGTACATCTGGGAAAGCAGAGAGTCTGAACAGTTACTCTCGACAGTACATCGGGGAAAGCAGAGAGTCTGAACAGTTACTCCCGACAGTACATCGGGGAAAGCAGAGAGTCTGAACAGTTACTCTCGACAGTACATCGGGGAAAGCAGATAGTCTGAACAGTTACTCTCGACAGTACATCGGGGAAAGCAGAGAGTCTGAACAGTTACTCTCGACAGTACATCGGGGAAAGCAGATAGTCTGAACAGTTACTCTCGACAGTGCATCGGGGAAAGCAGAGAGTCTGAACAGTTACTCTCGACAGTACATCAGGGAAAGCAGAGAGTCTGAACAGTTACTCTCGACAGTACATCGGGGAAAGCAGAGAGTCTGAACAGTTACTCTCGACAGTACATCGGGGAAAGCACAGAGTCTGAACAGTTACTCTCGACAGTACATCTGGGAAAGCAGATAGTCTGAACAGTTACTCTCGACAGTACATCGGGGAAAGCAGAGAGTCTGAACAGTTACTCTCGACAGTACATCGGGGAAAGCAGATAGTCTGAACAGTTACTCTCGACAGTACATCGGGGAAAGCAGAGAGTCTGAAGAGTTACTCTCGACAGTACATCGGGGAAAGCAGATAGTCTGAACAGTTACTCTCGACAGTACATCGGGGAAAGCAGATAGTCTGAACAGTTACTCTCGACAGTACATCGGGGAAAGCAGAGAGTCTGAACAGTTACTCTCGACAGTACATCGGGGAAAGCAGATAGTCTGAACAGTTACTCTCGACAGTACATCGGGGAAAGCAGATAGTCTGAACAGTTACTCTCGACAGTACATCGGGGAAAGCAGAGAGTCTGAACAGTTACTCTCGACAGTACATCTGGTAAAGCAGAGAGTCTGAACAGTTACTCTCGACAGTACATCGGGGAAAGCAGAAAGTCTGAACAGTTACTCTCGACAGTACATCGGGGAAAGCAGATAGTCTGAACAGTTACTTTCGACAGTACATCTGGGAAAGCAGAGAGTCTGAACAGTTACTCTCGACAGTACGTCGGGGAAAGCAGATAGTCCGAACAGTTACTCTCGACAGTACATCGGGGAAAGCAGAGAGTCAGAACAGTTACTCTCGACAGTACATCGGGGAAAGCAGAGAGTCTGAACAGTTACTCTCGACAGTACATCGGGGAAAGCAGATTGTCTGAACAGTTACTCTCGACAGTACATCGGGGAAAGCAGAGAGTCTGAACAGTTACTCTCGACAGTACATCTGGGAAAGCAGAGAGTCTGAACAGTTACTCTCGACAGTACATCGGGGAAAGCAGATAGTCTGAACAGTTACTCTCGACAGTACATCGGGGAAAGCAGAGAGTCTGAACAGTTACTCTCGACAGTACATCGGGGAAAGCAGATAGTCTGAACAGTTACTCTCGACAGTACATCGGGGAAAGCAGAGAGTCTGAACAGTTACTCTCGACAATACATCTGGGAAATCAGAGAGTCTGAACAGTTACTCTCGACAGTACGTCGGGGAAAGCAGATAGTCTGAACAGTTACTCTCGGCAGTACATCGGGGAAAGCAGATAGTCTGAACAGTTACTCTCGACAGTACATCGGGGAAAGCAGAGAGTCTGAACAGTTACTCTCGACAGTACATCGGGGAAAGCAGATAGTCTGAACAGTTACTCTCGACAGTACATCGGGGAAAGCAGAGAGTCTGAACAGTTACTCTCGACAGTACATCGGGGAAAGCAGATAGTCTGAACAGTTACTCTCGACAGTACATCGGGGAAAGCAGAGAGTCTGAACAGTTACTCTCGACAGTACATCTGGGAAAGCAGAGAGTCTGAACAGTTACTCTCGACAGTACATCGGGGAAAGCAGATCGTCTGAACAGTTACTCTCGACAGTACATCGGGGAAAGCAGAGAGTCTGAACAGTTACTCTCGACAGTACATCTGGGTAAGCAGAGAGTCTGAACAATTACTCTCGACAGTACATCTGGGAAAGCACAGAGTCTGAACAGTTACTCTCGACAGTACATCTGGGAAAGCAGAGACTCTGAACAGTTACTCTCGACAGTCCATCGGGGAAAGCAGAGAGTCTGAACAGTTACTCTCGACAGTACATCGGGGAAAGCAGAGAGTCTGAACAGTTACTCTCGACAGTACATCGGGGAAAGCAGATAGTCTGAACAGTTACTCTCGACAGTACATCTGGGAAAGCAGAGAGTCTGAACAGTTACTCTCGACAGTACATCGGGGAAAGCAGATAGTCTGAACAGTTACTCTCGACAGCACATCGGGGAAAGCAGATAGTCTGAACAGTTACTCTCGACAGTACATCGGGGAAAGCAGAGAGTCTGAACAGTTACTCCCGACAGTACATCGGGGAAAGCAGAGAGTCTGAACAGTTACTCTCGACAGTACATCGGGGAAAGCAGATAGTCTGAACAGTTACTCTCGACAGTACATCGGGGAAAGCAGAGAGTCTGAACAGTTACTCTCGACAGTACATCGGGGAAAGCAGATAGTCTGAACAGTTACTCTCGACAGTGCATCGGGGAAAGCAGAGAGTCTCAACAGTTACTCTCGACAGTACATCAGGGAAAGCAGAGAGTCTGAACAGTTACTCTCGACAGTACATCGGGGAAAGCAGAGAGTCTGAACAGTTACTCTCGACAGTACATCGGGGAAAGCACAGAGTCTGAACAGTTACTCTCGACAGTACATCTGGGAAAGCAGATAGTCTGAACAGTTACTCTCGACAGTACATCGGGGAAAGCAGAGAGTCTGAACAGTTACTCTCGACAGTACATCGGGGAAAGCAGATAGTCTGAACAGTTACTCTCGACAGTACATCGGGGAAAGCAGAGAGTCTGAACAGTTACTCTCGACAGTACATCGGGGAAAGCAGATAGTCTGAACAGTTACTCTCGACAGTACATCGGGGAAAGCAGAGAGTCTGAACAGTTACTCTCGACAGTACATCGGGGAAAGCAGAGAGTCTGAACAGTTACTCTCGACAGTACATCGGGGAAAGCAGATAGTCTGAACAGTTACTCTCGACAGTACATCGGGGAAAGCAGATAGTCTGAACAGTTACTCTCGACAGTACATCGGGGAAAGCAGAGAGTCTGAACAGTTACTCTCGACAGTACATCGGGGAAAGCAGATAGTCTGAACAGTTACTCTCGACAGTACATCGGGGAAAGCAGATAGTCTGAACAGTTACTCTCGACAGTACATCGGGGAAAGCAGAGAGTCTGAACAGTTACTCTCGACAGTACATCTGGTAAAGCAGAGAGTCTGAACAGTTACTCTCGACAGTACATCGGGGAAAGCAGAAAGTCTGAACAGTTACTCTCGACAGTACATCGGGGAAAGCAGATAGTCTGAACAGTTACTTTCGACAGTACATCTGGGAAAGCAGAGAGTCTGAACAGTTACTCTCGACAGTACGTCGGGGAAAGCAGATAGTCTGAACAGTTACTCTCGACAGTACATCGGGGAAAGCAGAGAGTCACAACAGTTACTCTCGACAGTACATCGGGGAAAGCAGAGAGTCTGAACAGTTACTCTCGACAGTACATCGGGGAAAGCAGATTGTCTGAACAGTTACTCTCGACAGTACATCGGGGAAAGCAGAGAGTCTGAACAGTTACTCTCGACAGTACATCTGGGAAAGCAGAGAGTCTGAACAGTTACTCTCGACAGTACATCGGGGAAAGCAGATAGTCTGAACAGTTACTCTCGACAGTACATCGGGGAAAGCAGAGAGTCTGAACAGTTACTCTCGACAGTACATCGGGGAAAGCAGATAGTCTGAACAGTTACTCTCGACAGTACATCGGGGAAAGCAGAGAGTCTGAACAGTTACTCTCGACAATACATCTGGGAAATCAGAGAGTCTGAACAGTTACTCTCGACAGTACGTCGGGGAAAGCAGATAGTCTGAACAGTTACTCTCGGCAGTACATCGGGGAAAGCAGAGAGTCTCAACAGTTACTCTCGACAGTACATCGGGGAAAGCAGAGAGTCTGAACAGTTACTCTCGACAGTACATCGGGGAAAGCAGATTGTCTGAACAGTTACTCTCGACAGTACATCGGGGAAAGCAGAGAGTCTGAACAGTTACTCTCGACAGGACATCTGGGAAAGCAGAGAGTCTGAACAGTTACTCTCGACAGTACATCGGGGAAAGCAGAGAGTCTGAACAGTTACTCCCGACAGTACATCGGGGAAAGCAGAGAGTCTGAACAGTTACTCTCGACAGTACATCGGGGAAAGCAGATAGTCTGAACAGTTACTCTCGACAGTACATCGGGGAAAGCAGAGAGTCTGAACAGTTACTCTCGACAGTACATCGGGGAAAGCAGATAGTCTGAACAGTTACTCTCGACAGTACATCGGGGAAAGCAGAGAGTCTGAACAGTTACTCTCGACAGTACATCTGGGAAAGCAGAGAGTCTGAACAGTTACTCTCGACAGTACATCGGGGAAAGCAGATCGTCTGAACAGTTACTCTCGACAGTACATCGGGGAAAGCAGAGAGTCTGAACAGTTACTCTCGACAGTACATCTGGGAAAGCAGAGAGTCTGAACAGTTACTCTCGACAGGACATCTGGGAAAGCACAGAGTCTGAACAGTTACTCTCGACAGTTCATCTGGGAAAGCAGAGAGTCTGAACAGTTACTCTCGACAGTACATCGGGGAAAGCAGAGAGTCTGAACAGTTACTCTCGACAGTACATCGGGGAAAGCAGAGAGTCTGAACAGTTACTCTCGACAGTACATCTGGGAAAGCAGAGAGTCTGAACAGTTACTCTCGACAGTACATCGGGGAAAGCAGAGAGTCTGAACAGTTACTCTCGACAGTACATCGGGGAAAGCAGAGAGTCTGAACAGTTACTCTCGACAGTACATCGGGGAAAGCAGAGAGTCTGAACAGTTACTCTCGACAGTACATCGGGAAAGCAGATAGTCTGAACAGTTACTCTCGACAGTACGTCGGGGAAAGCAGATAGTCTGAACAGTTACTCTCGACAGTACATCGGGGAAAGCAGATAGTCTGAACAGTTACTCTCGACAGTACATCGGGGAAAGCAGATAGTCTGAACAGTTACTCTCGACAGTACATCTGGGAAAGCAGAGAGTCTGAACAGTTACTCTCGACAGTACATCAGGGAAAGCAGAGAGTCTGAACAGTTACTCTCGACAGTACATCGGGGAAAGCAGATAGTCTGAACAGTTACTCTCGACAGTACATCGGGGAAAGCAGAGAGTCTGAACAGTTACTCTCGACAGTACATCGGGGAAAGCAGAGAGTCTGAACAGTTACTCTCGACAGTACATCGGGGAAAGCAGAGAGTCTGAACAGTTACTCTCGACAGTACATCGGGGAAAGCAGAGAGTCTGAACAGTTACTCTCGACAGTACATCGGGGAAAGCAGATAGTCTGAACAGTTACTCTCGACAGTACGTCGGGGAAAGCAGATAGTCTGAACAGTTACTCTCGACAGTACATCGGGGAAAGCAGATAGTCTGAACAGTTACTCTCGACAGTACATCGGGGAAAGCAGAGAGTCTGAACAGTTACTCTCGACAGTACATCGGGGAAAGCAGAGAGTCTGAACAGTTACTCTCGACAGTACATCGGGGAAAGCAGAGAGTCTGAACAGTTACTCTCGACAGTACATCGGGGAAAGCAGATAGTCTGAACAGTTACTCTCGACAGTACATCGGGGAAAGCAGAGAGTCTGAACAGTTACTCTCGACAGTACATCGGGGAAAGCAGAGAGTCTGAAGAGTTACTCTCGACAGTACATCGGGGAAAGCAGATAGTCTGAACAGTTACTCTCGACAGTACATCGGGGAAAGCAGATAGTCTGAACAGTTACTCTCGACAGTACATAGGGGAAAGCAGAGAGTCTGAACAGTTACTCTCGACAGTACATCGGGGAAAGCAGATAGTCTGAACAGTTACTCTCGACAGTACATCGGGGAAAGCAGATAGTCTGAACAGTTACTCTCGACAGTACATCGGGGAAAGCAGAGAGTCTGAACAGTTACTCTCGACAGTACATCTGGTAAAGCAGAGAGTCTGAACAGTTACTCTCGACAGTACATCGGGGAAAGCAGAAAGTCTGAACAGTTACTCTCGACAGTACATCGGGGAAAGCAGATAGTCTGAACAGTTACTTTCGACAGTACATCTGGGAAAGCAGAGAGTCTGAACAGTTACTCTCGACAGTACGTCGGGGAAAGCAGATAGTCCGAACAGTTACTCTCGACAGTACATCGGGGAAAGCAGAGAGTCAGAACAGTTACTCTCGACAGTACATCGGGGAAAGCAGAGAGTCTGAACAGTTACTCTCGACAGTACATCGGGGAAAGCAGATTGTCTGAACAGTTACTCTCGACAGTACATCGGGGAAAGCAGAGAGTCTGAACAGTTACTCTCGACAGTACATCTGGGAAAGCAGAGAGTCTGAACAGTTACTCTCGACAGTACATCGGGGAAAGCAGATAGTCTGAACAGTTACTCTCGACAGTACATCGGGGAAAGCAGAGAGTCTGAACAGTTACTCTCGACAGTACATCGGGGAAAGCAGATAGTCTGAACAGTTACTCTCGACAGTACATCGGGGAAAGCAGAGAGTCTGAACAGTTACTCTCGACAATACATCTGGGAAATCAGAGAGTCTGAACAGTTACTCTCGACAGTACGTCGGGGAAAGCAGATAGTCTGAACAGTTACTCTCGGCAGTACATCGGGGAAAGCAGATAGTCTGAACAGTTACTCTCGACAGTACATCGGGGAAAGCAGAGAGTCTGAACAGTTACTCTCGACAGTACATCGGGGAAAGCAGATAGTCTGAACAGTTACTCTCGACAGTACATCGGGGAAAGCAGAGAGTCTGAACAGTTACTCTCGACAGTACATCGGGGAAAGCAGATAGTCTGAACAGTTACTCTCGACAGTACATCGGGGAAAGCAGAGAGTCTGAACAGTTACTCTCGACAGTACATCTGGGAAAGCAGAGAGTCTGAACAGTTACTCTCGACAGTACATCGGGGAAAGCAGATCGTCTGAACAGTTACTCTCGACAGTACATCGGGGAAAGCAGAGAGTCTGAACAGTTACTCTCGACAGTACATCTGGGTAAGCAGAGAGTCTGAACAATTACTCTCGACAGTACATCTGGGAAAGCACAGAGTCTGAACAGTTACTCTCGACAGTACATCTGGGAAAGCAGAGACTCTGAACAGTTACTCTCGACAGTCCATCGGGGAAAGCAGAGAGTCTGAACAGTTACTCTCGACAGTACATCGGGGAAAGCAGAGAGTCTGAACAGTTACTCTCGACAGTACATCGGGGAAAGCAGATAGTCTGAACAGTTACTCTCGACAGTACATCTGGGAAAGCAGAGAGTCTGAACAGTTACTCTCGACAGTACATCGGGGAAAGCAGATAGTCTGAACAGTTACTCTCGACAGCACATCGGGGAAAGCAGATAGTCTGAACAGTTACTCTCGACAGTACATCGGGGAAAGCAGAGAGTCTGAACAGTTACTCCCGACAGTACATCGGGGAAAGCAGAGAGTCTGAACAGTTACTCTCGACAGTACATCGGGGAAAGCAGATAGTCTGAACAGTTACTCTCGACAGTACATCGGGGAAAGCAGAGAGTCTGAACAGTTACTCTCGACAGTACATCGGGGAAAGCAGATAGTCTGAACAGTTACTCTCGACAGTGCATCGGGGAAAGCAGAGAGTCTCAACAGTTACTCTCGACAGTACATCAGGGAAAGCAGAGAGTCTGAACAGTTACTCTCGACAGTACATCGGGGAAAGCAGAGAGTCTGAACAGTTACTCTCGACAGTACATCGGGGAAAGCACAGAGTCTGAACAGTTACTCTCGACAGTACATCTGGGAAAGCAGATAGTCTGAACAGTTACTCTCGACAGTACATCGGGGAAAGCAGAGAGTCTGAACAGTTACTCTCGACAGTACATCGGGGAAAGCAGATAGTCTGAACAGTTACTCTCGACAGTACATCGGGGAAAGCAGAGAGTCTGAACAGTTACTCTCGACAGTACATCGGGGAAAGCAGATAGTCTGAACAGTTACTCTCGTCAGTACATCGGGGAAAGCAGAGAGTCTGAACAGTTACTCTCGACAGTACATCGGGGAAAGCAGAGAGTCTGAACAGTTACTCTCGACAGTACATCGGGGAAAGCAGATAGTCTGAACAGTTACTCTCGACAGTACATCGGGGAAAGCAGATAGTCTGAACAGTTACTCTCGACAGTACATCGGGGAAAGCAGAGAGTCTGAACAGTTACTCTCGACAGTACATCGGGGAAAGCAGATAGTCTGAACAGTTACTCTCGACAGTACATCGGGGAAAGCAGATAGTCTGAACAGTTACTCTCGACAGTACATCGGGGAAAGCAGAGAGTCTGAACAGTTACTCTCGACAGTACATCTGGTAAAGCAGAGAGTCTGAACAGTTACTCTCGACAGTACATCGGGGAAAGCAGAAAGTCTGAACAGTTACTCTCGACAGTACATCGGGGAAAGCAGATAGTCTGAACAGTTACTTTCGACAGTACATCTGGGAAAGCAGAGAGTCTGAACAGTTACTCTCGACAGTACGTCGGGGAAAGCAGATAGTCTGAACAGTTACTCTCGACAGTACATCGGGGAAAGCAGAGAGTCACAACAGTTACTCTCGACAGTACATCGGGGAAAGCAGAGAGTCTGAACAGTTACTCTCGACAGTACATCGGGGAAAGCAGATTGTCTGAACAGTTACTCTCGACAGTACATCGGGGAAAGCAGAGAGTCTGAACAGTTACTCTCGACAGGACATCTGGGAAAGCAGAGAGTCTGAACAGTTACTCTCGACAGTACATCGGGGAAAGCAGATAGTCTGAACAGTTACTCTCGACAGTACATCGGGGAAAGCAGAGAGTCTGAACAGTTACTCTCGACAGTACATCGGGGAAAGCAGATAGTCTGAACAGTTACTCTCGACAGTACATCGGGGAAAGCAGAGAGTCTGAACAGTTACTCTCGACAATACATCTGGGAAATCAGAGAGTCTGAACAGTTACTCTCGACAGTACGTCGGGGAAAGCAGATAGTCTGAACAGTTACTCTCGGCAGTACATCGGGGAAAGCAGAGAGTCTCAACAGTTACTCTCGACAGTACATCGGGGAAAGCAGAGAGTCTGAACAGTTACTCTCGACAGTACATCGGGGAAAGCAGATTGTCTGAACAGTTACTCTCGACAGTACATCGGGGAAAGCAGAGAGTCTGAACAGTTACTCTCGACAGTACATCTGGGAAAGCAGAGAGTCTGAACAGTTACTCTCGACAGTACATCGGGGAAAGCAGAGAGTCTGAACAGTTACTCCCGACAGTACATCGGGGAAAGCAGAGAGTCTGAACAGTTACTCTCGACAGTACATCGGGGAAAGCAGATAGTCTGAACAGTTACTCTCGACAGTACATCGGGGAAAGCAGAGAGTCTGAACAGTTACTCTCGACAGTACATCGGGGAAAGCAGATAGTCTGAACAGTTACTCTCGACAGTACATCGGGGAAAGCAGAGAGTCTGAACAGTTACTCTCGACAGTACATCTGGGAAAGCAGAGAGTCTGAACAGTTACTCTCGACAGTACATCGGGGAAAGCAGATCGTCTGAACAGTTACTCTCGACAGTACATCGGGGAAAGCAGAGAGTCTGAACAGTTACTCTCGACAGTACATCTGGGAAAGCAGAGAGTCTGAACAGTTACTCTCGACAGGACATCTGGGAAAGCACAGAGTCTGAACAGTTACTCTCGACAGTTCATCTGGGAAAGCAGAGAGTCTGAACAGTTACTCTCGACAGTACATCGGGGAAAGCAGAGAGTCTGAACAGTTACTCTCGACAGTACATCGGGGAAAGCAGAGAGTTAGAACAGTTACTCTCGACAGTACATCTGGGAAAGCAGAGAGTCTGAACAGTTACTCTCGACAGTACATCGGGGAAAGCAGAGAGTCTGAACAGTTACTCTCGACAGTACATCGGGGAAAGCAGAGAGTCTGAACAGTTACTCTCGACAGTACATCGGGGAAAGCAGAGAGTCTGAACAGTTACTCTCGACAGTACATCGGGAAAGCAGATAGTCTGAACAGTTACTCTCGACAGTACGTCGGGGAAAGCAGATAGTCTGAACAGTTACTCTCGACAGTACATCGGGGAAAGCAGATAGTCTGAACAGTTACTCTCGACAGTACATCGGGGAAAGCAGATAGTCTGAACAGTTACTCTCGACAGTACATCTGGGAAAGCAGAGAGTCTGAACAGTTACTCTCGACAGTACATCGGGGAAAGCAGAGAGTCTGAACAGTTACTCTCGACAGTACATCGGGGAAAGCAGAGAGTCTGAACAGTTACTCTCGACAGTACATCGGGGAAAGCAGATAGTCTGAACAGTTACTCTCGACAGTACATCGGGGAAAGCAGAGAGTCTGAACAGTTACTCTCGACAGTACATCGGGGAAAGCAGATAGTCTGAACAGTTACTCCCGACAGTACATCGGGGAAAGCAGAGAGTCTGAACAGTTACTCCCGACAGTACATCGGGGAAAGCAGATAGTCTGAACAGTTACTCTCGACAGTACATCGGGGAAAGCAGAGAGTCTGAACAGTTACTCTCGACAGTACATCGGGGAAAGCAGAGAGTCTGAACAGTTACTCTCGACAGTACATCGGGGAAAGCAGAGAGTCTGAACAGTTACTCTCGACAGTACATCGGGGAAAGCAGATAGTCTGAACAGTTACTCCCGACAGTACATCGGGGAAAGAAGAGAGTCTGAACAGTTACTCTCGACAGTGCATTGGGGAAAGCAGAGAGTCTGAACAGTTACTCCCGACAGTACATCGGGGAAAGCAGATAGTCTGAACAGTTACTCTCGACAGTACATCGGGGAAAGCAGAGAGTCTGAACAGTTACTCTCGACAGTACATCGGGGAAAGCAGATAGTCTGAACAGTTACTCTCGACAGTACATCGGGGAAAGCAGAGAGTCTGAACAGTTACTCTCGACAGTACATCGGGGAAAGCAGAGAGTCTGAACAGTTACTCTCGACAGTACATCTGGGAAAGCAGATAGTCTGAACAGTTACTCCCGACAGTACATCGGGGAAAGCAGAGAGTCTGAACAGTTACTCTCGACAGTACATCGGGGAAAGCAGATAGTCTGAACAGTTACTCTCGACAGTACATCGGGGAAAGCAGAGAGTCTGAACAGTTACTCTCGACAGTACATCGGGGAAAGCAGAGAGTCTGAACAGTTACTCTCGACAGTACATCTGGGAAAGCAGAGAGTCTGAACAGTTACTCTCGACAGTACATCGGGGAAAGCAGAGAGTCTGAACAGTTACTCTCGACAGTACATCGGGGAAAGCAGAGAGTCTGAACAGTTACTCTCGACAGTACATCGGGGAAAGCAGAGAGTCTGAACAGTTACTCTCGACAGTACATCGGGGAAAGCAGATAGTCTGAACAGTTACTCTCGACAGTACGTCGGGGAAAGCAGATAGTCTGAACAGTTACTCTCGACAGTACATCGGGGAAAGCAGATAGTCTGAACAGTTACTCTCGACAGTACGTCGGGGAAAGCAGATAGTCTGAACAGTTACTCTCGACAGTACATCGGGGAAAGCAGATAGTCTGAACAGTTACTCTCGACAGTACATCGGGGAAAGCAGAGAGTCTGAACAGTTACTCTCGACAGTACATCGGGGAAAGCAGAGAGTCTGAACAGTTACTCTCGACAGTACATCGGGGAAAGCAGATTGTCTGAACAGTTACTCTCGACAGTACATCGGGGAAAGCAGAGAGTTAGAACAGTTACTCTCGACAGTACATCTGGGAAAGCAGAGAGTCTGAACAGTTACTCTCGACAGTACATCGGGGAAAGCAGAGAGTCTGAACAGTTACTCTCGACAGTACATCGGGGAAAGCAGAGAGTCTGAACAGTTACTCTCGACAGTACATCGGGGAAAGCAGAGAGTCTGAACAGTTACTCTCGACAGTACATCGGGAAAGCAGATAGTCTGAACAGTTACTCTCGACAGTACGTCGGGGAAAGCAGATAGTCTGAACAGTTACTCTCGACAGTACATCGGGGAAAGCAGATAGTCTGAACAGTTACTCTCGACAGTACATCGGGGAAAGCAGATAGTCTGAACAGTTACTCTCGACAGTACATCTGGGAAAGCAGAGAGTCTGAACAGTTACTCTCGACAGTACATCGGGGAAAGCAGAGAGTCTGAACAGTTACTCTCGACAGTACATCGGGGAAAGCAGAGAGTCTGAACAGTTACTCTCGACAGTACATCGGGGAAAGCAGATAGTCTGAACAGTTACTCTCGACAGTACATCGGGGAAAGCAGAGAGTCTGAACAGTTACTCTCGACAGTACATCGGGGAAAGCAGATAGTCTGAACAGTTACTCCCGACAGTACATCGGGGAAAGCAGAGAGTCTGAACAGTTACTCCCGACAGTACATCGGGGAAAGCAGATAGTCTGAACAGTTACTCTCGACAGTACATCGGGGAAAGCAGAGAGTCTGAACAGTTACTCTCGACAGTACATCGGGGAAAGCAGAGTCTGAACAGTTACTCTCGACAGTACATCGGGGAAAGCAGAGAGTCTGAACAGTTACTCTCGACAGTACATCGGGGAAAGCAGATAGTCTGAACAGTTACTCCCGACAGTACATCGGGGAAAGAAGAGAGTCTGAACAGTTACTCTCGACAGTGCATTGGGGAAAGCAGAGAGTCTGAACAGTTACTCCCGACAGTACATCGGGGAAAGCAGATAGTCTGAACAGTTACTCTCGACAGTACATCGGGGAAAGCAGAGAGTCTGAACAGTTACTCTCGACAGTACATCGGGGAAAGCAGATAGTCTGAACAGTTACTCTCGACAGTACATCGGGGAAAGCAGAGAGTCTGAACAGTTACTCTCGACAGTACATCGGGGAAAGCAGAGAGTCTGAACAGTTACTCTCGACAGTACATCTGGGAAAGCAGATAGTCTGAACAGTTACTCCCGACAGTACATCGGGGAAAGCAGAGAGTCTGAACAGTTACTCTCGACAGTACATCGGGGAAAGCAGATAGTCTGAACAGTTACTCTCGACAGTACATCGGGGAAAGCAGAGAGTCTGAACAGTTACTCTCGACAGTACATCGGGGAAAGCAGAGAGTCTGAACAGTTACTCTCGACAGTACATCTGGGAAAGCAGAGAGTCTGAACAGTTACTCTCGACAGTACATCGGGGAAAGCAGAGAGTCTGAACAGTTACTCTCGACAGTACATCGGGGAAAGCAGAGAGTCTGAACAGTTACTCTCGACAGTACATCGGGGAAAGCAGAGAGTCTGAACAGTTACTCTCGACAGTACATCGGGGAAAGCAGATAGTCTGAACAGTTACTCTCGACAGTACGTCGGGGAAAGCAGATAGTCTGAACAGTTACTCTCGACAGTACATCGGGGAAAGCAGATAGTCTGAACAGTTACTCTCGACAGTACATCGGGGAAAGCAGAGAGTCTGAACAGTTACTCTCGACAGTACATCGGGGAAAGCAGAGAGTCTGAACAGTTACTCTCGACAGTACATCGGGGAAAGCAGATTGTCTGAACAGTTACTCTCGACAGTACATCGGGGAAAGCAGAGAGTCTGAACAGTTACTCTCGACAGTACATCTGGGAAAGCAGAGAGTCTGAACAGTTACTCTCGACAGTACATCGGGGAAAGCAGATAGTCTGAACAGTTACTCTCGACAGTACATCGGGGAAAGCAGAGAGTCTGAACAGTTACTCTCGACAGTACATCGGGGAAAGCAGATAGTCTGAACAGTTACTCTCGACAGTACATCGGGGAAAGCAGATAGTCTGAACAGTTACTCTCGACAGTACATCTGGGAAAGCAGAGAGTCTGAACAGTTACTCTCGACAGTACATCGGGGAAAGCAGATAGTCTGAACAGTTACTCTCGACAGTACATCGGGGAAAGCAGAGAGTCTGAACAGTTACTCTCGACAGTACATCGGGGAAAGCAGAGAGTCTGAACAGTTACTCTCGACAGTACATCGGGGAAAGCAGAGAGTCTGAACAGTTACTCTCGACAGTACATCGGGGAAAGCAGATAGTCTGAACAGTTACTCTCGACAGTACGTCGGGGAAAGCAGATAGTCTGAACAGTTACTCTCGACAGTACATCGGGGAAAGCAGATAGTCTGAACAGTTACTCTCGACAGTACATCGGGGAAAGCAGAGAGTCTGAACAGTTACTCTCGACAGTACATCGGGGAAAGCAGAGAGTCTGAACAGTTACTCTCGACAGTACATCGGGGAAAGCAGATTGTCTTAACAGTTACTCTCGACAGTACATCGGGGAAAGCAGAGAGTCTGAACAGTTACTCTCGACAGTACATCGGGGAAAGCAGATAGTCTGAACAGTTACTCTCGACAGTACATCGGGGAAAGCAGAGAGTCTGAACAGTTACTCTCGACAGTACATCGGGGAAAGCAGATAGTCTGAACAGTTACTCTCGACAGTACATCGGGGAAAGCAGATAGTCTGAACAGTTACTCTCGACAGTACATCTGGGAAAGCAGAGAGTCTGAACAGTTACTCTCGACAGTACATCGGGGAAAGCAGATAGTCTGAACAGTTACTCTCGACAGTACATCGGGGAAAGCAGAGAGTCTGAACAGTTACTCTCGACAGTACATCGGGGAAAGCAGATAGTCTGAACAGTTACTCTCGACAGTACATCGGGGAAAGCAGAGAGTCTGAACAGTTACTCTCGACAGTACATCGGGGAAAGCAGATAGTCTGAACAGTTACTCCCGACAGTACATCGGGGAAAGCAGAGAGTCTGAACAGTTACTCCCGACAGTACATCGGGGAAAGCAGATAGTCTGAACAGTTACTCTCGACAGTACATCGGGGAAAGCAGAGAGTCTGAACAGTTACTCTCGACAGTACATCGGGGAAAGCAGATAGTCTGAACAGTTACTCTCGACAGTACATCGGGGAAAGCAGAGAGTCTGAACAGTTACTCTCGACAGTACATCGGGGAAAGCAGAGAGTCTGAACAGTTACTCTCGACAGTACATCGGGGAAAGCAGATAGTCTGAACAGTTACTCCCGACAGTACATCGGGGAAAGCAGAGAGTCTGAACAGTTACTCTCGACAGTACATCGGGGAAAGCAGATAGTCTGAACAGTTACTCTCGACAGTACATCGGGGAAAGCAGATAGTCTGAACAGTTACTCTCGACAGTACATCGGGGAAAGCAGAGAGTCTGAACAGTTACTCTCGACAGTACATCGGGGAAAGCAGAGAGTCTGAACAGTTACTCTCGACAGTACATCGGGGAAAGCAGAGAGTCTGAACAGTTACTCTCGACAGTACATCTGGGAAAGCAGAGAGTCTGAACAGTTACTCTCGACAGTACATCGGGGAAAGCAGATCGTCTGAACAGTTAATCTCGACAGTACATTGGGGAAAGCAGAGAGTCTGAACAGTTACTCTCGACAGTACATCTGGGAAAGCAGAGAGTCTGAACAGTTACTCTCGACAGTACATCTGGGAAAGCACAGAGTCTGAACAGTTACTCTCGACAGTGCATCTGGGAAAGCAGAGAGTCTGAACAGTTACTCTCGACAGTACATCGGGGAAAGCAGAGAGTCTGAACAGTTACTCTCGACAGTACATCGGGGAAAGCAGAGAGTCTGAACAGTTACTCTCGACAGTACATCTGGGAAAGCAGAGAGTCTGAACAGTTACTCTCGACAGTACATCGGGGAAAGCAGAGAGTCTGAACAGTTACTCTCGACAATACATCGGGGAAAGCAGAGAGTCTGAACAGTTACTCTCGACAGTACATCGGGGAAAGCAGAGAGTCTGAACAGTTACTCTCGACAGTACATCGGGGAAAGCAGAGAGTCTGAACAGTTACTCTCGACAGTACATCTGGGAAAGCAGAGAGTCTGAACAGTTACTCTCGACAGTACATCGGGGAAAGCAGAGAGTCTGAACAGTTACTCTCGACAGTACATCGGGGAAAGCAGATAGTCTGAACAGTTACTCTCGACAGTACATCGGGGAAAGCAGAGAGTATGAACAGTTACTCTCGACAGTGCATCGGGGAAAGCAGAGAGTCTGAACAGTTACTCTCGACAGTACATCGGGGAAAGCAGAGAGTCTGAACAGTTACTCTCGACAGTACATCTGGGAAAGCAGAGAGTCTGAACAGTTACTCTCGACAGTACATCGGGGAAAGCAGATAGTCTGAACAGTTACTCCCGACAGTACATCTGGGAAAGCAGAGAGTCTGAACAGTTACTCTCGACAGTACGTCGGGGAAAGCAGAGAGTCTGAACAGTTACTCTCGACAGTACATCTGGGAAAGCAGATAGTCTGAACAGTTACTCTCGACAGCACATCGGGGAAAGCAGAGAGTCTGAAGTTACTCTCGACAGTACATCTGGGAAAGCAGAGAGTCTGAACAGTTACTCTCGACAGTACATCGGGGAAAGCAGATAGTCTGAACAGTTACTCTCGACAGTACATCGGGGAAAGCAGAGAGTATGAACAGTTACTCTCGACAGTACATCGGGGAAAGCAGAGAGTCTGAACAGTTACTCTCGACAGTACATCGGGGAAAGCAGAGAGTCTGAACAGTTACTCTCGACAGTACATCGGGGAAAGCAGAGAGTCTGAACAGTTACTCTCGACAGTACATCGGGGAAAGCAGAGAGTCTGAACAGTTACTCTCGACAGTACATCGGGGAAAGCAGATAGTCTGAACAGTTACTCTCGACAGTACATCGGGGAAAGCAGAGAGTCTGAACAGTTACTCTCGACAGTACACAGCCAACTCCATCTCCCCACCTCAGTTCCGAGATGGCACCTGGGGAGTGTGGACCAATGAATTAGAATGGCTGATATACATCTCATGGCAGTCTTAAACAGAAGGCACTAATGCGGTATTCCCAATCGGTGGGCCTCTGACTACCCCTGTCATCTTCTTACCCATGAGTTTTAATTTTTCATTTCTTGCCATCCATTACCATCTGACCATTGACCCAGACGGAAAAAGAGACTGACCTGTTGCAACCTCCCGCACAAGCACAGCGGAGAGCTTGATGATGGGGCTGAAGATGTGTTTGGTGTCAGCGTTGGCAGCAAGATTCTTACTATGACATTTCAACACCAGCCGTTCATCCTGCTTCTGGGACAGAACCAGAATGTCCTCCAACAGCAGTGTGTAGAGATCTGTGTTGACATGGAAGGATGAACAGAATTAGCATCCATAAATTCTCAATGTGCAATGCACTCAGTGTTAAACACTGGTCTGTTTTGTGTGAATTTGAGAACAATGCAAGGATTCACAAGAAGCTTGTGTCAGTCACTGTCTGGGTTGGGGGTCGAAGTGAGAATTTGTACCGAATTGGTTCTTAAACTGTGGTGGTCGAAGCAGCCGATCAGGTCAGGAACCATTAGGGGACTGAAACCGTGCCACGATCGCCCCAGCTGCTTACAGCATCACTCTGTGCTTAGCATAGCATCGTACAGCAAGGCTGGTGGCTGCTCGTCCGTCCACGCTTGGGCTGTTACCCTCTCGCCACAATTCATAAAACACGCGAACTGCGCTGGTTAAATCTGCAGCTTCCACAACATCAAACATCTAATGAAAAGAACCTGTACCGTAAATACCCGAGAGACAGGAACCCATACCGTAAATACCCGAGAGACAGGAACCCGTACCGTAAATACCCGAGAGACAGGAACCCGTACCGTAAATACCCGAGAGACAGGAACCCGTACCGTAAATACCCGAGAGACAGGAACCCGTACCGTAAATACCCGAGAGACAGGAACCCGTACCGTAAATACCCGAGAGACAGGAACCCGTCCCGTAAATACCAGAGAGACAGGAACCAGTACCGTAAATACCCGCGAGACAAGAACCTCTACCGCAAATACCCGCGAGACAGGAACCCGTACCGTAAATACCAGAGAAAGAGGAACCCGTACCGTAAATGCCCGAGAAAGAAGAACCCGTACCGTAAATACCCGAGAAAGAGGAACCCGTACCGTAAATACCCGAGAGACAGGAACTCGTACCGTAAATACCCGAGAGACAGGAACCCGTACCGTAAATACCCGAGAAAGAGGAACCCGTACCGTAAATACCCGCGAGACAGGAACCCGCACCGCAAATACCCGCGAGACAGGAACCCGTACCGCAAATACCCGAGAGACAGGAACCCGTACCGCAAATACCCGCGAGACAGGAACCCGTACCGCAAATACCCGCGAGACAGGGACCCGCACCGTAAATACCCGAGAGACAGGAACCAGTACCGTAAATACCCGAGAGACAGGAACCTGTACCATAAATACCCGAGAGACAGGAACCAGTACCGTAAATACCCGAGAAAGAGGAACCCGTACCGTAAATACCCGAGAGACAGGAACCCGTACCGTAAATACCCGAGACAGGAACCAGTACCGTAAACACCCACGAGACAGAAACCCGTGCCGCAAATACCCGCGAGACAGGAACCCGTACCGTAAATACCCGAGAAAGAGGAACCCGTACCGTAAATACCCGAGAGACAGGAACCCGTACCGCAAATACCCGCGAGACAGGAACCCGTACCGTAAATACCCGAGAGACAGGAACCTGTACCGTAAATACCTGAGAGACAGGAACCCGTACCGCAAATACCCGAGAGACAAGAACCTCTACCGCAAATACCTGCGAGACAGGAACCCGCACCATAAATACCAAAGAGACAGGAACCTGTACCGTAAATACCCGAGAGACAGGAACCCGCACCGCAAATACCCGCGAGACAGGAACCCGTACCGCAAATACCCGAGAGACAGGAACCCGTACCGTAAATACCCGAGAGACAGGAACCCGTACCGCAAATACCCGCGAGACAGGAACCCGTACCGTAAATACCCGCGAGACAGGAACCAGTACCGCAAATACCCAAGAGACAGAAACCCGTACCGCAAATACCCGAGAGACAGGAACCCGTACCGTAAATACCCGAGAGACAGGAACCCGTACCGTAAATACCCGAGAGACAGGAACCCACACCGTAAATACCCGAGAGACAGGAACCCATACCGCAAATACCCGAGAGACAGGAACCAGTACCGCAAATACCCAAGAGACAGAAACCCGTACCGCAAATACCCGAGAGACAAGAACCTCTTCCGCAAATACCCGCGAGACAGGAACCCGCACCGTAAATACCAAAGAGACAGGAACCTGTACCGTAAATACCTGTGAGACAGGAACCCGCACCGTAAATACCAAAGAGACAGGAACCTATACCGTAAATACCCGAGAGACAGAAACCCGCACCGTAAATATCAAAGAGACAGGAACCTGTACCGTAAATACCTGCGAGACAGGAACCCGCACCGTAAATACCCGAGAGACAGGAACCTCTACCGCAAATACCCGCGAGACAGGAACCCGCACCGCAAATACCCGAGAGACAGGAACCCGCACCGTAAATACCCACGAGACAGGAACCCGTACCGCAAATACCCGCGAGACAGGAACCCGTACCGCAAATACCCGCGAGACAGGAACCCGTACCGCAAATACCCGCGAGACAGGAACCCGTACCGCAAATACCCGTGAGACAGGAACCCGTACCGCAAATACCCGTGAGACAGGAAACCATACCGCAAATACCCGAGAGACAGGAACCCGTACCGCAAATACCCGAGAGACAGAAACCCGTACCGCAAATACCCGAGACAAGAACCTCTACCGCAAATACCCGCGAGGCAGGAACCCGCACCGTAAATACAAAAGAGACAGGAACCTGTACCGTAAATACCCGAGAGACAGGAACCTGTACCGTAAATACCCGAGAGACAGGAACCCGTACCGCAAATACCCGCGAGACAGGAACCCGCACCGTAAATACCCGAGAGACAGGAACCTCTACCGCAAATACCCGCGAGACAGGAACCCGCACCGCAAATACCCGCGAGACAGGAACCCGCACCGTAAATACCCGAGAGACAGGAACCCGCACCGTAAATACCCACGAGACAGGAACCCGCACCGTAAATACCCACGAGACAGGAACCCGTACTGCAAATACCCGAGAGACAGGAACCCGTACCGCAAATACCCGCGAGACAGGAACCCGTACCGTAAATACCCGAGAGACAGGAACCCGCACCGTAAATACCCGAGAGACAGGAACCCGTACCGTAAATACCCGAGAGACAGGAACCAGTACCGCAAATACCCGAGAGACAGGAACCCATACCGCAAATACCCGAGAGACAGGAACCCGCACCGTAAATACCCGAGAGACAGGAACCCGCACCGTAAATACCCGAGAGACAGGAACCCGCACCGTAAATACCCGAGAGACAGGAACCCGCACCGTAAATACTCGAGAGACAGGAACCTGCGCTGTAAATACCCGAGAGACAGGAACCCGCACCGTAAATACCCGAGAGACAGGAACCCGTACCGTAAATACCCGAGAGACAGGAACCCGTACCGTAAATACCCGAGAGACAGGAACCAGTACCGCAAATACCCGAGAGACAGGAACCCATACCGCAAATACCCGAGAGACAGGAACCCGCACCGTCAATACTCGAGAGACAGGAACCCGCACCGTAAATACCCGAGAGACAGGAACCAGTACCGCAAATACCCGAGAGACAGGAACCCATACCGCAAATACCCGAGAGACAGGAACCCGCACCGTCAATACTCGAGAGACAGGAACCCGCACCGTAAATACCCGAGAGACAGGAACCCGCACCGTAAATACCCGAGAGACAAGAACCGGTACCGCAGCTACCCGAGAGACAGGAACCCGCACCGTAAATACCCGAGAGACAGGAACCCGCACCGTAAATACCCGAGAGACAGGAACCGGTACCGCAGCTACCCGAGAGACAGGAACCCGCACCGTAAATACCCGAGAGACAGGAACCAGAGCAGTTTCCCAGCTCACTTTAACACTGGGCAGTGGGACAGCCACATATTACAGAGCAGTGTGCAATTTCTCTAGGATCAGTATGCAGTTAATAAGAAACATACTTTACAGTGATGAATCTGAATCCTTTCCACCTGACATTTGCATGTGTGTGAGGGGTAGAGTGTGCAGGAAGTGGTGTCCAAGGCAAATACACAGCCGCTACAGGGTATGGGCTCCTGTCCATTTGACTCAGGCTCTGTATTCCCACTGCCCTCCCAAGGATCATTGCCCGGCATGCCTCCATCTTCTGATGCTGCTTTTCACTCACCGATTGTCTTATCTTTATTCACCCGCCAGGTCAGAGGCCCTTCGTGAATCATGTTCCGCTTTGTAAGGTCCAAATTCTTAAAGAGAAGTAATTACAAGTTATTACGCTAAATACAGAGAGGGTCTTCATAATGTTTTATCAGTCGTTTCCCAACATGTTTACAACACTGACAGAGTCGACTATCTGAACTTTAATTATTGAGGGACTTTTTGTTTTGCCAGAGGGTCACTCACCCGGAACTCCTCAATCAGCGGGTAATCCGACTGCTTCAGGCTGGAAAGGTCCAGGCGGCGCTGGTAATCCTCCAACCGCTGACACAAGGAAACAATCTGTTAACTTTCACAAAGAAGCACAGGACACACATGTAATGATCACAGAATAACGGCCCCTGCAACTGTCCCGATCTCCCACACAACATAACTGGCTTCACATTTCAATGAGTCAGCCATTGGCTCTTTGACAAACAAAGACACTTCTTCACGAATCCCAGGCTCCCTTACCCGATTCCTCCCATCTCGGGACCAGCGGTGTCATTGACACAGCTCATAGCCACTGCACAAGGATTCCTGTAATCCAGGCACAGGACAATTATCCAGGTATGGGTTGGGGGTGGGGGGTGGAGAAATAATTCAACGAGGGAAACACTTTATAAAGTATCAGTGACTGTATCAGGGATTACTGGAAACTGCCACTTGTACAACAGACCATGACTTTCTTGACTATGAAATTATTTTCTGTTTGAGTCCCTAGTCATAGCAGTGAGAATGTTGGAGCCAGTCAATGAAAGGCAGGCGCTGACTCTCCCAGATAGATGCAGGGTAACAGTGAAGTTAATGAGTGGGCAGAGTCACTGAACCCATCCTGTATCATCACACTGTTTTTTTCTTTAATAAAATGTATTAATTGCCCAAAAATACATTTTAAAAAATACACATTCATCACAAAATAGAAATAATTTATTCATTCAGAGACAGCTGTTCCTGTCTATATAGCAGGGAAAGGGTTAAGCAGTTTAATCTCCACCTGTTAAACCTTCAGCTACTTATTCACTGAGAAAACCTTCAGCTCCGGGCAACTCGCACCCATCAGGTCCTGTGGAGAGCAGACTGCAAACTCACCTTCCGTCAGTGCAGCAGGGTAAGGATCGATGCACAGAGGCCTTTCTGTGCAAACACTTACCTGTTTATTCTCAGCTTCCTTCACAGCCTGGTTCACAAAGTTCAGGATCTGACGACAGCATTCTGCTGCTTTCTTCACCTTCTTCTTCTCTTCATGTTGTTCTGGATCTAAGAATAAGGAGACCTGTCCCATTAGGGAAAAGACTTTCACCCTCCTCCAGGGAAATTAGCACAGCTTTAAATGAAATCACCTGCTGAATGAGATTGCGTCGAGTAACAGGATAAACATTTATCCTCTGCAGTTTAGTAATACTGCGTATTTGAGAGACACAAATTAGCAGAGGAAACCTGTTCAAACCCCAGAGAACGCGAGAGCAGAGGGACGGCTGGTGCTTTTAGAGGGTTATTAGCAACGTACCCATTGACAGAGTCTTTCTGATAGCACTTCAGGCAGTGAACCTGCACCACACCTTATACATACATTACATAGAATTACATAGTATTCTGCACCAGTGTTTATGCTCCACACAAGCCACCTCCCACCTTTCTTCATCTCACCCTATCAGCATATACCCTGCTAAACGTGGGTAGCACAATGAAACACAAATACTTATTTATAATTTGATTCAGTTTATTTCCTTGAATTTTTCCTCCTCCTTTGTTGATGGTGCAGAACTTGCGCTGTGCGATCCCATTATTCCCACCACTCTGCGCGTTCCACATGCAATCTGGCAATTCTAACTTTACCATTCCTTGGGGTTCTCTCCCCAGCTGTCTCCCGCAGGCCCTTACCCGTATTCTTGGCAATGTTCTCCAGCAGCAGCGGGTATTTGGTCAGTCGCTGCATCTCTGTCGGGATGATGTCCTTTAGTTGCAGCCTCCGGCACTGCGGGTTACTCTGTGCCTCCTGCAATAGATCACATCATAACGAAGACAAGATAAATCCCCCTCCGTCCACGTGCAATGCACCAGACCCTCCCTCCACGTGCAACGCACCAGAGTAGAGGGAGCGTTACTCTGTATCGAACCCTGTGCTGTACCTGCCCTGGGAGTGTTTGATGGGACAGTGTAGAGGGAGCTTTACTCTGTATCTAACCCGTGCTGTACCTGCCCTGGGAGTGTTTGATGGGACAGTGTAGAGGGAGCTTTACTCTGTATCTAACCCGTGCTGTACCTGCCCTGGGAGTGTTTGATGGGACAGTGTAGAGGGAGCTTTACTCTGTATCTAACCCGTGCTGTACCTGCCCTGGGAGTGTTTGATGGGACAGTGTAGAGGGAGCTTTACTCTGTATCTAACCCGTGCTGTACCTGCCCTGGGAGTGTTTGATGGGACAGTGTAGAGGGAGCTTTACTCTGTATCTAACCCGTGCTGTACCTGCCCTGGGAGTGTTTGATGGGACAGTGTAGAGGGAGCTTTACTCTGTATCTAACCCGTGCTGTACCTGCCCTGGGAGTGTTTGATGGGACAGTGTAGAGGGAGCTTTACTCTGTATCTAACCCGTGCTGTACCTGCCCTGGGAGTGTTTGATGGGACAGTGTAGAGGGAGCTTTACTCTGTATCTAACCCGTGCTGTACCTGCCCTGGGAGTGTTTGATGGGACAGTGTAGAGGGAGCTTTACTCTGTATCTAACCCGTGCTGTACCTGCCCTGGGAGTGTTTGATGGGACATCTAGAGGGAGCTTTACTCTGTATCTAACCCATGCTGTACCTGCCCTGGGAGCGTTTGATGGGACAGTGTAGAGGGAGCTTTACTCTGTATCTAACCCGTGCTGTACCTGCCCTGGGAGCGTTTGATGGGACAGTGTAGAGGGAGCTTTACTCTGTATCTAACCCTGTGCTGTACCTGCCCTGGGAGTGTTTGATGGGACAGTGTAGAGGGAGCTTTACTCTGTATCTAACCCATGCTGTACCTGCCCTGGGAGTGTTTGATGGGACAGTGTAGAGGGAGCGTTACTCTGTATCTAACCCGCGCTGTACTTGCCCTGGGAGTGTTTGATGGGACAGTGTAGAGCGAGCTTTACTCTGTATCTAACCCGTGCTGTACCTGCCCTGGGAGTGTTTGATGGGACAGTGTAGAGCGAGCGTTACTCTGTATCTAACCCGCGCTGTACCTGCTCTGGGAGTATTTGATGGGACAGTGTAGAGGGAGCGTTACTCTGTATCTAACCCGCGCTGTACCTGCCCTGGGAGTGTTTGATGGGACAGTGTAGAGGGAGCGTTACTCTGTATCTAACCCGCGCTGTACCTGCCCTGGGAGTGTTTGATGGGACAGTGTAGAGCGAGCGTTACTCTGTATCTAACCCGTGCTGTACCTGCCCTGGGAGTGTTTGATGGGACAGTGTAGAGCGAGCGTTACTCTGTATCTAATCCGCGCTGTACCTGCCCTGGGAGTGTTTGATGGGACAGTGTAGAGGGAGCTTTATTCTGTATCTAACCCGTGCTGTACCTGCCCTGGGAGTGTTTGATGGGACAGTGTAGAGCGAGCGTTACTCTGTATCTAACCCGTGCTGTACCTGCCCTGGGAGTGTTTGATGGGACAGTGTAGAGGGAGCTTTACTCTGTATCTAACCCGTGCTGTACCTGCCCTGGGAGTGTTTGATGGGACAGTGTAGAGGGAGCTTTACTCTGTATCTAACCCGTGCTGTACCTGCCCTGGGAGTGTTTGATGGGACAGTGTAGAGGGAGCTTTACTCTGTATCTAACCCGTGCTGTACCTGCCCTGGGAGTGTTTGATGGGACAGTGTAGAGGGAGCTTTACTCTGTATCTAACCCGTGCTGTACCTGCCCTGGGCATGCCTAGCTTTGAAGCTTGCAATTAGGTTCTGGAGATTTTCTCACCTGAATGATTGCCTGGAATCTCGAATCTTTTTTCTGCTTTGATTTGATCAGTTCCAGAGCAAAGGGCTGATTACTGCAGAAAGTGGCAGCAGCTCGTTTAAACTTCTCCTCTTCAGAACAGCTGAACTGGAGAAAGAAAACCGGAGTAACTCAGACAGGAGCCAATCACCAACACCAGACAGGAGCTGAGCACAGACAGCAGACAGCCGAGTACCGACACCAGAACAAAAATGACAATCCTACATAAGATGGGATGCGCAATATGTAAAGGGATTTTTTTTTTTTAATATAAGCCTTTGGGATTTGGGCAACGATGACAAGGCTGGCACTTATTGCCCACCCCTAGTCGCCCTGAGGAGGTAGTGGGCCGCCTTTTTGAAGCGCTGGTGTGCCCAGAATGGTGTTAGGAAGGGAGTTCAAAGACTCTGACCCAGCCACAATGAAGGAACCGTGATAGATGTCCAAGTCAGGGTGGTGTGTAACTTGGAAGGAACTCGGAGGTGATTGTGTTCACACAGCATTGCTGCTCTTGTTCTTTTTGATGGTGGAAGTCGCGGGTTTGGGAGGTGCTGTTCAAGTAACCTTGGTGAGTTGCCACAGTGCGTCCTGTAGATAGTACACACTGCAGCCACAGTGAGTCAGTGGTGGAGGGAGTGGATATCGAGTCCAATAGCAGAAGTACCGATCTGCTCTGTCCTGAATGGTGTTGCTGTTGCACTTGTCCAGGTGAGTGGTGAGTGTTCCATCACACTTCTGACTGGAGTCTTGAAGATGGTGGGGAGTCAAGGGGAGTTGGCTGGGCTTTCTCTGGCTTCAGATGGTCAAATGTTCACTGCCACTTGTCAGCCCAAATCTGGATGTTACCCAGATCCTGCTGTAGGCTGGTATGGGCTGCTATTGGAGGAATTGTGGATGGAACTGAACACTGTGCAATCATCAGCTAACATCCCCACTTCTGACCTTATGATGAAGGGAAGATCATTGATGAAGCATCTGAAGATGGTTGGGCCTAGGACGCTGCCCTGAGGAACTCCTGCAGCGATGTCCTGGGGCGAAGATGATTGACCTCCAACAACCACAAACATCTTCCTTTGTGTCAGGTATGACTCCAGCCACTGGAGGGGTTTCTCTCTAACTCCACTGGCCTCACTCAACTTCTTTGTTAGACAAGACTGGTGAGACCAAGTACTGATTGGCCAATTTACTGATAATTTAATAGGCTGTGTAGCCCAGACATCTGCTGCAGTCACTGTACGGGATTTGTTTCGCCCGAATTCTCTATCTCTTCAGAGAGGAAGATCCCGGGCAGCCTCTTTTCACTCATTCACTACGGTTTACAGATGGACACTCACCCAGCTCAGCAGGTCCTCTCCGATCTGATCAACGACAAAGTTTTCATTCCTTTTCCAGACTTTCCTCATCTGCTCATTTAATGAAACTGGAAAAATAAACAGAACTTAGAAAATCTACCTTTAACATCACAACATTTAAACCAATTTCGCCCAGTGTTAAGTTTCTCCAGGGGCAGTAATCTGTTCATAGAATCATACAGCACTGAAGGAGACCATTCAGCCCATCATGCCTGTGCCGGCTCTATGGTAGAGCTCTCCAATTAGTCCCACTCCCCGGCTCTTTTCCCATCGCCCTGCTAATATTTCCCCTTCAAATATTTATTCAACTCCCTTTTGAAAGTTACTGTTGAAACTGCTTCCACTGCCCTTTCCAAAGCATCATAACTCGCTGTGTAAAAAAATTCTCATCTTCCTCTGGTTCTTTTGCCAATCACCTTAAATCTGTGTCCTCTGGTTACCAACACTTCTGCCACTGGAAACAGTTTCTCCTTATTTATTTATTCTTATAATTGATAGGCAGGATGTACTAGAAAGGCTGGGTATGCTTAGAGTGGATAAGTTGTCTGGTCCAGATGGCTTGCGAAGGGAATTGGGGGACGAGATAGCGGAAGGGCTCGATGTTTTCAAGGGGAGACTGGATAGGCACTTGAGGGAAATAAACTTGCAGGGCTACAGGGATAGAGCGGGGGAATGGGACTGACTGAATTGCTCTACAGAGAGCCGGCATGGATTCGATGGGCCGAATGGCCTCATTCTGTGCCGTTATGACTCTTATCAAGACCCATTTTGAACACCTCTATTAAATCTCCCCTTAACCTTCTCTGCTCCAAGGAGAACAATCCCAGCTTCTTCAGTCTCTCCACACAACTGAAGTCCCTCATTCCTGGTACTGTTCTAGTAAATATCCTCTGCACCCGCTCTAAGATCTTGACATCCTTCCTAAAGTGTGGTATCCAGAATTGGACAGAATACTCCAGCTGAGGCCTAACCAGTGTTTTATAAAGGTTTAGCATAACTTATATAATAGCAAAATACTGCAGATGCTGGAAATCTAAAATAACAACAGAAAACGCTGGAAATACTCAGCGGGCCAGGCAACATCCGTGGAGAGAGAAACAGAGTTAACATTTCAGGTCTGGGACCCTTCATCAGAACTGGAAAAAGCTGGCGATGTAACAGATATTAAGCAGGTGCAGAGACAGGAGGGGATGAAGGAATTGAAGGAATATACTGTGCTTTTGTAAGAGGCAGGGAAGATAAAATGTTGCAAATGGGAATGGCAAAATCATACAGCATGAAAAATGGGGGCAGGGGTTATAGTTTGAATTTGTTGAACTCAATGTTGAGGCCAGAAGGCTGTAAAGTGCCTAATCGAAAGATGAGGTGCTGTTCCTCGAGCTTACGTTGAGCTACATTGGAACAATGTAATTGGCCGAGGACAGAGCGATCAGAGTGGGAGTGAAGCAGATGGATTGCATCCCAGGTTGCTAAGGGAATTGGGGGAGGAGATAGCGGAAGGGCTTGCCATAATTTTCCAATCTTCCCTAGATGTGGGGGAGGTGCCTGAGGATTGGAAAGTGGCAAATGTGACACCATTGTTCAAGAAAGGGTGTAAGGACAATCCTAGTAACTACAGGCCGGTCAGTTTAACATCAGTGGTGGGTAAAGTTTTAGAAACAATAATCAAGGAAAAAATTAACGGGCACTTGGAGAGGTTTAAGCTAATTAAGGAGAACCAACACGGGTTTGTAAAAGGAAGATCAGGTTTGACTAATCTAATTGATTTTTTTGATGAAGTAACAGAGAGGATCGATGAAGGGAATGCAATGGATGTTGTCTACATGGACTTTTGGAAGGTGTTTGACAAAGTACCACATAGAAGGCTGGTTAACAAGATTGAGGCTCATGGAATAGGTGGGTCAGTGGTAGCTTGGATAAGGAATTGGCTTAAGGACAGAAAACAGCAAGTTGTGGTAAATGGCTGTTTTTCAGACTGGAGGATGGTAGAAAGTGGTGTTCCCCAAGGGTCAGTGTTGCCCTGGATATTGGAATACAGAGTAGAATTTCTAAATTTGCTGATTACACCAAACTTGGGGGTGTGGCAAACAGTGATGATGATACCAATCGACTGCAACTGGACATAGAAAGGCTAGCAGAATGGGCAGACAAGCGGGAGATGGAATTTAATACAGGGAAGTGTGAGGTGATGCATTTTGGCAGAAGGAACAGGGAGAGGCAATATACACTTAATGGCACAGTTTTAAAGAGTGTGCAGGGACAGAGGGACCTGGGAGTTAATGTGCACAGGTCCCTGAAGGTGGCGGGACATATTGAGAGAGTGGTTAGCAAAGCATATGGGATCTTGGGCTTCATAAATAGAGGTAGTGAGTACAAAGGTAGACAAGTTATGCTGAACCTTTATAAAGCGCTGGTTAGGCCACAACTGGAGTATTGCGTCCAGTTCTGGTCACCACATTTTAGGAAGGATGTGAAGGCCCTTGAGAGGGTGCAGAGGAGATTTACCAGAATGGTTCCGGGGATGAGGGCTCTTAGCTACAAGGGCAGGTTGGAGAAGTTAGATTTGTTTTCATTAGAGCAAAGGAGGTTGAGGGGTGATTTGATCGAGGTGTACAAGATTATGACGGGTTTGGATAGGCTAGACGGGGAAAGGCTGTTCCCACTAGTTGATGGTACAAGGACTAGGGGACACAGATTTAAGGTTTTGGGCAAGAGATATGGGGGCGGGGGGATGTGAGGAAAAACTTTTTTTCGCAGCCAGTGGTGAGGACCTGGAACTCGCTGCCGACGGAAGTGGTGGAAGCGGAGACACTCAATGTTTTCAAGGGGAGACTGGATCGGCACTTGAGGGAAATAAAGTTGCAGGGCTCCAGGGATAGAGCGGGGAATGGGACTGACTGGATTGCTCTACAGAGAGCCAGCACGGACTCGATGGGCTGAATGGCCTCCTTCTGTGCTGTTATGACTCTGACTAATAAAGCCAAGGATCCTGTGTGCTTTTTTAACAGCCTTCTCAACTTGTCCTGCCACCTTCAAAGACATACATACACCCCCAGGTGTCTCTGTTCCTGCACCCCCTTTAAAATTGTACAATTTAGTTTATATTGCCTCTCCTCGGCCTTTGTCTAGATCACTAAGTTTTTACAAGGTGGCAAGAGAATTTTTGGCGGGAATGTCAATCTTCTGCCCAGTTCGCAGCTCAGACTGGGGTCACGTTGAGTGGGGAGCCTGGACCGACCCACCGTCAATGACCAGCCGCATGAGGTCCAAGTGCCGTGCTCACTCTGCTACTTTTCTTACATTTTACCTGAACATCACAGGAGAAACACGCTGGGCAGAGAGGAATCTCCAGCCAATGTGAACAGCTGCCACCTCACAGGGAGAGACACTGGCTGATGGATTTGCTGGATATGAGTGTTGTGAACCCACAGACCACCATGCCTGGAAATCGCCAGTAATGCTCTCCATCACAGCGCTAACCCAAGATACATATTTTTCAGTTTCAGCAGTCACTCGACCAACACTGCTCAGTGTCCTGGTGTAGGGGAGGCAGCGACTCTCCATCAGTTTTGGTTGCAGAGTCTCACACAGGTCAGTAACTGAGCTACATTGAGACATGACTGAAATCAAAAGCCATTTTAATTACCAATTATCATCGGAGTCAACTGGTGAATCAATTCCTCTCGACTTCATTAACTTCCCTCCCCTGGTCACTAGGCCCAGAACAGCTACCCCGCCCACCCCCAGTTACCGTGAAGCTGCAGGATTTCCTCAAGGTTGGAGAAGATGTTTCTCACGTCAGCTGCGGGTAAGCTGCCATCTCGCATCATCTTCTGGTAAAAGATTACATCCAGAACCTTCAGCATTCGGATGTGAGCTCTCTCAGTGTGGAAAAGTTCTATACAAATAACCGGAGAGAGAGAGAAATACTAATTTGTGATAAATGAGATAAACTGAAGATTAGAATCAGCATTCACAGTAAGCTCACACATATAAATCATATTAGGAGTTAACAAAACAGAGAAATAAATTGTGCGCTGTGTGACCCCCTGCACTCTGTGTGACCCCCTGCATGCTCACTGTGCTTGGCTGGTCTTAATCGGCCCCAGAACCCCAGAACCCCCCTAACTCTAGCAGCCCCCAGACGTTCTCAGCCCCACCCCCCCCCCCACACCAGCCAGATGCACACCGCCAGCCCCCAGACGGTAACTGAGGAAGGATGTTCTTGCCATGGAGGGAGTGCAGCGAAGATTCACCAGACTGATAACTGGGATGGAAGGAATGACGTATGAGGAGAGATTGGGTCGATTGGGCTTATACTCGCTGGAGTTTAGAAGAATGAGAGGGGATCTCATTGAAACTTATAAAATTCTAACAGGACTAGACAGACTAGATGCAGGAAGGATGTTCCCGATGGCGGGGGAGTCCAGAACCAGGGGTCACAGTCTAAGGATAAGGGGTAAGCTATTTAGGACAGAGATGAGGAGGAATTTCTTCACCCAGAGAGTGGTGAACCTGTGGAATTCTCTACCACAGAAGGCAGTTGAGGCCAATTCATTAAATATATTCAAGAAGGAGTTGGATATATTTCTTAAGGCTAAAGGGATCCAGGGGTATGGGGAGAAGGCAGGGACAGGGTACTGAACTTGGATGATCAGCCATGATCTCATTGAATGGCGGAGCAGGCTCAAGGGGCCGAATGGCCTACTCCTGCTCCTATCTTCTATGTTTCTAACCCCCCCACTCCCAGCCTTACCGTTAATAACTTCCTGCCGCTTTATCTCGTGCGGTTTCAGGCCTGACAGGACGTCCCGGCTCACCAGCTGCTGCCAATTGGTTGGGTCTTGCTCCACATCCGACAGGTGGGTTTGATCTTCCTCAGCCTGACCCAGTGAGTGGGAACCAGCTTCTGTCCACGCTCCATAACCATGGCCATCCGCTCTGATGAACCCGAACACAAACATTACCAAAAGTCTGTCGTGTGACCCCTGCATGACCTCAGCATCCAGTGATTAGCCAGAGGGAATTGGACAAATATTTTAAAAGGAAGAATTTCAGGACTATGAGGAAAAGCAGGGAGAGTGGGACGAACTGGAGAGCTCTTTCAAAGAGCCAGCACAGGCACGATGGGCCGAATGGCCTCCTTCTGTGCTGTAAGATTCTATGACACTGTGTCCACATACAGAGACAAGATGCTGTGTCGAGCAACTCTGTAATGATCTCCGCAAACGTGCCTGCACAGAAGTGACAGAACGATCTCGGAATCCCAGGTTCATGGCCGATAGTTCGCAGCATTTATAATATTGGCAGCAACCATCATAGGGGAAATCACAATGAAACGAAGACACAGCATTCGACACGCCTCTCTTACTTTGCTCTTGGTTCATCCTTTAAACTGGTCTTGCACCCAGTGAGAGACCTGTACCCACCAGTACTGTACCCCAGTGTTATACAGACCATTCATCTTCTTCCAGAGGCCTCAGTTTGGACATTTCCGTACATCAAGAATCGATACGCTGCCAGATTTGTGCCCACAATCACATCTTTCACTTTACATTTCTTACTTAAGATTTTAGTAAATCCCAGATTTGTTTCCGTCAGGTACTCACCTGCGACCTGGTTTTGGAGTACATGGGGGTGTGGCGGTCTCCAGACTCCTGAAACACAAGAGAAAATTAGACAGCAGGAAGAAAAACACTGCACATTGCGATCGCCCGTCGGCCGAGCGAGGGCCCGTCGGCCGAGCGCGGGCCCGTCGACCGATGGCCTGTCGACCAAGCGCCGAGCGATGGCCCGTCGACCGAGCGCCGACCCGTCGACCGAGCGCCGAGCGATGGCCTGTCGACCGATGGCGGAGCGATGGCCCGTCGACCGACGGCGGAGCGATGGCCCGTCGACCGAGCGCGGAGCGATAACTCATGCCCGTCGATGGAGCGCGGAGCGATGGCCCGTCGACCGATGGCGGAGCGATGGCCAGTCGATGGAGCGCGGAGCGATAACTCACGCCCGTCACTTCCCACAGTCGGACTCATCTCCAAAGATGGGGAGTTGTGGGTCCCGGTGAGTTATGACAAACATCAGATGCATTGAGTTCTGCTCCATTCAATCAGATGCATTTGGTGTTGCAGCAGCTTTGCTACGAGTGTCCATCGTAGTTACTCACCTCTCCGACTCCCGGTCCTCCTCCATCACCTGATCAAGGGTGGATGGAAACTCGAAGGTGATCGCCTTCGGTGTGGAAGTGCTGGAATCCCCAATGAATAAATTGTCTGCAAACATCTTCATTGCAGCGGATGTTGCGGCAACAGGATCTGAGAAGGATAGAAAGAACGAGAGTCAGAAAGAGTGTCAAATTACTTACAAATTTCAACACGGAAACAGGCCAGTCGGCCCATCCAGTCCGGGCTGGTATTTATCCTCCACACAAGCAGTATCCGAATCTCATGTACCCACCGTGTTCCCAGATCCCTTTATCCCCCTTTCCACCAACACCCTCTCTAACCCATACTCCAATGTGTCCCAGTCTCTGCTTCAATCACCAACTCCGGGAGTGAATGCCACAGCCTCACAACCTGCTGTGCATTTCCTACTCTCTGTCCTCAATCTCTGACGTTAAATCGGTGAGAGCGAGAGCGCGCGAGGGACCGGCAGACAGCGCGCGAGGGACCGGCAGACAGCGCGCGAGGGACCGGCAGACAGCGCGCGAGGGACCGGCAGACAGCGCGCGAGGGACCGGCAGACAGCGCGCGAGGGACCGGCAGACAGCGCGCGAGGGACCGGCAGACAGCGCGCGAGGGACCGGCAGAGAGAAGGAGAGACAGACAGACAGAGAGAGAGGTAGAGAGAAAGAGAGAGAGAATCATAGAATGGTTACAGCACAGTCCTCTGGCACCAGCCCCGTATCGAAGGAGAATTGGAATATTATGGCCAGTACCTCCGCAATTTCCACTTTTACTTCCCTCAGCATCCTAGGATGCATCCCATCCGGTCCTGGTGACGTATCTACTTTAAGTACAGCCAGCCTTTCCAGTATTAATTTTTATCCCATCCAGTAGCTCAGTTACCTCCTCTTTCACTATGGCTTTGGCAGCTTTTTCTTCCTTGGTGAACAGAGATGCAAAGACGCATTTAGTACCTCAGCCATGCCCTCTGCCTCCATGGGCAGGTCTCCATTTTGGTCTCTAATCGGCCCCACCCCTCCTCTTACTACCCGTTTACTATTTATATCCCTTTTATCTTAGCTGCCAATCCATTCTCATACTCTCTGCCCCTCGTATTTCCTTTTTCACTTCCCCTCTGAACTTTCTATATTCAGCCTGGTTCTCACTTGTATTCTCAACCTGACATCTGTCATACACCCCCTTTTTCTGCTTCATCTTACTCTCTATCTCTTTCGTCATCCAGGGAGCTCTGGCTTTAGTTGCCCTACCTTTCCTCCTTGTGGGACTGTACCTCAACTGTACCCGAACCATCTCCTCTTTAAAGGCAGCCCATTGTTCGACTACCGTTTTGCCTGCCAATCTTTGATTCCAATTTATCCGGGCCAGGTCCATTCTCAACCCACTGAAATTGGCCTTCCTCCAATTAACTATTTTTACTCTAGATTGCTCCCTGTCCTGTTCCATAGCTAGTCTAAAACATATGATACTGTGATCACTGTTCCCTAAATGTTCCCCTACTGACACTTGCTCTACTTGACCCACCTCATTCCCCAGAACCAGAAATGCCTCCTTCCTCATTGGGCCCGAAACATACTGATCAAGGAAGTTCTCCTGAACACACTTCTGAAATTCTCCCCCCTCTCTGCCCTTTATACTTTTACTATCCCAGTCTATATTAGGATAATTGAAGTCCCCCATTATCACTACTCTATAGGTCTTGCACCTCTCTGTAATTTCCCTGCAAATTTGCTCCTCTATATCCTTTTCACTAGTTGGTGACCTATAGAATACATCTAGTAGTGTAATGGCACCTCTATTGTTTCTTAACTCTAACCAATTAGATTCTGTCCTTGGTCCCCCCAGGACATCCTCTCTCCAGCACTGTAATATTCTCCTTAATCAATACTGCCACCCCACCGCCTTTCTTTCCTTCCCTATCTTTCCTGAACACCTTATATCCAGGAATATTTAGTACCCAATCCTGCCCTTTTTTGAGCATTGTCTACGTTATCGCCACGACATCATATTCCCATGTGTCTATTTGCACCTGCAGCTCACCAACCTTATTTACCGCACTTTGTGCATTTACACACATACACTGTAAACCTATCTTAGACCTTCTTGTATTCTCTCTTAGTCTGACCCCACCTAATACCTTACTATTTCTTACTCTAGTGCTAGCTGTCCCTCCCAATCCTTTGTGCACCTTGTTTCTCCTTTCTAATGCTACATCCTGGTGCCCATCCACTTGCCAAATTGGTTTAAACCCTCCCCTTGAGCACTAACAAACCCCACCCCCCGTGAGGACATTGGTCCCAGCTCTGTGAGAAAGAGAGAGAAAGAGACACGCACACACAAATAGCGAGAGGGCATGAGAGCGCTTGGGCGAGAGAGGGGTGCGAGAGCAGGTGTGAGTGAGAGGGTGGGGTATGAGTGAGAGGGTGGGGTGTGAGTGAGAGGGTGGGGTGCGAGCTGGGCTAGCGAACAGTCCGTGTGTGCTGGGCGCTGAGTAGCGATGAAGGACAGTGAGTTTACGGACGTACCTGTGTCGCTCTCCGAGAGCCCATCGTGGACAGTGATGGCCAAAGCTGACCCTGGTAGCCCAGTCACTACAGGCTGATAGTTTGCGTCACTTCCCTCGCTGAAGAATGGAATAGGTTTGGATCTCTCGCTGTGGTCAGAGTGAGAGGCTGAGCGGCTGTATGGCCCTGGCTGTTTCTGGTAGAGCAACTTGGCCTTTTCAACTGGACAAAGACATCACAGGTCAGTCTCAAGATGCCCTGTCCTGACAATTAAACAAGAACAGCCGATTGGCTCTCTGTGTCGAGTCGCACTTACTTGCGCTGCGATCCTGTTTGCTCGTGCGGCGAATTGGGTCCAAAATGCTCTGGAAACGTTTCTTTTTCTCATCATCTTTCACAGATTCCTTTTCCTTCTTTATACTCGGCTGTTTGGGGAGTATAAAAGAGACTATAAACCAGCGGTCTTAATCCCAAATCCGGAACATTCCCGCATTCCTGCTCCCCCTTCAAACCAAATGTTCCCCCCCCACCCCCCCCCAAAAAACCGGAACAAAAGTCTCTACCCGACACTGGGATAAAATCATTGACCATTGTCATCTGGGCTCAGACTTCACCGTCCAATCAAAAGGTCTGTAACCACCCCCCACATCAACAGACAAGTTAACGGCCAATCTCATCTCTAGCCACAAGCATCGAAACATCTCGGGAGAGAAGCTGCAACAAGCCCACGTGGAATGGGTGGGGGGGGGGGTGCGGTATGCAGAAGAAACATTGAATCAGGAGAGTCCCCCAGCCTCAAATATACCGACAACAAGGTGTAAACGCACAGAAACCAACCTTCTTCTTTGGGAAGAATGCAACTCGTATTCTGCGATCTCTGTCCAGGTTCTTTGAATCCTTCACTTTCACACCGAGCTGTTTCATGTAGATGAGGATTACATCGGTGACTGAATTACTGCACAGAGAGAGAGAGCGGGAATGTGAGAGTCTGCATGGATTGCCAGGAAGCAACACCACTGCTTGAGGACACGGAACACAGCTCTGCAAGCACCAAGAGAAGGACTCGCTTCAGGAGCTGGCCGCTGGACGTTTCTGTTCCACCGTCAACAAAACTGTTATTCTGAGGTGAGCAAAAGGCTCAGAAATTATTGAATATGAGAGTTTTACTTGAATGCTGTCATTTTCAGTGATTCTAACACTCAGCGTGCATAATGGTGCAAATACTGAAATTATGGGGTATACGAATCAAGCAGACCCCAATCTGGCTGTTAAGCAGCAGAGGGTGAAGTTAACAAGCAGGAATCGGCCAGACTTACCTCTTCTCTTCCTCGGAAGGAGACAACGTCGCCCTGAAAAGCACAAAAAATAAACTTGCTGAATAATCCAACAGAAAAGTCCGGCAGGTCCAAACATGCAATGGTGTAACTAAACATCGTGACTCGCAGTCTAGTCAGAATCTCCAGATTCCTCTCAGTGCCACGCGCTAGTGAGTATAGGAGCAGAAAAATAAAGCAGGTTAATGCACGGCTGGAGAAATGGTGCAGGGGGGGAGGGCTTCAGATTCATGGGGCATTGGGATCAGTTCTGGGGCAGGTGGGACCTGTTCAAGGTGGACGGGTTGCACCTGAACAGAGCTGGGACCCATGTACTCGCAGGGAGGTTAACGCATGCTGTGGGGCAGGGTTTAAACTAATTAGGCAGGGGGAGGGGCACCAGGATGAAACATCAGAGAGGAGAAACAAGGTGTACAGAGGAATGGGAGACACAAACAGCATTAGAATAAATACTAGCCAGAGAGAGGAGGGATCAGACAGGGGAGAAATTCTATGCAGGCTAAGGTGGGTTTGGAGTGCATGTGCGAAATGCATGTAGCGTGGTATACAAGGTTGGTGAGCTGCAGGCACATGGGACTATGGTATAGTGGCAATAACAGAGAATGGGAGCTTAATATTCCTGGCTACAATATTTTCAGAAGCAATAGGGAAGGAAAAAAAGTATTGATCAAAGATACTGATCCAGCCCTGGAAAGGAATGATGTTGTGATCTGGAATGCACTGCCTGAAAGGGCAGCAGAAACAAATTCAATAGTAAAAAGTGAATTGAATAAGTATTTAAAAAGGAGAAATTTGCAGGGCTATGGGGAAAGCAGGGGAGTTGGAGAGCTCTTTCAAAGAGCTGGCACAGGCATGATGGGCCGAATGGCCTCCTTCTGTGCTGCAAGATTCTATGATATGATATGATTCTACCCTCCCACTTGAGTCATGTAATCTTCTGGGACAGGCAATAGACAGATATAAAACCCTCGGCCAATTCAGGGATAAAATGTGGGAACTTTCTCTCCGACCCCCGACAAGGTACAGACTCAAAGCCTCTACGAACGTTTCTTCGCAGTGATATCAGGAACACGCCAGCAACTTGCTGAACTGTTGTAGTGAATCATGAGCCGGATACTTGTTCGGAGTAAAGAAAAACCTCCTGCTCTCTAGCCCAGTCCTGAGCGTGTGTAGATTATACACAGCACCTTATTTAGCCCAGCCGATCAAGCTCAAACAGTTTGTCCACACAGGTGCAACATAGTCGCTTTATCATTTTAAACACTTCAATTAAATCTCCCAAAGCCTACACTTTCCGAGGTAAGAACAGTGGGAAGCTTACAAGGAAGTATTTGGTCCGATACAAAGTGGTACACACCCCTAAAGGGCAAAAGCTCCACTAGTGTAGTTAAGCAACCTTGACCAACAAACAAGGCAAGAGATAGTATTAGGCTAAAAGAAAAGGCTTAGACAAGTGCAAGGAAAAGTGGAAATCTAGCAGACTGGGAGAGCTATAAAAAAACAAGATATCAAAACTAAGCAAAAATGTAATAAATATATTAAGAAAAAGTGAGTGGTTGGGGGGTGGGGGGGGTGTGCCCATTGAAGCCACATGCAGGTGAGACTATAATGGACAATAAGGAAATGGCAGACTCATTAAATGAAGACTTCGTATCAGTTTTCACAGTGGAGGAAGTGGACAAAATGCCAGCGAGAAGTCAAGGGAAGAAACTTAATGAATTTAATACAATTAATAAAAATGGTAATGGAGAAAATAATAGGACTTAAGATAGACAAATCTCCAGGACCTGATGGTTTCCACCCCAGGGTACTAAAAGAAACAGGTGAGGAAATTGCATATGCATTAGTCATAATTTTCCAAGGCTCTCTAGATTCAGGAATTGTGCATGGATTGGAAATTGCAAATGTCACTCCATTCTTTAAGGTGGGAGGGAGGGAGAAATCAAGATGTCAGTTGTGGGGAAGTTACTGGAATCCATCATCAGAGACAGAGTGACTGAGAGTTTGAATAAGTCTGAGCTGATCAGAGAGAATCAGCATGGCTTTGTGACGGTCGGTCACATCTGCTTAATCTAGTTCAATTTTGTGAGTAGGTCACTAGCATGGTGGATAAGGGACTGTTGTGTGACAACACCCCACGCCCGGCACCTGTTCATTGCCTCAAAACCTGTGACTGAAGCCCAGCAACATCAATTACTCCTGGATTGGAATTTGAAATGTTACTCACAGAACCTCATCGATCTTCAGTAACAGGTGCTCCGCGCATACCCGCTCCTTCTGGTCCGCCATCACGCGGTCTCGCATTCGCTCCAGATCCAACTTTGCCAATTCGTTCTCTCCAATTGTCATTCCCATGTTCCGTTTTTGTCTATTGGAAACGCCAGGCACAGATTAGCGCGGAGATTACATTTAATCCTCTCGGAAACAGCTTTAAAATAATTAGCCCCACTGTAAAATCCTTGCAAGACGGGTCAACCACGCAGAAAATTAGATTGTTATTGGTCAAGTAAAGCTGGGGACAGGCGAGGCGGGGGTCGGGGAGGGTGGGGCAGGGGGTCGGAGGGGGGGCAGAGGGCTTTCCCCTTGGGCAGCTCAGTCTCATTTCACTGAAATGAACCTCTTGCTCGTGACCCGCTCACACAGCTGCATCTGATGATGAAGTTGGTTGTGTTTACCTGAAATCTTCCAGATGTGTCTGAACATCAGGCAGAACACTGGCCTGCATTCCCTGCAGAACGTTACGTTGCATCTCTTCAGACAGATCTGTTCTCCTCCGCTCTGAAAGGTTTCACCAAAGAGAAGGGGACGATTATGTTATTGCAGTTACTGCTTGTTCAATAAATCCACCACCTCATTCAGGCTGCGAGCTACATGTCCTTAGCTCAGTGTAATATAATCCATCGCCAACACAAACAACAGCAGTGGTGTCACCGCACAGCAGCCTACAACACCTGAGCAGCTATTGTACTCAATAGCTCAGTGGGTAAAAGCACCTATCAAAATTGTACTGAGGCACACACACCAGGAGTGCAGCACCCCGTGAGGTACTGAGGCACACATACCAGGAGTGCAGCACCCCGTGTGGTACTGAGGCACACAAGTGAAAAGTCCCAGATTGGATCCTGGTCTGTGAAGAGTTGGCTGATCTCAGTGCTACAATCTGACCCCCCCACCCGCCCCCGCTCAGTATACGTGGCAAGTTGCTGCAGTGCATCCTGTAAAGTGTACACACCACAGACACTGCGCAAGACACCGAGAGTGAGCAACAGTGACCGAACACTCCCCAGCGGGATTCTCCTTCAGGAATGGGAGAAAGTTTGATTGCTAATGTGCATGTCACTAAATCCCAATGTTATTCCTTCCATAATCTGGCTTTCTCCCAAAGCAGTGGGTGCACCTGGGCTGCACAAGGAATGTAGTGTTGGAAAGGTCTTGGTTTCAGGACTTACCCAGCTCTGTGCCGATCCATTCTGGAACCTTGACTTTGAGATTCTGGGGAAAAAGGAGATGCATTGAGTACGAGAGCGGAACGAGGAACGAGGTAAACAGCAAGCTGCTAACAACATTTAAGCTTTTAACCAATAACTTGCCCAACACACACTCCTTCATTTCCACATATGCAGAAAAGGCTGTGGGGGCTTCAGGATAGGTGCAGGTGTGTTCACCTTCACAGCAGCCCACAGGTATGAATCTCAGACCGATGCAGTGTCTTTGTTCACACTTTGGTAAATGTTTTGGTCAGTGAAAAATGAAACAACAGGATTTCAAAAATGTGGAATGTGTTATCTGTATTGTTCCTCCCCTTCCCCCAACCCCCAGGGTTACAACCCTCCCCATCCCCCAGCATCACAACCCAACCCTCCTCCCACCCAGTCTGGCTGATACGTGGTTGACCCCAGTGCCCTCTGAAGCAGTCGGGGAAGCGATTTGATTCAAACGCACTAGAGAAGAAAGTCCATCACCACCTTGTCAGGGCAACTGGAATGGTGACCACATACGGAGGTAGTCTCCAGGGTACAACATTAGCAGATGATCCCGAGACACACATTACGCTGCAACAACTATTGTTCTGTGTGAAACTCACCGAACCCTTCTCCAGGAACAGGTGGTAGAACTCCAGAAACACTCGCCGATGGTCCTTTGAGTTTGTGTGACTGTAAAGATCGGCATAGAGATAACAGAGCTGGGGAGAAAAGAACTTCAGTCACCTAATTGCAAACCCTCACCAACTCTCGCCAACAAAGCCTCTCCGCTGCCCTGAAACCAGAGACAAACAGCAGCCCACTCACCCCCGACCCTCACCCCGAGCCTCACCCCAACACTCACCTCCGAGCCTCACCCCAACACTAACCCCCGACCCTTACCAGCGGGGCTGCATCAAACTGCGACACCACGTGATGTAAGAATGCGACCAGATGTGCAGGCCGGGACTTCACCAGCTCGATGTTTTGGAAACAGCTGCACTGAATGTCGATCTGCAACGAGGAGAGACGAGGATTAGGGTCTCGGCAGCTTCACAGCAACTCCGATCAAAGCGGCCCCTCAGCACAGACACTCACCTGCTCAGTCTCAGTATCAAAATCGTCATCTTCAGCCCCGATTATCTGGGCTCCAACCCGCGGGGCACCGAGTCCCGAGGACAGAGAGTCCTTCATGTGGAGAGAAGCACAAATCAGGCAAACAGCTCGCTACAAAAAGCATATTCACTATTTTACATTGACAATCATAAACCAGCAACACTACATGTGCTGCACTCCCCTCCCCCAAACCGCATTCAGAGACCTTGTTCTTGTTCCCAGGCTGAGAGCAGGGGGCTGCTCCCAGGCACTGGCGAGGCCATTCTGGTGCTGCCCAGTACAGCCCGGGGTCACTCTCCCCCTGGCATGGGGCGGCTCGCCCCCCCACCCCTCACACACCCCCTGGGGCGGGGCGGCTCTCCCCCTCCCTCACACCCCCTGGGGCGGCTCTCCCCCTCCCTCACACACCCCCTGGGGCGGGGCGGCTCTCCCCCTCCCTCACACCCCCTGGGGTGGCTCGTCCCCCTCCCTCACACCCCCCTGGGGCGGCTCTCCCCCTCCCTCACACACCCCCTGGGGCAGGGCGGGGCAGCTCTCTCCCCCCTCCCTCACACCCCCCCCCTACACGGGGTGGCTCGTCCCCCTCCCTCACACCCCCTGGGGCGGGGCGAGGCGGCTCTCCCCCCTCCCTCACACACCCCCTGGGGCGGGGCGGCTCTCCCCCTCCCTCACACCCCCTGGGGCGGCTCTCCCCCTCCCTCACACACCCCCTGGGGCGGGGCGGGGCAGCTCTCTCCCCCCTCCCTCACACACCTCCTGGGGCGGGGCGGTGCGGCTCTCCCCCCTCCCTCACACCCCCTGGGGCGGCTCTCCCCCTCCCTCACACACCCCCTGGGGCAGGGCGGGGCGGGGCAGCTCTCTCTCCCCCTCCCTCACACACCCCCTACACAGGGCAGCTCTCTCCCCCCTCCCTCACACACCCCCTGGGGCGGGGCGGGGCGGCTCTCCCCCCTCCCTCACACACCCCCTGGGGCGGGGCGGGGCGGGGCAGCTCTCTCTCCCCCTCCCTCACACACCCCCTACACAGGGCGGCTCTCTCCCCCCTCCCTCACACACCTCCTGGGGCAGGGCGGGGCAGCTCTCTCTCCCCCTCCCTCACACACCCCCTACACGGGGCAGCTCTCTCCCCCTCCCTCACACACCCCCTACACGGGGCGGCTCACTCTCCCCTCCCTCACACACCTCCTGGGGCGGGGCGGGGCAGCTCTCTCCCCCCTCCCTCACACCCCCCCCTACACGGGGTGGCTCGTCCCCCTCCCTCACACCCCCTGGGGCGGGGCGGGGTGGCTCGTCCCCCTCCCTCACACACCCCCTACACGGGGTGGCTCGTCCCCCTCCCTCACACCCCCTGGGGCGGGGCGGGGCGGCTCTCCCCCCACCCCTCACACCCCCCCTGGGGCGGGGCGGCTCTCCCCCTCCCTCACACCCCCTGGGGCGGCTCTCCCCCTCCCTCACACACCCCCTGGGGCAGGGCGGGGCAGCTCTCTCCCCCCTCCCTCACACACCCCCTACACGGGGTGGCTCGTCCCCCTCCCTCACACCCCCTGGGGCGGGGCGAGGCGGCTCTCCCCCCTCCCTCACACCTCCTGGGGCAGGGCGGGGCAGCTCTCTCTCCCCCTCCCTCACACACCCCCTACACGGGGCAGCTCTCTCCCCCCTCCCTCACACACCCCCTACACGGGGTGGCTCGTCCCCCTCCCTCACACCCCCTGGGGCGGGGCGGGGCAGCTCTCCCCCCACCCCTCACACACCCCCTGAGGCGGGGCGGCTCTCCCCCTCCCTCACACCCCCTGGGGCGGCTCTCCCCCTCCCTCACACACCCCCTGGGGCAGGGCGGGGCAGCTCTCTCCCTTCTCCCTCACACACCCCCTACACGGGGTGGCTCGTCCCCCTCCCTCACACCCCCTGGGGCGGGGCGAGGCGGCTCTCCCCCCTCCCTCACACACCTCCTGGGGCAGGGCGGGGCAGCTCTCTCTCCCCCTCCCTCACACACCCCCTACACGGGGCAGCTCTCTCCCCCTCCCTCACACACCCCCTACACGGGGCGGCTCTCTCTCCCCTCCCTCACACACCTCCTGGGGCAGGGCGGGGCAGCTCTCTCTCCCCCTCCCTCACACACCCCCTACACGGGGCGGCTCTCTCTCCCCTCCCTCACACACCTCCTGGGGCAGGGCGGGGCAGCTCTCTCTCCCCCTCCCTCACACCCCCCCTACACGGGGCGGCTCTCTCTCCCCTCCCTCACACACCCCCTACACGGGGCGGCTCTCTCCCCTCCCTCACACACCCCCTACACGGGGCGGCTCTCTCCCCCCTCCCTCACACACCTCCTGGGGCAGGGCGGGGCAGCTCTCTCTCCCCTCCCTCACACACCCCCTACATGGGGCGGCTCTCTCTCCCCTCCCTCACACACCCCCTACATGGGGCGGCTCTCTCCCCTCCCTCACACACCCCCTACACGGGGCGGCTCTCTCCCCCCTCCCTCACACACCTCCTGGGGCAGGGCGGGGCGGCTCTCTCCCCCTCCCTCACACACCCCCTACACGGGGCGGCTCTCTCCTCCCTCACACACCCCCTACACGGGGCGGCTCTCTCTCCCCTCCCTCACACACCCCCTACATGGGGCGGCTCTCTCCTCCCTCACACACCCCCTACATGGGGCGGCTCTCTCCTCCCTCACACACCCCCTACACGGGGCGGCTCTCTCTCTCCTCCCTCACACACCCCCTACACGGGGCGGCTCTCTCTCCCCTCCCTCACACACACCTCCTGGGGCAGGGCGGGGCAGCTCTCTCTCTCCTCCCTCACACACCCCCTACACGGGGCGGCTCTCTCTCCCCTCCCTCACACACCTCCTGGGGCAGGGCGGGGCAGCTCTCTCTCCCCCTCCCTCACACACCCCCTACACGGGGCGGCTCTCTCTCCCCCTCCCTCACACACCCCCTACACGGGGCGGCTCTCTCTCCCCCTCCCTCACACACCCCCTACACGGGGCGGCTCTCTCCCCTCCCTCACACACCTCCTGGGGCAGGGCGGGGCAGCTCTCTCTCCCCCTCCCTCACACACCTCCTGGGGCAGGGCGGGGCAGCTCTCTCCCCCCTCCCTCACACACCCCCTACACGGGGCGGCTCTCTCTCCCCTCCCTCACACACCTCCTGGGGCAGGGCGGGGCAGCTCTCTCTCCCCCTCCCTCACACACCTCCTGGGGCAGGGCGGGGCAGCTCTCTCTCCCCTCCCTCACACACCCCCTACACGGGGCGGCTCTCTCCCCCCTCCCTCACACACCCCCTACACGGGGCGGCTCTCTCTCCCCTCCCTCACACACCCCCTACACGGGGCGGCTCTCTCTCCCCCCTCCCTCACACACCCCCTACACGGGGCGGCTCTCTCTCCCCTCCCTCACACACCCCCTACACGGGGCAGCTCTCTCCCCCTCCCTCACACACCCCCTACACGGGGCGGCTCTCTCTCCCCTCCCCCTACATGGGGCGGCTCTCTCCTCCCTCACACACCCCCTACACGGGGCAGCTCTCTCTCCCCCTCCCTCACACACCCCCTACACGGGGCGGCTCTCTCTCCCCTCCCCCTACATGGGGCGGCTCTCTCCTCCCTCACACATCCCCTACACGGGGCAGCTCTCTCTCTCCCCCTCCCTCACACACCCCCTACACGGGGCAGCTCTCTCCCCCCTCCCTCACACACCCCCTACACGGGGCGGCTCTCTCCTCCCTCACACACCCCCTACACGGGGCGGCTCTCTCTCCCCTCCCCCTACATGGGGCGGCTCTCTCCTCCCTCACACACCCCCTACACGGGGCGGCTCTCTCTCCCCCTCCCTCACACACCCCCTACACGGGGCAGCTCTCTCCCCCTCCCTCACACACCCCCTACACGGGGCGGCTCTCTCCTCCCTCACACACCCCCTGCACGGGGCGGCTCTCTCTCCCCCTCCCTCACACACCCCCTACACGGGGCGGCTCTCTCTCCCCTCCCTCACACACCCCCTACACGGGGCGGCTCTCCCCTCCCTCACACACCCCCTACACGGGGCAGCTCTCTCCCCCTCCCTCACACACCCCCTACACGGGGCGGCTCTCTCCTCCCTCACACACCCCCTACACGGGGCGGCTCTCTCTCCCCTCCCTCACACACCTCCTGGGGCAGGGCGGGGCAGCTCTCTCTCCCCCTCCCTCACACACCCCCTACACGGGGCGGCTCTCTCTCCCCTCCCTCACACACCCCCTACACGGGGCACGGCGGCTCTGCCTGTGCTTGTCCACAATGTCACTGCTTTCTGATAACACGCTCTGTGGCAATATCCTTCACACCATGTAACACCGAAACTAAACCCTCAGCAACTCGCTGGAAATGTACATTTAGAAAATTTCTATCGACAGCTGTAAAGTAAACAGGAATTCTTTTCAAGGATAAATGTTCACTGCAATTTAGATTTTTATCTGAAGGGACAGGAGGCAAATTCGAATGAATTTTGGGAACATTCCCAACCTCATCAAGAGCAGTGAAAGACGCTACAGAAACGTACTGATGGTCAGACTGACCCTAAACCGTACCCAGTCCTGGTTTTCATCAACTTCCATATTCTCACAGAAGCTGCTGGCATCTTTCGGGGAGGTCTTGGGGCTGCTGCTCAGACAGTCTCGGTGAAAGTGGCCGTCACTTGGGGGAGATGGGCTGGTTATTGTAGACTGAAAAAAACACATTCAGATTCTATCAAATCATGTCATGTCAAACTGGACAGCACAGAAATAAACAACAAAACCCCACGCAGTCAGGCACAAAACACCCAGAGCAACAAATGTACTTTAAACCCACATCGTATGGCCTCAGGCAGCCTTTAGCAACAGATTCACAGAAAGCCATGCAACAACAATTTGCATTTCTTCCATTCGTTCTTGGGATGTGGACGTCGCTGAGCATTTATTGCCCATCCCTAATTGCCCTCGAGAAGGTGGTGGTGAACCGCCTTCTAACATCCTGCAGTCGGTCTGTAACTGGAGAGAGGAATCTGAACTACACACCGAGCCCCTGCGAGGTAGCTCTGCTCCTGGTTTCCTACTTGCCCTGTTTGAATTCGGTGAGCCTGGAAGTTTGGAAAGGGCTGTTAATAACATTGTTGTCACACTGGTTGATAAATCAGAACATCGAGGTCTGTTCCACCAGCCTGGGAACATGGACTGCAACTTTAAATGTGGCCCGAGGCTTCCGGGTTAAACACCGATGAGCCAGGCAAGGACAGGAAGCTGCAGACAGGCCATCCAACGACAAGGCTGCAGCGTTGACAGTCAGACACTCACTGATGAATAAGGCAACATTACCACTGACCAGGAAAATCCCTTGGAAAAATGTGCGTCTCTCTGGGTTTGGAGGCGAGGCTTGGGGGTTTATGAGCTTCCAGGGGCAGTTTATTCCACCTAACTTTTACCTCGTAAAATATTTCTAAAAATCTAGGTAATAAAATGGTTTGGTGCCTGACTGATGGATAATCTCTCCACACTAACAGACCCCGGGGTTTGTGTGACAGCAGCACAAACTGCACATTCTAACCACAATCAACTTTCCAGCAAAACATGCTTAGGGTTAAATATTAGCATTTCATCATTAATAAGAACTTTAAAACACTAATTGGTTTAACACTGATGGAACGGCAGAAGTTACAAGTTCACTGGGCTAAGGTCCAGCAGACCTCACCTCCGCACGGCTGAATGAAATCCGGCTTCGATCCGTTCCCATATTCTCACTCTGGGATGGCAGCTCATGCTCCCAGTCTCCTCCATCTGATAAACAAACGGCAGAGAAATCAAGGGTTTAAATCAAACATGGCCACAGTAAATAATCATTCTAAAAGGACGAAGAGTGTTTAAAAAACAAGCCTGAAGGCTTTGTGTCTTAACGCAAGGAGCATTCGTAATACAGTGGATGAATTAGCTGCACAAATAGATGTAAACGGATATCACGTAATTGGAATTACAGAGACATGGCTCCAGGGTGACCAAGGCTGGGAATTCAACATCCAGGGGTATTCAATATTCAGGAAGGACAGGCAAAAAGGAAAAAGAGGTGGGGTAGCATTGCTGGTTAAAGAGGAGATTAACACAATAGTAAGGAAGGATATTAGCTCTGATGATGTGGAATCTGTATGGGTAGAGCTGAGAAATACCATGGGGCAGAAAACGTTAGTGGGAGTTGTATACAGACCCCCCAAACAGTAATGCGGAGGTTGGGGATAGCATTAAATAGGAAATCAGAGACGCGTGCAATAAGGGCACAGCAGTTATCATGGGTGACTTTAATCTACATATAGATTGGGCTAACCAAATTAGTAACAATGCTGTGGAGGAGGAATTCCTAGAGTGTATACGGGATGGTTTCCTGGACCAATATGTCGAGGAACCAACTGGAGATCAGGCCATCTTAGGCTGGGTGTTATGTAATGAGAAAGGATTAATTAGCAATGTTGTTGTGCAAGGCCCCTTGGTGAGGAGCGATCATAATATGATGAATTCTTCATTAAGATGGAGAGTGAAGTAGTTGACTCAGAGACTAGGGTCCTGAATTTAAATAAAGGAAACTACGATGGTATGAGGCGCAAGTTTGCTAGGATGGATTGGGGAATGTTACTTAATCGGTTGACGGTGGATAGGCAATGGCAAACATTTAAAGATCGCATGAACTACAGAATTTGTTCATCCCTGTTTGGCATAAAAATTTTAAAAAGGTGACTCAACCGTGGCTGATAAGGGAAATTAGGAATAGCATAAGATCCAAGTAGAGGACATATAAATTGGCCAAAAAAGTGATAAGTGATTGGTTGGTAAGTATTTCTCTCTTTTTTAAGCTTAAACTCTGTGGTTTATAGTTTCTAAGGTGCGATATTCATCATCTAGAATCGGGGCAGAGGGTATTTAAAAATATTAATAAATTTAATTAATTACATAGAATGGGAGATCAGGTGATGTGTTGCTGCTGCAATATGTGGGAGCTGGTGGACACCATTGATGCTCACGGTGATCACATTTGCAGTAAGTGTTGGCTGCTCGAGGAATTCCGGCTCCGTGTTGAAGAGCTGGAGTCCGAGCTTCAAACACTGAGACACATCAGGGAGGGGGAGAGTTACCTGGACTCTGTGTATCAGGAGGCAGTCACACCAATTAGATTAATTAATTCAGATGTAGTCCGTGGCCAGGGTCATGATGGTGTGACTAGAAGTGAGGCAGGTACGGGGATCCCAGGAGGTAGTGTTGGAGGAGCTGCAGCCCTTGCTCTTGTCCAACAGGTTTGAGGCTCTTACTCCGTGAGGATGGGAACAGGGACTGCGGGGAGGATGAGCAACCTGGCCACAGCACCGTGGAGCGGGGGGCCATTCAAGTGGGGGGAGTTAAAAGAAATGTTGTAGTGGTAGGGGATTGTATCATTAGGGGGATAGAGAGAGTTCTTTGCAGCCGAGAGCGAGAGTCCCGAAGGCTGTGTTGCCTGCCCGGTGCCAGGGTTAAGGACATCTCCTCTGGGCTGGAGAGAAACTTGGAGTGGGAGGGGGAGGATCCAGTTGTCGTGGTCCATGTTGGTACCAACGACATAGATAGGACAAGGAAGGAGGTTCTGCTGAGGGAGTTTGAGCAGCTAGGGGTCAAATTAAAAAGCAGAACCACAAGGGTAATAATCTCTGGATTACTACCTGAGCCACGTGCAAATTTGGCTAGGGTAAATAAAATTAGAGAGTTAAATGCGTGGCTCAAAGATTGGTGTGGGAGAAATGGGTTTTGCTTCCTGGGACACTGACATCAGTACTGGGACGGGAGAGAGCAGTTCCGTTGGGATGGACTTCATTTGGCCAGTGCGGGGACTAAAATCCTGGCGAATCGAATAACTAGGGCTGTAGAGAGGGCTTTAAACTAATTAGTGGGGGGGAGGTTTTAAGAGAGCGAAAAATAAAAATGACAGCGGAGAAGGCAATAGAGCAAGGTAGCAGTGGGGGAATTAAAAACCAGAGAGTGTCAGGAAGGGACAGAATGTATAAAGATAAAGGTAGAATAGTAAAGGGGGTAAAAGCAGGAATAAATTGTCACAAAACATATTTGAAAGTTCTTTATCTGAATGCACGCAGCATTCGTAACAAAATTGACTAGTTGACGGTACAAATAACTACACATGGGTATGATCTGGTGGCCATTACGGAAACATGGCTGCAAGATAATCATGACTGGGAACTAAACATACAAGGGTATTTGACAATTAGGAAGGACAGACAGGAAGGAAAGGGAGGTGGGGTTGCTATGTTAATCAAGGATGGAATCACTGCAATTGTCAGAAATGATATTGGGTCAAAGGATCAGGATAGTGAAACAGTTTGGGTGGAGAGAAGGAATAATAAGGGGAAAAAGTCACTAGTGGGCGTAGTCTATAGGCCTCCTAACAGTTGCAACTCTGTTGGTCGGAGTATAAATCAGGGAATAGTTGGGGCTTGTAATAAGGGAACAGCTATAATCATGGGGGATTTTAACTTTCATATTGACTGGACTAATCAAATTGGGCATGGCAGCCTTGAGGAAGAGTTCATAGAGTGTATTAGGGACAGGTTCCTTGAGCAGTATGTAACTGAACCAACCATGGGGCAGGCAATCTTAGATCTGGTCCTGTGTAATGAGACAGGATTAATAAAAAATGTCCTAGTAAAGGATCCCATTGGAATGAGTGACCATAATATGGTTGAATTCCAAATTCAGTTTGAGGGTGAGAGAGTTGGATCTCAAACCAGCGTACTAAGCTTAAATAAAGACTATGAAGGTATGAGAGTAGAATTGACTAAAGTGGACTGGGAAAACAGATTAAAGTGTAAGACGGTACAAGAGCAGTGGTCTACATTCAAGGAGATATTTCACATCTTTCAAGATAAATATATTCCACTGAGGAAAAAGGGGAGTAAAAGAAAAGACAGCCATCCGTGGCTTAGTAAAGTAATAAAGGATTGTATTCGACTGAAAACAAGGGCATATAAATTAGCCAAATCTAGTGGGAGGATAGAAGATTGGGAAGAATTTAAAAGCCAGCAAACAATAATTAAAAGATTAATTAAGAAAGGGAAGATAGATTATGAAAGTAAACTAGCAAAAAATATAAAAACAGATAGCAATAGTCTCTACGGCTATATAAAAAGAAAAAGGGTGGCTAAAGTGAACGTTGGTCCCTTAGAGAATGGGACCGGGAAACTAGTGGTGCGGAACATGGAGATGGCAAAGACGCTGAACAAATATTTTGTATCAGTCTTTACAGTAGAGGACACTAAAAATATCCCAACGCTGGACAAACAGGGGGCAATGGGGGGGGGGGGGGCGAGGAGCTAAACACGATTAAAATCACTAAGGAGATGGTACTCAGTAAAATAATGGGACTTAAGGCGGATAAATCCCCCGGACCTGATGGCCTACATCCTAGGGTCTTGAGAGAAGTGGCGGTAGGGATTGTGGATGCATTGGTGATCATTTTCCAGAACTCCCTGGACTCGGCAAAGGTCCCGGCAGATTGGAAAACTGCTAATGTAACACCCTTATTTAAGAAGGGAAGTAGACAAAAAGCTGGAAACTATAGCCCAGTTAGCCTAACATCTGTGTTTGGCAAAATGTTGGAGTCCATTATTAAGGAAACAGTAACAGAGCATTTGGATAAACATAATTTAATAGGACAGAGTCAGCATGGTTTTACGAAGGGGAAGTCATGTTTGACAAATTTGCTCGAATTCTTTGAGGATGTAACATACAGGGTGGATAAAGGGGAACCAGTGGATGTAGTGTATTTGGACTTCCAAAAGGCATTTGACAAAGTTCCACACAAAAGATTACTGATCAAGATAAAAAAAATCACGGGATTGGGGGTAATATACTGGCATGGGTGGAAGATTGGCTATCTAACAGAAAACAAAGAGTTGGGATAAATGGTTCGTTCTCGGGCTGGCAATCAGTAACTAGTGGTGTTCCGCAGGGGTCAGTGCTGGGACCCCAACTCTTTACAATCTATATTAACGATTTGGAGGAAGGGACCGAGTGCAACATATCCAAGTTTGCCGACGATACAAAGATGGGAGGGAAAGCAGTGAGTGAGGAGGACATAAAAAACCTGCAAAAAGACATAGACAGGCTAAGTGAGTGGGCAGAGATTTGGCAGATGCAATATAATGTTGGAAAGTGTGAGGTTATGCACTTTGGCAGAAAAAAATCAAAGAGCAAGCTATTATCTAAATGGAGAGAAACTGCAAAGTGCTACAGTACAAAAGGATCTGGGGGTCCTTTGCAAGAAACACAAAAAGTTAGTATGCAGGTGCAACAGGTGATCAGGAAGGCCAATGGAATCTTGGCTTTTATTGCAAGGGGGATGGAGTATAAAAACAGGGAAGTCTTGCTGCAGTTATACAGGGTGTTGGTGAGGCCACACCTGGAATACTGCGTGCAGTTTTGGTTTCCATATTTAAGAAAAAAGATATACTTGCTCTCGAGGCGGTTCAGAGAAGGTTCACTCGGTTGATTCCAGAGATGAGGGGGTTGACGTATGAGGAAAGGTTGAGTAGGTTGGGCCTCTACTCATTGGAATTCAGAAGAATGAGAGGCGATCTTATCGAAACATATAAGACTGTGAGGGGGCTTGGTCGGGTGGATGCGGTGAGGATGTTTCCACTGATGGGTGAGACTAGAACTAGGGGGCATAATCTTAGAATAAAGGGCTGCCGTTTCAAAACTGAGATGAGGAGAAACTTCTTCACTCAGGGGGTAGTAAATCTATGGAATTTGCTACCCCAGAGAGCTGTGGAAGCTGCTACATTAAATGGATTTAAGATGGAGATGGACATTTTCCTAGCAGATAAGGGAGTTAGGGGTTATGGGGAGAGGGCAGGGAAGTGGACGTGAGTCTGGATTCAGATCAGCCATGATCCTATTGAATGGCGGAGCAGGCCCGAGGGGTCGTATGGCCCACTCCTGCTCCTATTTCTTATGTTCTTAAAAAGCAGCAAACCCGAGGATTCGGAGCAGTTTAGGATTCAGCAAAGGAGGACAAAGGGATTAATTACGAGGGGGGGAAACAGAATATGAGAGTAAGCTTGCAGGGAACATAAAAACTGACGTCAAAGCTTCTTTAGATATGTGAAGAGAAAAAGATTGGTGAAGTCAAGCGTAGGTCCCTTGCAGTCAGAATCAGGGGAATTTATAATGGGGAACAAAGAAATGGCAGACCAATTAAATACATACTTTGGTTCTGTCTTCACAAAGGAGGACACAAATAACCTTCCAGAGATGTCAGGGAACATAGGGTCTAATGAGAGGGAGGAATTGAATGAAATCAGTATTTGTAGGGAAGTGGTGTTAGGGAAATTGATGGCATTGAAGGCCGATAAATCCCCAGGGCTTGATAATCTACATCCTAGGGTACTTAAGGAAGTGGCCCTAGAAATAGTAGATGCATTGCTGGTCATCTTCCAAAATTCTATAGACTCTGGAATAGTTCCCATGGATTGGAGGGTAGCTAATGTAACCCCACTGTTTAAAAAAGGTGGTAGAGAGAAAACGGGGAATTATAGACCGGTAAGCCTGACATCGGTAGTGGGGAAAATGCTAGAGTCCATTATAAAAGATGTAATAGCAGAGCACTTGGAAAACTGACAGGATCGGACAAAGTCAACATGGATTTACAAAAGGTAAGTCATGCTTGACTAATCTACTGGAATTTTTTGAGGATGTAACTGGTAAAATAGATAAGGGAGAACCAGTGGATGTGGTGTATTTGGACTTTCAGAAGGCTTTGGATAAGGTCCCGCATAAGAGATTAGCGTGTAAAGTTAAGGCACATGGGATTGGGGGCAAGGTACTGACTTGGATAGAGAACTGGCTGGCAGACAGAAAGCAAAGAGTTGGAATAAACGGGTCTTTTTCCGAGTGGCAGGCAGTGACTAGTGGGGTACCGCAGGGATCGGTGCTAGGACCCCAGCTATTCACAATATATATTAATAATCTAGATGAGGGAACTAGATGTAATATCTCCAAGGTTGCAGACGACACAAAGCTGGGTGGGCGTGTGTGCTGTGCGGAGGATGCAGAGAAACTCCAGTATGATTTGGACAGGTTGAGTGATTGGGCAGATGCATGGCAGATGCAGTATAATGTGGATAAATGCGAGGTTATCCACTTTGGTGGCAAAAACAAGAAGACAGATTATCTGAACGGCAATAGATTGGGAAAAGGGGAAGTGCAACAAGACCTGGGTGTCCTTGTGCACCAGTCGCTGAAGGTAAGCATGCAGGTGCAGCAGGCGGTTAAGGCGGCAAATGGTATGTTGGCCTTCATAGCGAGAGGATTCGAGTACAGGAGCAAGGATGTCTTGCTGCAGTTGTACAGGGCCTTGGTGAGACCACACCTTGAGTATTGTGTGCAGTTTTGGTCGCCTTATCTGAAGAAGGATGTTCTTGCCATGGAGGGAGTGCAGCGAAGATTCACCAGACTGATACCTGGGATGGCAGGAATGACGTATGAAGAGAGATTGGGTCGATTAGGCTTATATTTGCTTGAGTTTAGAAGAATGAGAGGGGATCTCATTGAAACTTATAAAATTCTAACAGGACCAGACAGACTAGATGCAGGAAGGATGTTCCCAATGGCGGGGGAGTCCAGAACCAGGGGTCACAGTCTAAGGATAAGGGGTAAGCCATTTAGGACAGAGATGAGGAGGAATTTCTTCACCCAGAGAGTGGTGAACCTGTGGAATTCTCTACCACAAAAGGCAGTTGAGGCCAACTTATTAAATATATTCAAGAAGAAGGAGATATATATCTTAAGGCTAAAGGGATCAAGGAATATGGGGAGAAGGCAGGGACAGGGTACTGAATTTGGATGATCAGCCATGATCTCATTAAATGGTGGAACAGGCTCGAGGGGCCGAATGGCCTACTCATGCTCCTATCTTCTATGTTTCTATGAAAGGTTCAGAACAAGCTAGGAAACAGTCAACAAGCAACTGTGCTTAAACAAAGGCATCACCTGCAATCCCCACAGAGCGAAGGGAAAGGGTGAACTGCAGCGAGTCCCAGGCAGCAAATTATCTTCTTAAATCGGGTTCCAGGAGGTGGCACCAAACTCAAACAATTCCGCTCACCTCTTCCAGCAGAATCAGCACCAGTTCAAGCGCAGACTGGTGTTACCAGCAATCTCCTTACCCAAAGATTGTCCACCAGTCAGCCATTCACAGATTTCCACTACCTTTCCTCTCTCTAGATTTACCTTTAGACCGAGTCCATTTCTTTGCCAAAATGTTAGGTGAGAGATTGTTTGCACTGGTCGGTGACTCGGTAAGCAAATGGCACAGATTTACATTAATCACCAAAGTGATTAAAGGGAGGTGGCAAAACATTGGGGGAGGATTAGATGTGGGATTGCACCCAAAAACCATTCTGGGAGCAAAGTTCATAAATTCTTTTGAAAGGGAATTAAATAGCAGCTTGATAAAGAGGAATATTAAAGTGTGTGGGGACTGAGCAGGAGAGTGGGATTAGAGCAGGGCTTGATGGGCAGTGGCCCGCTCCTCTGCTTTCTACACTTCTATGAGTTACTGCGTGCTCTTTCCCAAAAAAACCTGCAACAGAAAGTGAGAGACAGATAGAAATACAGAGAACGAAAGAGAGAGAATGGGTGCATGAGTAAGACAGAGAGAGATTAAGAATGTGGCTGTCACACAATCTCACTCCTAGTGCCCATTTCATTTCTATTTGTCACCTTGAAAAATTAGCACAAGAAATACCTTTCACAAGATTTCCAACATTTCCTGCTCTGCCACATCAGACATCTGGGAACGGTCGGGGCTGCTGTCAGCAGGACTCAAACCATCACTTTTAGACTGTTAGTGAGAGAGAGAGAGAGCAACTGCTCACACTTAACAAAAAACAGAGAGGATCTTCCAGCAGCTCACTGCCGAGGGTCTCACCCCATGTGGTGTCACCTAGGATCAGAAGTGTCCCAGCATCGCTCCCCGGTCTGGGCCGTTAGCAGATCTTAGCCAGCACTCTAAGGCCACTGGACTCAGCCTCAATGCCCTGAGCCTGGGCATGTCTGTGGAATCTATACCCAAGCAGGAGACACGAGCGTGCGGGGGAGGGGAGGGGCGTGTGGGGTCAAGAGAGGGATGTATTGACAGTCACTTCGCAGTAATGCATTAAGCAGCATCTAAATCCTCACCTTCAGTCAGTCTTTCAACAATCGTTAATACTTCTGAAAGTCGTCCAGAATTTGAGCCGTCCTGAAGGAAACAAAACTAAAATTAAAGCCAGGTATATAGAAATTCAGTACAGGAGACAAACAGCAGCACGGAGGCACGGTTCGGACTGTCTGGTGACAGAGGCCGAGGGAGCTCATTCACAGAAATGCAGCTAATCGAGGGACCATACCCCGGTGACTTTAGGAGACCCTTACCCTAGAGCGTGTATAAGAGACTCTTAGCACGAGCGTGTATAAGAGTCTCTGAAGGAAAAAAATTTGCAGGGGAGTGAGACTAGCTGAAGTGATCTTGCAGAGAGCGGACACGGACTTGACAGGCCAAATGGCCTCCTTCTGTGCTGTAACCATTCTATAATTCTTACTCCAGAGTGTGTACAAGAGACTCCTACCTGTGAGGAGCCTGTAGCTTTGCTGAGTTGCTCATGCAGCTGCTGAATGTGTTTCTCCACCTCCTGTTGATCTCGAAGCACCTGCTGCGATGGGTTTCTCATGTACTTTTCCTTAAGTTGCTGTTTTAAAAAAGCATAAATCAGCACCTTGGTCTAATGACTGATTCAATGCTGTGACCTGGACTGAATCAGGCCCAATAGAAGGCATGGCAAATGGGCAGGGTCTCTACCCAATTCCGGGCAGGTGTCACAGCCCAAAACCATCCCCAACTGGCAGAAAACTGGCAGTCTCACACAAAGAGACAACAAGGTGATTGGAATCAGAACTGGTACAGTGCCCAGGGAGTGTTTGATGGGACAGTGTAGAGGGAGCTTTACTCTGTATCTAACCCGTGCTGTACCTGCCCTGGGAGTGTTTGATGGGACAGTGTAGAGGGAGCTTTACTCTGTATCTAACCCGTGCTGTACCTGCCCTGGGGGTGTTTGATGGGACAGTGTAGAGGGAGCTTTACTCTGTATCTAACCCGTGCTGTACCTGCCCTGGGAGTGTTTGATGGGACAGTGTAGAGGGAGCTTTACTCTGTATCTAACCCGTGCTGTACCTGCCCTGGGAGTGTTTGATGGGACAGTATAGAGGGAGCTTTGCTCTGTATCTAACCCGTGCTGTACCTGCCCTGGGAGTGTTTGATGGGACAGTGTAGAGGGAGCTTTACTCTGTATCTAACCTGGGCTGTACCTGCCCTGGGAGTGTTTGATGGGACAGTGTAGAGGAAGCTTTACTCTGTATCTAACCCGTGCTGTACCTGCCCTGGGAGTGTTTGATGGGACAGTGTAGAGGGAGCTTTACTCTGTATCTAACCCGTACTGTACCTGCCCTGGGAGTGCTGATGGGACAGTGTAGAGGGAGCTTTACTCTGTATCTAACCTGGGCTGTACCTGCCCTGGGAGTGCTGATGGGACAGTGTAGAGGGAGCTTTACTCTGTATCTAACCCATGCTGTACCTGCCCTGGGGGTGTTTGATGGGACAGTGTAGAGGGAGCTTTACTCTGTATCTAACCCGTGCTGTACCTGCCCTGGGAGTGTTTGATGGGACAGTATAGAGGGAGCTTTGCTCTGTATCTAACCCGTGCTGTACCTGCCCTGGGAGTGTTTGATGGGACAGTGTAGAGGGAGCTTTACTCTGTATCTAACCTGGGCTGTACCTGCCCTGGGAGTGTTTGATGGGACAGTGTAGAGGGAGCTTTACTCTGTATCTAACCCATGCTGTACCTGCCCTGGGAGTGCTGATGGGACAGTGTAGAGGGAGCTTTACTCTGTATCTAACCTGGGCTGTACCTGCCCTGGGAGTGCTGATGGGACAGTGTAGAGGGAGCTTTACTCTGTATCTAACCCGTGCTGTACCTGCCCTGGGAGTGTTTGATGAAATTAGATCAGATTCCGCAATTTTATCCATTTTTCTGTTAAAGCACAAGCCGTGGCCTGGACTGTCAGACCCACCTCCAGCTGCCGTATCTCTGTGCCCAGCATGTTCCGCAGGATTTCCAGCTTCTGGTTGTGCACAATGTTGTCTTCCTGGTTCGGTTGGGTGGGGGGGTCAGGGTGGAGCAGAGAGAGAGAGTCAGGATCATTACTGGTCACTCATTGCTGGACGGCACTCATTAAAACTATCCAATTGATAAAAGGAAATATTGCTATTCACAAAGTCAGACACAGAAACAGAAACATAGAGATGCACACATTGAAATATAATATAATATCTATCTATATGTCATAAGCGAGACAGCGCGCGTGCGAGACAGAGAGAGGGAGACAGAGAGACAGCGGGAGAGCGAGCCAGACAGAGAGAGAGAGAGAGAGCGAGCGGGGCAGAGGGGGAGCGAGCGGGGCAGAGGGGGAGCGAGCGAGCGAGGCAGAGAGCGAGCGAGCGAGGCAGAGAGCGAGCGAGCGAGGCAGAGAGAGAGAGAGGCAGAGAGAGAGAGAGCGAGCGAGGCAGAGAGAGAGAGCCAGACAGAGAGAGAGAGAGCCAGACAGAGAGGGAGAGCCAGACAGAGAGGGAGAGCCAGACAGAGAGAGAGCCAGAGAGAAAGAGAGCCAGAGAGAAAGAGAGCCAGACAGAAAGAGAGCCAGACAGAAAGAGAGCCAGACAGAAAGAGAGCCAGACAGAAAGAGAGCCAGAGAGAAAGAGAGCCAGAGAGAAAGAGAGCCAGACAGAAAGAGAGCCAGACAGAAAGAGAGCCAGACAGAAAGAGAGCCAGACAGAAAGAGAGCCAGACAGAGAGATTGAGGCAGAGAGAGGGAGACAGGGAGACAGACAGGGTCCGGCCAGCGGGAGGGAGGCAGCCAGAGGCAGAGAGTGAGGCACAGAGACCAATATTTTTCTATTTGGCCTCTCATGAAGCAACAGGCAGCGCCAGCCTAATTTAAATAGAAATTGAGTCTCAATAAGCCTTACACACGGTTGATGCACAGGCCCCTCAGGAGTTGGGCACTTCCTGGGGAGGTGGTGGGACTGTGGTGGGCCCTATCTATCCGACTGTACGGGGCCGCAATTCCACAAACTCCTCAGCTGCTCTAGCGGTGATGCACCATTTTCACCACTAGAGGGAGCAAACAGTGTAATTGCTGTTTAGCCGGCCGGCTGGCAGTGGCCCGCAGCGCCCGGCCGGCTGGCAGTGGCCCGCAGCGCCCGGCCGGCTGGCAGTGGCCCGCAGCGCCCGGCCGGCTGGCAGTGGCCCGCAGCGCCCGGCCGGCTGGCAGTGGCCCGCAGCGCCCGGCCGGCTGGCAGTGGCCCGCAGCGCCCGGCCGGCTGGCAGTGGCCCGCAGCGCCCGGCCGGCTGACAACAGAACATGCCAAAGTTGAGTACGGGGCAAGTAAGGAGGACTATGGGTGAAAAGGTCACGTGACCTCTTCCCGAGCTAATTTGCAGCAACTTCTGTCAAGAACAGAGAATCGTACACACGAAGAATGATAGAGATTTCTGCCACTCAAAGAGGGAGCTGATCAGACAGAGGACACTTCACACAGCATCAAGTCCTGCCTGAATCTACCGGTTGGCCGAGGCTGCAGGGAGCTGTTGCCCAGTTACACCTCTTGGGAATGGGCAGCTTCCTTCGAGATACCTGAAATCAGTTAATAATTGAATGAGAATAAAGCTCCGCCCACTCACCGCCACCGGCATCGGGCTGGTGATTCGCTCGGGTAAGCTGCTGGTCGGAGAATGTGGGGAAAACGTTGGATTTGGGAATACCGGACCTTGCTGTCCAGGGAAGAAGAAAGCCCCGGCATCTCCATCGACGGTGGGCAGCGGAATCTGGGGAGAGCCAGGGGGACGGCCCAGGACCGTGAGAGCCACATATGAGCCAGCTGGTAACAGAAACGAAAACATTCAGTCTGCACATCTCGGAAAACCACCAGTGACAACAGTTACTGACTAAAAGAGATTATCTGGTCATCATCACATTGCTGTCTGTGGGAGCTTGCTGTGCGCAAATTGGCTGCCACGTTTCCTACATTACAACAGTGACTACACTTCAAAAGTCGTCGTCGTCTTAGGCAGTCCCTCTGAACCGAGAATGACTTGCTTCCACACTAAAAATGAGTTCTCAGGTGACTGATGAGTCCAATGCGGGACCTACAGTCTCTGTCACAGGTGGGGCAGACGGTGGGTGGGGTGCTTGGGTTGACGTGCGCTCCTTCCGCTGTTTGCGCTTGGCTTCCGCTTGCTCCTAGCGAAGTGACTCGAGGTGTTCGGCGCCTTCCCGGATGCTTCTCCTCCACTTTGTGCAGTCTTGGGCCAGGGATTCCCAGGTGTCGGTGGGGTTGTTGCACTTTTTCCAAGGAGGCTTTGAGGGTGTCCTTGAAGCGTTTCCTCTGCCTACCTGGGGCTTTCTTGCCGTGTCGGAGCTCCGAGTAGAGCGCTTGTTTTGGGAGTCTCGTATCGGGCATGCGGACGATGTGGCCCGTCCATCGGAGCTGATCGAGCGTGGTCAAAGCTTTGATGCTGGCCTGAGCGAGAACACAAACGTTGGTGTGCCTATCCTGCCAATGGATTTGCAGGATCTTGCGGAGGCAGCATTGGTGGTACCTCTCCAGTGCTTTGAGGTGCCTGCTGTACATACCTGCTGCAGATAGTACTTCAAAAGTACTTCAGCAAAATACTGCAGATGTTATTTCAAAAGTACTTCATTGGCTGTAAAAAGCACTTTGAGATGTCCTGAGGTTGTGAAAAGAGCTATAGAAATGCATGTCTTTCTTTCTTTCTGGCCAACAGCGAAAGATGAGGCTCATGAACCCCTCAATGACCAATCTGAAAGCTTTGCCACAGAATCACCCAGCGGTTTTGCCGCTGAATGAGCAACTGCTTCACTGAAGGATTTGGGACATGGTGATTGTAGTAATATTCACTTCCCCAGATCAGAACCGAGATAAGACTGCAGCAGAGCCCAGCTTTACAGGGACCCCTTGTACAGACCACATTTAGAGCTGGACTGCTGCAGATGGGTGGCTCAGTTACCAGTAACCCTTAAAATTCATTATTTTGATCAGACAGTGAATTGCAGACAAGTACGCAATTTCACTCGGGTTTCCGAGTCCATGTGAAGGCAGAGCGTCAGGATTTGAGAGTTACATTGAGCGCGTGCATCTTGCTCTCCTCTAACCTTATCCACCTGTCAGTTCAGCTCAATTGCTAACACTCCTGCCCTTGGGTCAAACCCATCTCCAGGACGTGAGTACATGATCTCGGCCCAACATTCCAGTGCAATACTGAGCCGCACTGTCGGAGGGGCAGTGCTGAGGGAGCGCCGCACTGTCGGAGGGGCAGTACTGAGGGAGCTCTGCACTGTCGGAGGGGCAGTACTGAGGGAGTGCCGCACTGTCGGAGGGGCAGTACTGAGGGAGTGCCGCACTGTCGGAGGGGCAGTACTGAGGGAGTGCCGCACTGTCGGAGGGGCAGTACTGAGGGAGTGCCGCACTGAGGGAGCGCCGCACTGTCGGAGGGGCAGTGCTGAGGGAGCGCCGCACTGTCGGAGGGGCAGTGCTGAGGGAGCGCCGCACTGTCGGAGGGGCAGTGCTGAGGGAGCGCCGCACTGTCGGAGGGGCAGTGCTGAGGGAGCGCCGCACTGTCGGAGGGGCAGTGCTGAGGGAGCGCCGCACTGTCGGAGGGTCAGTGCTGAGGGAGCGCCGCACTGTCGGAGGGTCAGTGCTGAGGGAGCGCCGCACTGTCGGAGGGTCAGTGCTGAGGGAGCGCCGCACTGTCGGAGGGTCAGTGCTGAGGGAGCGCCGCACTGTCGGAGGGTCAGTGCTGAGGGAGCGCCGCACTGTCGGAGGGTCAGTGCTGAGGGAGCGCCGCACTGTCGGAGGGGCAGTACTGAGGGAGCGCCGCACTGTCGGAGGGGCAGTGCTGAGGGAGCGCCGCACTGTCGGAGGGGCAGTGCTGAGGGAGCGCCGCAATGTCGGAGGGGCAGTGCTGAGGGAGCGTCGCACTGTCGGAGGGGCAGTGCTGAGGGAGCGCCGCACTGTCGGAGGGGCAGTGCTGAGGGAGCGCCGCACTGTCGGAGGGTCAGTGCTGAGGGAGCGCCGCACTGTCGGAGGGTCAGTGCTGAGGGAGCGCCGCACTGTCGGAGGGTCAGTGCTGAGGGAGCGCCGCACTGTCGGAGGGGCAGTACTGAGGGAGCGTCGCACTGTCGGAGGGGCAGTACTGAGGGAGCACTGCACTGTTGGAGGGGCAGTACTGAGGGAGCGTCGCACTGTCGGAGGGGCAGTACTGAGGGAGCACCGCACTGTTGGAGGGGCAGTACTGAGGAAGCACCACACTGTCGGAGGGGCAGTACTGAGGGAGCCTCCGCAGCACGGTCGGAGGAGGCAGTACTGAGGGAGCGCTGCACTGTCGGAGGGGCAGTACTGAGGGAGTGCTGTATTGGTGGACTTGCCATCTTTTGGATGTGATGTTTAAACTCTGGCCCTGTGTGTCTGTTCAGTTGAACATTAAAGATTCCATGGCCTTATTCAAATGTTGCAATAATGTAACACGGTGCTGTTTTAGTGCAATTATCTCTTTCATGGCAACTAACGTCCTCTGTATCCAGTAACCATCGGGTGAAAAATGTGTCAGTATGCAATATCACAGGCACCAATATACACTAATAAATGCCGTGTAAGTTGTGTGTCAGCACACACTTGTGTGTGGGCGAGGGAGAGGAGGTGCTGATGTGCGAATGCTGGGTGGGGGACAGTGATTTGTTTTTCATTAAGGTTGGCTGCTGAATGATCACACTCTGGCTGCTAAATACCTTCACTGTGTGTCACAATGTTGATAGTATTGTACACGGGACGGGACAGATTGCACACTGCGTGACTCTATAGACCTGTGGGATGGTTGGTGACCGTCCCGGACTTTGGGAAGACTTCTCATTAGCCCCTGGTTCACTTACACTTAATTAATCGGACCACCTCCACATGATTCGAATGCGTGACCAGCGTTCCATTAACCTGCAGATAAAACACCATCATTAACCGGCCAGTATTTGCTGATACAATGCACACGTAAAGCTGGATGTGTTCTGCCCTCGACAGACACAAGGGTCTGTGTTTATTTGAAGGAGGGAATCAGAACTAAAGAGAATCACAATTCATCAAAACATTCTTGAACTGACCCGTAGTCTGCAAGTAAGCAACCGACACACTGGCAAAACAAATGAGCCAGGGTTCCTGCTCCTGATCACAATCCACTGACTCCTGCTGGGAAATGCCCCAGTCTGATCAATGGGTGATCGCGGGATCAGATGTGGCTGTGATGCCTCCACAGTGGAAAAGCTCGCTGACACTCACTGTCCTGGATTGCGCACAAAGACAGGCCGTGGAACCGCCCCCAGAAATTAAATTCAGGGAACGAAACACAGCACAAACCAATGAGAATCAAAAAAAGTGACTACACTCGAGCGAGCGCAGATAGCGAGAGAGCCTGCAGAGAGTGGGGGCGAGAGTGCCAAAGAGGGGGGGGGGGGGGGGGGGGGGAGTGTGGAGGGGAGAGAGCCAAAGAGAGGGCGGGGGGGGGGGGGGGAGAGAGCCAAAGAGAGGGGGGGGGGGGGAAAGAGTGTGGAGGGGAGAGAGCCAAAGAGAGGGGGGGGGGGGCGGAGAGAGCCAAAGAAGGGGGGGGGGGGGAGAGCCAAAGAGAGGGGGGGGGAGGGGGAGTGGGGGCGAGAGTGCCAAAGAGAGGGGGGGGAGTGGGGGGGGAGAGCCAAAGAGAAGGGGGGGCGAAAGAGCCAGCAAGACGGAGAGCACGAGACGGAGCGCTAACGAGAATGCAAGAGAGAACACGAGAGTGTGGAAGTGTGGAGTGTGTCAGTGAGAGAGAGGAAGAGAGCGATGGTGTGGCAGGCGTATTGAAGTTAGCAGGACTGATGACGAACAAATCCCCCCCACCCCCCCCCCCCCCCCCCACCACGCCAGATGACCAGTTCTACAGCGAAGATTAGGGTCAGGTTTGTGGGCCATGAAGGGATCACTGGGACATGTGCCTGAGTTTCAAAAGGCTGACAAATGTGAGCCAGGAAACTGAAGTTCTATTAGCCAACCATCGATGGCCAGCCATTGGTCACCAACCTGAAACGTTAACTCTGTTTCTCTCTCCACAGATGCTGCCTGACCTGCTGAGTATTTCCTGTATTTTCTGTTTTTAGATCAGTAACAGGACCTCAGACTGAAGAAAGTTGGTAAACCATTAACTCAGTAAGAGATAACCAGCATGAATTTAGAAAGGGAAGATACTGCCTGACAAAACACCTTAATTTTCTGAGGTTGTTACAGATGTTGTGATTCTATGATTCTGTGAAGATAGTGGAAATCTTTGTTATCGTTTACTTGGGCTTTCAGAAAGTTTTTGACAAAGTTCTGTGTGAAAGGCTTCTAATTAAACTGAAACTGGAGCCTGGTGTTCGATGTAGCCAAAGATTTACAGAAGTAATTAAGCTGGTTCTGTAAAGTATTGGTTGAAATAGTGTGGGTCAAAAGTTCAAGAGCATAACGTGTGGAATGAAATCATTCTGCAAGACGCAGGAAGGTGCCTGCGAGAAATATGCACTCGGATTGTCCAGCACATGTGGCAAGCAGTTAAAAAGTGAATAGATAACGGTACAATTCTAGAGCTTCTGCTGGGCAGATATCACCCGGATACAGTGTTCACAGGCACCGGAGAGGCAAGGGACGCCGGAGAGGGGAGCAGCAGTGCACGCCAGGCTCTGTGAACACTCAGCGTTAGTGAGTGGCAAATTCCAAACTCCCAAACTCAAACCATCAGCTTCAATCAGGTAAGTATCCCTCATTCCCACTGACACAACTTGCTCACTCGTAACAACTCTACTTGTGAATCACTGGAGCGAACAGATGATCGACCTCACCTTAATGATCCTGTCTCCCTGCTGCACACCTGCACGCACAGCTGCCCCATCTGTCAGACAAACATACGGAGAGTTAGAACCAGAACCCAACGGGGCAAATGCTCTCTATCGTATTTCACAAGGAACCTGCTTCAGAATGTTGGGTGCGTTTTACTGAAGTTTCCAGATGTAATTGTAAAGATTAGGAAGGGAACATTTAAATTACTTTAAAACGAGGCAGAAAATCAGCTTCCAATAATCAGTAGAGAAAGTTTTGTGAAGTGTGCAGTTGGTGCAGAATTACCCTCTTTGACGGACTGGACAAACACAGGATTATCGCCACTGACTGTCAGGCCAAATCCATTCTCATCTCTCTGGATTATGACACAGCGCTGAACCAGACCTGGTTACAAAGAGACAGAGAACAAGTGAAATCAGTGAATAACTTCCTGAAATACTCTCACACGTAAGGGAAAGGAAGCTGGGGGTGGGAAGGGGGGTGGTGGTGCAGGCAAACACCAAACACACCCAACGATAGTGGAGGAACGAATCCCCCAAATCCCACGGCAGAACCCCCCACTCCCCTGGGGCCAGAAACCCCCTCTTTTTCACCCACTCCCCCAGGGCCAGAACTGCTATCCCCAGCCCCCCCCCTTTCCCCCAGGGGCCAGAATCCCCCCCTCTTTCTCACCCCACCCCAACCCCCTCCCACTCGAGCCAGAACTCCCCCACCTCAAATCATTTTCTGAATTTGGGAAAAATAAAGCAGGCTGAGGTGCCATCTAAATATTAAACACATAACTGAACGAGCTCAACTCCCTCACTCTCAGCCTCAATGCTACACAAGCTGCTCCAGTACAACCTCACATTCAATGTCACTCGGACCACAGTGAGGAAACACTGGCCTAATTTTGACTTTGTGCCATTAGTGCAGGGCGGGTGAAAGCGAGTTGACAGATGGTTTTACATCCCTCCTGATTTCTGTTGACTTCAACAGAAATAAAAATGGGGAGAGCTGTAAAACGGGCTGAAGACACGCAATCACGCGTTCTACATTATTGCACAAAGTGAAGGTCTACCCCGGGGGACCACGGATAACCCTCTCAATATGTAACTGAGGCTCGACAGGCAGATCAGCAGCATTCCGGTAAACTTCAGCACTCGGAGAAACCCGCAGTGTTTTTAAACCATTTACACCCAACTGATGGGATCTTTACTTCTCTTCTAGAAGGTTCTAAATTGAAATGTATAAGCTGCCCAATGAAACAGCGCGGAATCGGACACCGGCCAGACAGCGGGGCACCGACTGCAGAGATCGGCATCTGCAGGAATCCAAAGTTTAAACACGGAATCACAGCTTGCAATGAGATGCTGGAACAGAGGGAATGGTGTCAAGGGTTGTCTGTTATCCAGTGATAAATTCCACAAACAAGAAACATCACTCACATTTATACAGCCCTTTTAATGAAACAAAACATCCCAAGACATTTCACAGACTGAGCATGCACACATGAATCGGAGAAGTGAGAGAAGCAAAGCTGGTTTTACGATGGGGAAATCTGGCCGAGAGATTTACAGAGTAGGGGACAGATACATAGATACATAGAAGATAGGAGCAGGAGTAGGCCATTCGGCCCTTCGTGCCTGCTCCGCCATTTAATGAGATCATGGCTGATCCTTTAATTCAGTATCCCGTCCCCGCCTTCTCTCCGTAACCCTTAACCCCTTTTGCCCGTAGAAATATATCTAATTCCCTCTTAAATATATTTAATGAGCTGGCGTACACTGCCCTCTGTGGCAATGAGTTCCACAGGTTCACCACTCTCTGAGTGAAGAAATTCCCCCTCATCTCTGTCCTAAATGGTTTAGCCCTTATCCTTAAATTATGTCCTCTAGTTCTGTTCTCACCCGCCAAGGGAAACATTCCTTCTGCATCCAGTCTGTCTAGACCTGTCAGAATTTTATACACTTCTATGAGGTCCCCTCTCAATCTTCTAAACTCCAGTGTGTACATCCCTAAACTACATAGTCTCTCCTCATAGGTCATTCCCGCCATTCCTGGTATCAGCCTGGTGAATCGCCGCTGCACCCCCTCCATGGCAAGAACATCCTTCCTCAGATGAGGCGACCAAAACTGTACACAGTACTCGAGGTGTGGTCTCACCAGTGCCCTGTACAGCTGCAGCAAGGTATCCCTGTTCCTGTATTCTAACCCTTTTGCTATGAAGGCCAGCATACCGTTTGCCTTCTTGACCGCCTGTTGCACCTGCATGCTCGCCTTCAGTGACTGGTGTACAAGAACACCCAGGTCTCTCTGTACTTCCCCCTCTCCCAATCTATTGCCATTTAAATAATAATTTGCCCTCCCGTTCCTGCACCCAAGGTGGATAACTTCGCACTTGTCCACATTATAGTGCATCTGCCATTTATCCGCCCAATCGCCCAGTCTGTCCAAATCGCTCTGGAGCTTCCTGGTCTCTTCCTCTGAGCCCACCCCCCCTCCTAGTTTAGTGTCGTCTGCAAATTTGGAAATGCTGCATCCGACTCCCTGATCCAGGTCATTAATGTAAATTGTGAACAGCTGGGGGCCCAGGACAGATCCCTGTGGTACCCCACTTGTTACTGCCTGCCATTCAGAAAATGAGCCGTTTATTCCAACTCTCTGTTTTCTATCTGACAGCCAGTTCCCTATCCACGCCAAAACTTTCCCCTTTATCCCATGAGCCTCAATTTTCCATGCTAATCTTTTATGTGGGACCTTATCGAAGGCCTTTTGGAAGTCCAGGTACACCACATCTACTGGCTCTCCCCCATCTATTCTACCAGTTACTCCCTCAAAAAATTCCAATAGATTAGTCAAGCACGATTTACCCTTTGTAAATCCATGTTGACTCTGTCCTATCCTGTCCCCATTTGCTAAGTGCTCCGCTATTTCATCCTTAATGATGGACTCCAGCATTTTGCCCACAACTGATGTAAGGCTTACAGGTCTGTAATTACCTGCTTTTTCCCTACCCCCCTTTTTGAATAGTGGGGTAACGTTAGCTACCCTCCAATCCATCGGCACTGTTCCCGAGTCTAATGAATTCTGAAAAATCATCCTTAGTGCATCCGCTATCTCTAGGGCCACCTCCTTCAGTACCCTAGGATGCATGTTATCAGGCCCTGGGGATTTGTCCACCTTCAATCCCTTTAGCTTCCTTAACACCATATCCTTAGAGATATTGATTTGCGTCAGTTCCTCCTTTGCCAATGTCCCTATTTTTCCCGATATCCCAGGGAGGTTTTTTGTGTCTTCCTTCGTAAAGACTGACCCAAAGTATGCATTTAGTTGATCTGCCATTTCCTTATTTCCCATTATATATTCCCCCGTATCTGACTGCAATGGACCAACTTTGGTTTTCACCAGTCTTTTCCTTTTGATATACTTATGTCGGCATGCTCCAGCACAAGCACAGACGGGCGGGCAGGGAAACATACTAGAGCACAAGTATGAGCAGTACAAGCACCAGTGTGTGTCAGGGGCACACCGAGACAGGCTCACACACACGGACACACCGAGACAGGCTCACACACACACCCCGAGACAGGCAGACAGACAGACACACCCCCCCTCCCCCCGAGACAGGCTCACACACACACACACCGATACAGGCTCACACACACCCCGAGACAGGCTCACACACACGGACACACCGAGACAGGCTCACACACACACCCCGAGACAGGCAGACAGACAGACACACCCCCCCTCCCCCCGAGACAGGCTCACACACACCAAGACAGGCTCACACACAAGGACACACCAAGACAGGCTCACACACACGGACACACCAAGACAGGCTCACACACACACACACCAAGACAGGCTCACACACACGGACACACCAAGACAGGCTCACACACACCAAGACAGGCTCACACACACACCGAGACAGGCTCACACACACACACCGAGACAGGCTCACACACACACACACACACCGAGACAGGCTCACACACACACCGAGACAGGCTCTCACACACACACCGAGACAGGCTCACACACACGGACACACCAAGACAGGCTCACACACGCACCCCGAGACAGGCTCTCACACACACACACGCACCCCGACACACACACACGCGCGCACACGCGCACACACACACCGAGACAGGCTCACACACACACACACACACACACACACACACACACACACACACACACACACACACACACACACACACACACACACACACACACACACACACACCGAGACAGGCTCACACACACACACACAACGAGACAGGCTCACACACACACACACACACACACACACACACACACACACACCGAGACAGGCTCACACACACACACACAACGAGACAGGCTCACACACACACACACACAGAGACAGGCTCACACACACACACCCCGAGACAGGCTCACACACACACGGACACCGAGACAGGCTCTCACACATACACACACCGAGACAGGCTCTCACACACACACCCCGAGACAGGCTCACACACACACACACTCACACACAGAGACAGGCTCACACACACACACACCGAGACAGGCTCACACACACAGACACCGAGACAGGCTCACACACACGCACGGACACCGAGGCAGGCTCACACACACACATCGAGACAGGCTCTCACACACACACCCCGAGACAGGCTCACTCACACACACGGACACACCGAGACAGGCGCACACACACGGACACACCGAGACAGGCTCACACACACGGACACACCGAGACAGGCTCACACACACGCACACACACACCGAGACAGGCTCACAGACACACACCGAGACAGGCTCACACACACGGACACCGAGACAGTCTCACACACACGGACACACCGAGACAGGCTCACACACACACACACCGAGACAGATTCACACGGACACACCGAGACAGGCTCACACGGACACCCCGAGACAGGTTCACACGGACTCACCGAGACAGGCTCACACACACACCCCGAGACAGGCTCACACACACACACGGACACCAAGACAGGCTCACACACACACACACACACCGAGACAGGCTCACACACAGACACTCACCGAGACAGGCTCACACACACACACTCACCCAGACAGGCTCACACACACACACTCACCGAGTCAGGCTCACACACACACACTCACCGAGACAGGCTCACACACACACACACTCACCGAGACAGGCTCACACACACGGACACCGAGACAGGCTCACACACACACACACTCACCGAGACAGGCTCACACACACGGACACACCGAGACAGGCTCACACACACACACACCGAGACAGGCTCACACACGCACACCGAGACAGGCTCACACACACACACCCCGAGACAGGCTCACACACGCACACCGAGACAGGCCCACACACACCGAGACAGGCTCACACACACGCACACCGAGACAGACACACACACGCACACCGAGACAGACAGACAGACAGACACACAGAGACAGGCTCACACACACGGACACCGAGACAGGCTCACACACGCACACCGAGACAGGCCCACACACACCGAGACAGGCTCACACACACACACACACACGCACACCGAGACAGACAGACAGACACACACACACACACACACAGAGACAGGCTCACACACACGGACACCGAGGCAGGCTCACACACACGCACGGACACCGAGGCAGGCTCACACACACGCACCGACACAGGCTCACACACACGCACCGAGACTGGCTCACACACACGCACACCGAGACAGGCTCACACACACACACCGAGACAGGCTCACACACACACACACACACACGCCGAGACAGGCTCACACACACACACACCGAGACAGGCTCACACACACACACCGAGACAGGCTCACACACACACACCGAGACAGGCTCACACACACACACACACCGAGACAGGCACACACACACACACACACCGAGACAGGCTCACACACACACACACACCGAGACAGGCTCACACACACACACACCCCGAGACAGGCTCACACACACCCGAGACAGGCTCACACACACGGACACCGAGACAGGCTCACACACACACGGACACCGAGACAGGCTCACACACACGGACACCGAGACAGGCTCGCACACACGCACGGACACCGAGACAGGCTCACACACACACACGTACACCGAGACAGGCTCACACACACGTACACCGAGACAGGCTCACACACACGGACACCGAGACAGGCTCGCACACACGCACGGACACCGAGACAGGCTCACACACACACACGTACACCGAGACAGGCTCACACACACGGACACGAGACAGGCGCACACACACGCACACCGAGACAGGTTCACACACCCACACCGAGACAGGCTCACACACACACAGCCCCCGAGACAGGCTGACACACACACCGAGACAGGCACTCACACACACCCCGAGACAGGCTCACACACACGCAGAGATAGGCTCACACACACGCACGCCGAGACAGGCTCACACACACACACACACCGAGACAGGCTCACACACACACACCGAGACAGGCTCACACACACACACCGAGACAGGCTCACACACACACACCCCGAGACAGGCTCACACACACACACCGAGACAGGTTCACACACACACACACCGAGACAGGCTCACACACCGAGACAGGCTCACACACACACACTCACCGAGACAGGCTCACACACACGGACACCGAGACAGGCTCACACACACACACACACCGAGACAGGCTCACACACACACACACACACCGAGGACAGGCTCACACACACACACACCGAGACAGGCTCACACACACGCACAACGAGACAGGCTCACACACGCGGACACACCAAGTCAGGCTCACACACACTGACACCGAGATTCAGGAAAGGTCCCAGCAGATTGGAAAACTGCTAATGTAACGCCCTTATTTAAAAAGGGAGGTAGACAAAAGGCTGGAAACTATAGACCAGTTAGCCTAACATCTGTGGTTGGTAAAATGTTGGAGTCCATTATTAAGGAAGCAGTAACAGGACATTTGGATAAGCATAAATTAATCGGACAGAGTCAGCATGGTTTTATGAAGGGGAAGTCATGTTTGACAAATTTGCTCGAATTCTTTGAGGACGTAACAAACAGGGTGGATAAACGGGGAACCAGTGGATGTGGTGTATTTGGACTTCCAAAAGGCATTTGACAAGGTGCCACACAAAAGATTACTGATCAAGATTAAAAAATCACAGGATTGGGGGGAATGTACTGGCATGGGTGGAAGATTGGCTATCTAACAGAAAACAGAGAGTTGGGATCATTCTCGGGTTGGCAATGAGTAACTAGTGGTGTTCCGCAGGGGTCAGTGCTGGGACCCCAACTCTTTACAATCTATATTAACGATTTGGAGGAAGGGACCAAGTGCAACATATCCAAGTTTGCCGACGATACAAAGATGGGAGGGAAAGCAGTGAGTGAGGAGGACATAAAAAACCTGCAAAAGGACATAGACAGGCTAAGTGAGTGGGCAGAAATTTGGCAGATGGAATATAATGTTGGAAAATGTGAGGTTATGCACTTTGGCAGAAAAAATCAAAGAGCAAGTTATTATCTAAATGGAGAGAAACTGCAAAGTGCTACAGTACAAAGGGATCTGGGGGTCCTGGTGCATGAAACACAGAAGGTTAGTTTGCAGGTACAGCAGGTGATCAGGAAGGCCAATGGAATCTTGGCTTTTATTGCAAGGGGGATGGAGTATAAAAGCAGGGAAGTCTTGCTTCAGTTATACAGGGTACTGGTGAGGCCACACCTGGAATATTGCATACAGTTTTGGTTTCCATATTTAAGAAAATATATACTTGCTCTCGAGGCAGTTCAGAGAAGGTTCACTCGGTTGATTCCGGAGATGAGGGGATTGACTTATGAGGAAAGGTTGAGTAGGTTGGGCCTCTACTCATTGGAATTCAGAAGAATGAAAGGTGATCTTATCGAAACATATAAGATTGTGAGGGGGCTTGATCGGGTGGATGCGGTGAGGATGTTTCCACTGATGGGTGAGACTAGAACTAGGGGGCATAATCTTAGAATAAGGGGCTGCCCTTTCAAAACTGAGATGAGGAGAAACTTCTTCACTCAGATGGTAGTAAATCTATGGAACTTGCTACCTCAGAGAGCTGTGGAAGCTGCAACATTAAATAAATTTAAAACGGAGATAGACAGTTTCCTAGCTGATAAGGGAATTAGGGGTTACGGGGAGCGGGCAGGGAAGTGGACGTGAGTCTAGGTTCGGATTAGCCATGATCCTATTGAATGGCGAAGCAGGCCCGAGGGGCCGTATGGCCTACTCCTGCTCCTACTTCTTATGTTCTTAAGACAGGCTCACACACACGGACACACCGAGACAGGCTCACACACACGGACACCGAGACAGGCTCACACACACACACGGACACCGAGACAGGCTGACACACACAGACACCGAGACAGGCTCACACACACGGACACCGAGACAGGCTGACACACACACACACCGAGACAGGCTGACACACACACACCCCGAGACAGGCTCACACACACACACCCCGAGACAGGCTCTCACACACGGACACCGAGACAGGCTGACACACACAGACACCGAGACAGGCTCACACACACACACACCGAGACAGGCTCACACACACACACACCGAGACAGGCTCACACACACACACACCGAGACAGGCTCACACACACACCCCGAGACAGGCTCACACACACACACACCGAGACAGGCTCACACACACACACACCGAGACAGGCTCACACACACACACACCGAGACAGGCTCACACACACACACCGAGACAGGCTCACACACACACACACCGAGACAGGCTCACACACACACACCCCGAGACAGGCTCACACACACACACCGAGACAGGCTCACACACACACACACCGAGACAGGCTCACACACACACACCCCGAGACAGGCTCACACACACACACACCGAGACAGGCTCACACACACACACCCCGAGACAGGCTCTCACACACACACCCCGAGACAGGCTCACACACACACACACCGAGACAGGCTCACACACACACACACCGAGACAGGCTCACACACACACACCCCGAGACAGGCTCACACACACACACACCGAGACAGGCTCACACACACACACACCGAGACAGGCTCACACACATGGACACACCGAGACAGGCTCACACACACACACACCGAGACAGGCTCACACACACACACACCGAGACAGGCTCACACACATGGACACACCGAGACAGGCTCACACACACACACACCGAGACAGGCTCACACACACACACACCGAGACAGGCTCACACACATGGACACACCGAGACAGGCTCACACACACACACACCGAGACAGGCTCACACACACACACCGAGACAGGCTCACACACATGGACACCCCGAGACAGGCTCACACACACACACACCGAGACAGGCTCACACACACACACACCGAGACAGGCTCACACACACACACACCGAGACAGGCTCACACACATGGACACCCCGAGACAGGCTCACACACACACACACACCGAGACAGGCTCACACACACACACACCGAGACAGGCTCACACACACACACACACCGAGACAGGCTCACACACACACACACACACACACACACACACACACACACACACACACAGAGACAGGCTCACACACACACACACCGAGACAGGCTCACACACACAGACACCGAGACAGGCCCACACACACAGACACCCCGAGACAGGCTCACACACACACACCCCGAGACAGGCTCACACACACAGACACCGAGACAGGCTCACACACACAGACACCCCGAGACAGGCTCACACACACAGACACCGAGACAGGCTCACACACACAGACACCGAGACAGGCTCACACACACAGGCACCGAGACAGGCTCACACACACACACACACCGAGACAGGCTCACACACACACACACACCGAGACAGGCTCACACACACAGACACCGAGACAGGCTCACACACACACCCCGAGACAGGCTCACACACACAGACACCGAGACAGGCTCACACACACAGACACCGAGACAGGCTCACACACACAGACACCGAGACAGGCTCACACACATGGACACACCGAGACAGGCTCACACACGTGGACACCCGAGACAGGCTCACACACACACCCCGAGACAGGCTCACACACGGACACCCGAGACAGGCTCACACACATGGACACACCGAGACAGGCTCACACACGGACACCCGAGACAGGCTCACACACCGTGAGGATGGTTTGGCTCATGTTTACATTTTAGTTTTAATTTGTGAGATGTGATCCGATACAAACGGGGATTTTGCTCAGGGTCCAGCGGCTAAACGTTATAATGAGGTTTACAGCCTAGGTTCAATGCCCCATCGGAGGCAGGTTTGGGTGATTATTGTGTGGGATCGGGGCCGCGTTCTGCTGGGCAGCACAGAGGGCGAGTGAAGCAACCAAAGCACATCTCCCTCCCAACAAGCAACAAAACACAACACTTGCACACAGAGGCAGTCAGCGACACCAAGCAAGCGATCAGCCAAGCTCGGACTGCCACACAGCTTACCGTTGGACTCGCGTTTACTCTCATCGCAACTGAACCTTGGCTTCTTTTGTTTGGACGAACTCTCTGCACAACAGCAGAAAAAATAAAGAGCAAGAGAGGGAGAGGTGGGGGTGGGGAAGACATGTAAAGACACAGCCTGTCTTACAGATACAGTGTGATACAGAAACACATACACATCAGAGACACACAGCTATGAGCAGTTTCATACTACACAAACACAGCATACAAGAGAAACCGGAACATCATTCGGTTAATGTGCAACATGAACGGTTAAAAATCTAAAAAGACAATTATTTTAACCAAAAGCTGGCAGTGCTGTTAACACATTGATGGCCACAAGCAACACAGGAGATCGGCACTCACTCAGCACCCCCCACCCCTCAGTCTTCTCCCACCCACCCATCCCCCAGTCTGCCCCCTAACCCATCACTCCAACAATTCAACTTTCATCTGGAGAATATTGATTTTATCATGTGTTTCAAATATTCACATCTCAAACTGTGGGGCTAGCAGGTGTGTGTGTGTGTGTGTGTGTGTGTGTGTGTGTGTGTGTGCGCGCGCGTGTGTGCGTGCGAGAGTGACACAGGCTGACCTGATTTAGCGACAGTTAGCTCAGCAAACGTGCTCACTCATTGTGGCCAATGAACTAAACAATGAGAATGAGCCACCTCCGTGACTCCTTCCTCAGCAGCTCCTCTTCTACGAGGTTACCTCCAGCCCAGCTGCCTCAGTGAAACTACAGGCGTAGTTATGCTCGATTAAATCCTGTCTCTGCTGTTTTCGCTGTAAGACAGTCATAAGCAGTCGAGCAGCCGAAGGAACGGAAACATTGTTGGTGCAGTGCGGCTCCGGGAGTGGAGTTACCGTCACCGGGAATCAGCTGCTTCAGCTGTGGTCAGTTATAGGGATAAGTGTGAGCATCTTCCTGAGCCGGCTGCACCTCCCCGATCAGCCCAGGAAGCTCGACACACTTTTCGGCCATAACTTGAACACTGAACACCAGAGCAGGGAGGCATTGAGGGAACGGAGGCCCGGCCACTCACTGCTCCTGGAACTCAGTGAGAGTGTGAGCTACGCCTGGATCTACTGCGGATGAGCAATCAGGCAACGTACAGCCACAGCTTACAGTAAAACCATCAGCACCACACTCGAGGAATGAGAGTTTAATGATGGAAGCTTGTGACCAGCACGTTTCACCATCACTTGAACCGCTCACAAGTTGGTGGCCAAACCCCGATGTTGGAGGCTGGGAGCAGAAAGTGGAACCACACTGTTCGCGACCTTGGCGTCATATATGACCCTGAAATGAGCTTCCAACCACATAGCCGCATCATAACTAAGACCGCCTATTTCCACCTCCGTAACATCGCCTGTCTCCGTGCTTGCCTCAGCTCATCTGCTGCTGAAATCCTCATCCATGCCTTTGTTACCTCTAGGCTTGGCTATTCCAACACACTCCTGGCTGGCCTCCCACATTCTACCCTACGTAAACTTGGTCATCCCAAATTCGGCTGCCCGGGTCCTAACTCGCACCAAGTCCTGTTCACCCATCACCCCTGTGCTCGCTGACCTATATTGGCGCTTCCCCCCGCCGAGATATCTGCGCTCCTCTAATTCTGCCCTCTTGAGGATCCCTGATTATAATCGCTCAACCTTTGGTGGTCGTGCCTTCTGCTGCCTAGGCTCTAAGCTCTGAAATTCCCTGCCTAAACCTCTCCGCCTCGTTATCTCTCTTTTCTCCTTTAAGACGCTCCTTAAAACCTACCTCTTCACCTGCCCTAATTTCTCCTTATGTGGCTCAATTTTTTTGTCTTATACAGGAAACTTTGTGCTATCCGGCACCGACGGGACCGAGCTGTTGCCGTTAGATCAAAACTGCCGGACAAACCAGCGCTAATGTTGAAACATACGGAGATTTTGAGCTCCGTATCTGGCAACAAACCCTGTTGACAGCTTCTAAACAGTCGGCCGTACCTTGCAAGCGTCTCTGTAGCTTAGCAACAGCTTCAGCGAGACCTTGCAGAGCTTGACTGTTGAGAAAAAAGCAACGAAAAGAAAAAAAAACTAATGAAACGGCTCCTGATTTTTGCCGGTGGCTCGAGCTCGCCAGACATTTAGCCTCCGGATAACACAAAATTTCCTGTAATACTCCGGTGAAGCTCCTTGGTACGTTTTACTACGTTAAAGGCGCTATATAAATACAAGTTGTTGCTGTGACCCCAGACACATCTTACCTGTCGGGTCAAACTCGTAGAGAGGAGATTTCTCGGAGTTCTTTTTGTCATGCTTCTTATCCGGCGACAGGTCCTTGTTCAGCACGCTTCCTTGCCTGTAACAGAGAACAGCTCACTCCTGACAATCACATCACAGCACCAAGATACGGTACAGCTCCTACCCACTCGCTGCCGTTATATAAACCGCACACCTCACTCCAGCTTCTGTTCCATAGTATACATTGCACGTCCTCCCTTGTACCGTGAAATCATCCGCGCCCCAACGCTCTGACACCAAACGCCCTGCCCCCAACACCCCACCCCCCAGTCCCGTCGCCGCCGTGTGCATGTGGGTGCATGTGTATGGGTGGGTAGGTACGAGTGGTTCACATTGGGACCAACGACATAGGTAGGAAGAGGGATGAGGTCCTGCAACAAGAATTTAGGGAGCTAGGTAGCAGATTAAAGAGCAGGACCTCAAAAGGTAGTAATCTCTGGATTACTCCCGGTGCCACGTGCTAGTGAGTATAGGAATAGGAGGATAGAGCAGATGAATGCGTGGCTAAAGAGTTGGTGCAGGAGGGAGGGCTTTAGTTTCCTGGATCACTGGGCCTGCTTCTGGGAAAGGTGGGACTTGTACAAGTCGGACGGGTTGCACCTGAACCAGAGCGGGACAAATATCCTTGCGGGGAGGTTTGCAAGCACTGTTCGGGGGGGTTTAAACTAAAATGGCAGGGGGTTGGGAACCTGAGCAGGGAGACAGAGGAAAGGAAAACAGGGATAAAAGCAAAAGATAGGAAGGAGAAAAACAAATGTGGCAGTCAGAGAAATCAACAATTTAAATCAAATGTGGCCACAGTAAATAATAATTCTAATAAGTTTAAGAGCGTTAAAAAAACAAGCCTGAAAGCTTTGTGTCTTAATGCGAGGAGCATTTGTAATAAGGTGGATGAATTGGCTGCGCAAATAGAGGTAAACGAATACGATTTGGTTGGGATTGCAGAAACGTGGCTCAAAGATGGCCAAGACTGGGAACTCAACATCCAGGGGTATTCGATATTCAGGAAAGATAGGCAAAAAGGAAAGGGAGGTGGGGTAGCATTACTGGTTAAAGAAGGGATTAATACAATTGTAATGAAGGATATTAGCTCTGATGATGTGGAATCTGTATGGGTAGAATTGAGAAATACTAAGGGGAAAAAAACATTAGTGGGAGTGGTATATAGACCTCCAAACAGTAAGGTGGAGGTTGGGGATGGCATTAAAAGGGAAATTAAAGAAGCGTGCAATAAGGGCACAGCAGTCATCATGGGTGACTTTAATCTACATATAGATTGGGCCAACCAAATTAGTAACAATACTGTGGAGGAGGAATTCCTGGAGTGTTTACGGGATGGTTTCCTGGACCAATATGTCGAGGAACCAACCAGAGATCAGGCCATCTTAGTCTGGGTATTATGCAACGAGAAAGGATTAATTAGCAATCTTGTTGTACGAGGCCCCTTGGGTCAGAGCGATCATAATATGATCGAATTCTTCATTAAGATGGAGAATGAAGTAGTTGACTGAGACAAGGGTCCTCAATTTAAATAAAGGAAACTACGATGGTCTGAGGAGCGAGTTGGGTAGGATTGAGTGGGGAATGGCGCTCAAAGGGTTGGCGGTGGATAGGCAATGGCAAACATTCAAAGACCAAATGGATGAGCTACAGAATTTGTTCATCCCAGTTTGGCGTAAAAATAAAACAAAAAAGGTGACTCAACCGTGGCCAACAAGGGAAATTAGGGATAGCATAAGATCCAAGGAGAGGACATATAAATTGGCTAGAAAAAGCAATAATCCTGAGGATTGGGAGCAGTTTAGGAGTCAACAAAGGAGGACAAAGGGATTAATTAAGAAAGGGAAAATAGAATACAAGAGTAAGCTAGCAGGGAACATAAAAACTGACTGTAAAAGCTTTTATAAATATGTGAAGAGAAAAAGATTAGTGAAGTCAAGCGTAGGTCCCTTACAGTCAGAATCAGGGGAATTTATAATGGGAAAAAAGGAAATGGCAGACCAACTAAATGCATACTTTGGTTCTGTCTTCACAAAGGAGGACACAAATAACCTCCCAGAGATGCCGGGGAACATAGGGTCGGATGAAAGCGAGGAACTGAAAGAAATCAGTATTTGTAGGAAAATGGTGTTAGGAAAATTGATGGGACTGAAGGCCGATAAATCCCCAGGGCCTGATGGTCTACATCCCAGGGTACTTAAGGAAGTGGCCCTAGAGATAGTAGATGCATTACTGATCATCTTCCAGAACTCGATAGACTCTGGAATGGTACCCATGGATTGGAGGGTAGCTAATGTTACCCCACTATTCAAAAAAGGTGGTAGAGAAAAAGCAGGGAATTATAGACCGGTAAGCCTGACATCGGTAGCGGGGAAAATGCTCGAGTCTATTATAAAAGATGTAATAGCAGAGCACTTGGAAAGCAGTGACAGGATCGGACAAAGTCAACATGGATTTACAAAAGGTAAATCATGCTTGGCTAATCTACTGGAATTTTTTGAGGATGTAACTGGTAAAATAGATAAGGGAGAACCAGTGGATGTGGTGTATTTGGACTTTCAGAAGGCTTTCGATAAGGTCCCACACAAGAGATTAGCGTGCAAAATTAAGGCACATGGGATTGGGGGCAAGGTATTGACTTGGATAGAGAACTGGTTGGCGGACAGAAAGCAAAGAGTTGGAATAAACGGGTCGTTTTCCGAGTGGCAGGCAGTGACTAGTGGGGTACCGCAAGGATCGGTCCTAGGACCCCAGCTGTTCACAATATATATTAATGATCTGGACGAGGGAATTGGATGTAATATCTCCAAATTTGCAGACAACACAAAGCTGGGCGGGAGGGTAAGCTGTGAGGAGGATGTCGGGAAACTCCAGTACGATTTGGACAGGTTGGGTGATTGGGCAGAAACATGGCAAATGCACTATAATGTGGATAAATGTGAGGTTATCCACTTTGGTGGCAAAAACAGGAAGGCAGATTATTATTTGAATGGCAATAGATTGGGAGAAGGGGAAATGCAAAGAGACCTGGGGGTCCTTGTGCACCAGTCGCTGAAGGTAAGCATGCAGGTGCAGCAGGCGGTTAAGAAGGCAAATGGTATGTTGGCCTTCGTAGCAAGAGGGTTCGAGTACAGGAACAAGGATGTCTTGCTACAGTTGTACAGGGCCTTGGTGAGACCGCACCTTGAGTATTGTGTGCAGTTTTGGTCGCCTTATCTGAGGAAGGATGTTCTTGCCATGGAGGGAGTGCAGCGAAGATTCACCAGGCTGATACCTGGGATGGCAGGAATGACATATGAGGAGAGATTGTGTCGATTGGGCTTATACTCACTGGAGTTTAGAAGATTGAGAGGGGATCTCATCGAAACCTATAAAATTCTGTCAGGTCTGGACAGACTAGATGCAGGAAGGATGTTTCTGATGGCCGGGGCGTCCAGAACCAGGGGTCATAGTCTAAGGATAAGGGGTAAGCCATTTAGGACTGAAATGAGGAGGAATTTCTTCACCCAGAGAGTGGTGAACCTGTGGAATTCTCTGCCAGAGGGTGGTGGAGGCCAGTTCATTAAATATATTCAAGAACGAGTTGGATATATTTCTTGAGGCTAAAGGGATCAAGGGATATGGGGAAAAGGCAGGGACAGGGTACTGAATTGGATGATCAGCCATGATCACATTGAATGGCGGAGCAGGCTCGAGGGGCCGAATGGCCTACTCCTGCTCCTATCTTCGATGTTTCTATGTTTCTATGAGTGTGTTGGGTTGGAACAGTATGTGAGCTGACGGGAGGAGTGGCCATGTGGGACTGGGAGGGCGGTGGGGGGATGTCTGAAGCTGAAGGTGGAGCGAGTTTTAAAAAGCCCAGCTACTTGGAGGATTTATTATTATTTTGACATACGTTAAATTTTGGAGTGAATGGAAAAAAGGCTTCTGTCTATTCGGATTGTACATGGTGGGAGAGTGGGAAGGGACTTGATCCTTCAGCTGATGATAGTTTCTGGAACACATAAGAACATGAGAATTAGGAGCCAGAGTCGGCCATAGGGCCCCTCGAGCCTGCTCCGCCAGGTCAATAGGATCATGGCTGATCTTCGGCCTCAACTCCACTTTCCCACCCTATCCACATATCCCTCGATTCCCTTAGTGTCCAAAAATCTATTGATCTCAGTCTTGAATATACTCAACGACTGAGCATCCACAGCCCTCGGGTAGAGAATTCCAAAGATTCACAACTCTGAGTGAAAAAATGCCTCTTCATCTCAGTACTAAATGGTCGACCCCTTATCCTGAGACTATAACCCCAAGTTGTAGACTCTCCAGCCAGGGGAAACAATCTCTCAGCAACAATCTACCCAGTCAAGACCTCTAAAAATGTTATACATTTCAATAAGATCACATCTAATTTTTCTAAACTCGAGAGTATACGCCCATTCTACTCAATCTCTCCTCATAGGACAACTCTCTCATCCCAGAAATCAAATCTAGCGAACCTTCGTTACACACTCTCCAAGGCAAATATATCCTTCCTTAGGTAAGACGACCAAAACTGTACACAGTACTCCAGCTGTGGTCACACCAAAGCCCTATATAATTACAGCAAGACTTCCTTACTCTTATACTACAATTCCCTTGCAATAAAGGCTAGCATACCATTTGCCTTCCTAATTGCTTGCTATACTTGCATGTTAACTTTATGTGATTCATGTACAACGACATACAAACATAGAAGATAGGAGCAGGAGTAGGCCATTCGGCCCCTCGAGCCTGCTCCGCCATTCAATGAGATCATGGCTGATCATCCAAATTCAGTACCCTGTCCCTGCCTTCTCCCCATATCCCTTGATCCCTTAAGCCTTAAGAAATATATCTAACTCCTTCTTGAATATATTTAATGAATTGGCCTCTACTGCCTTCTTTGATAGAGAATTCCACAGGTTCACCACTCTCTGGGTGAAGAAATTCCTCCTCATCTCTGTCCTAAATGGCTTACCCCTTATCCTTAGACTGTGACCCCTGGTTCTGGACTCCCCCGCCATCGGGAACATCCTTCCTGCATCTAGTCTGTCCAGTCCTGTTAGAATTTTATAAGTTTCAATGAGATCCCCTCTCATTCTTCTAAACTCCAGCGAGTACAAGCCCAATCGACCCAATCTCTCCTCATACGTCATTCCTGCCATCCCAGGTATCAGCCTGGAGAATCTTCACTGCACTCCTTCCATGGCAAGAACATCCTTCCTCAGATAAGGTGACCAAAACCGACACCCAAATCCTTCTACATACCAACATTTACTAGTTTCTCTGCTTTCAAAAAATATTCTGCTTTTCCATTCTTCCTACCAAAGTGGATAATTTCACATTTCCCCACTTTATACTCCATCTATCACCTTCTTGCCCACTCACAGCCTCTTTGTCTCCTCCTCACAGCTTACTTTCCCACCTAGCTTTGTCTAGACAGCAAACTTGGATCCATTGAACTTGGTCCCTTCATCTAAGCCATTGATATAGATTGTAAATAGCTGAGGCCCAAGCACTGATCCTTGCGGCACTCCACTAGTTACACCCTGTCATCCCAAAAATGACTCTTTTATTCCTACTCTCTGTTTTCTGCCCATTAACCAATCCTCAGTCCAAGCTAATTTATTACCCCCATCACATTAACCCTAATTTTGTGTAATAACCTTGTGTGTTATCTTATCGAATGCCTTTTGAAAATCCAAATATACTACATCCACTGGTTCCCCTTTATCTATCCTGCTAGTTACACCCTCAAAAATCTCTGATAATTTCCCTTTCATAAAACCAAGTTGACTCTGCCTAATCATATTATGATTTTCTAATTGTCCTGTTAACACTTTCTTTATCTCCCTATTACTATGGAAGTGGTAAGAGGTATAAAAAGGGAGTATGAACAAAAACTTGAAAGGATATCAAAGCTAACAGTAAAGGTTTTTTTATAAATATATTAAGAGAAAGAAAGTGGTTTGGGAGGATGTCATAGAGTCATAGAGTAATACAGCACGGATAGAGGCCCTTCGGCCCATCGTGTCCGCGCCGGCCATCAAGCCCTGTCTAATCTAATCCCATATTCCAGCATTTGGCCCGTAGCCTTGTATGCTATGGCATTTCAAGTGCTCATCCAAATGCTTCTTAAATGTTGTGAGGGTTCCTGCCTCCACAACCCTTTCAGGCAGTGAGTTCCAGACTCCAACCACCCTCTGGGTGAAAAAGTTCTTCCTCAAATCCCCTCTAAACCTCCCGCCCTTTACCTTGAATCTATGCCCCCTAGTTATTGACCCCTCTACTAAGGGAAAAAGCTCCTCAGCATCCATCCTATCCATGCCCCTCATAATTTTGTACACCTCAATCATGTCCCCCCTCAGCCTCCTCTGCTCCAAGGAAAACAAACCCAATCTGCCCAGTCTCTCTTCATAGCTGAAGCGCTCCAGCCCCGGTAACATCCTGGTGAACCTCCTCTGCACCCTCTCTAACGCGATCACATCCTTCCTGTAGTGTGGCGACCAGAACTGCACACAGTATTCCAGCTGTGGCCGAACCAGTGTTTTATACAGCTCCATCATAACCTCCTTGCTCTTATATTCAATGCCTCGGCTAATGAAGGCAAGTATCCCATATGCCTTTTTTACCACCTTATCCACCTGTTCCGCCGCCTTCAGGGATCTGTGTACTTGCACACCCAGATCCCTCTGACCCTCCGTCTTGCCTAGGGTCTTTCCATTCATTGTGTATTCCCTTGCCTTGTTAGTCCCCCCAAAGTGCATCACCTCGCACTTTTCCGGGTTAAATTCCATTTGCCACTGTTCCGCCCATCTGACCAACCCATCTATATCGTCCTGCAGACTGAGGCTACCCTCCTCGCTATTTACCACCCTACCAATTTTTGTATCATCCGCGAACTTACTGATCATACCCTTTACATTCATATCCAAGTCATTAATGTAGACCACAAACAGCAAGGGACCCAGCACCGATCCCTGTGGTACCCCACTGGCCACAGGCTTCCAGTCACAAAAACAACCTTCGACCATCACCCTCTGCCACTAAGCCAGTTTTGTATCCAATGTGCCAAGGCACCCTGGATTCCATGGGCTCTTACCTTCTTGACCAGCCTCCTGTGCGGGACTTTATCGAAGGCCTTACTGAAATCCATGTATACCACATCCACTGCGTTACCCTCATCCACACACCTAGTCACCCCCTCAAAAAATTCAATCAAATTAGTCAGACATGATCTTCCCATGTGGGCCCATTAAAGCCACATGCAGGTGAGACTATAATGGACAATAAGGAAATGGCAGACTCGTTAAATGAGGACTCTGTATCTGTTTTCACAGTGGAGGAAGTGGACAAAATGCCAGTGGGACATGGGAACCAGAATAAGTCATGGGAAGGAACTTAATGGATTTAATACAATTAACAAAAATGGTAATGGATAAAATAATAAGACTTAAGATAAACAAATCTCCAGGACCTGATGGTTTCCATACTAGGGTATTAAAAGAAACAGGTGAAGAAATTTTAGATACTTTAGTCATAATTTTCCAACACTCTCTAGATTTGATAATTGTGCCTTTAAATTGGACAATTTCAAAAGGCAGGAAGTGAACAGTGGTGTTCCCCAGGGGTCTGTTCTGGGGCTTCAGCTTTTCACCTTATTCATTAATGACTTTAATGAAGGAAGAGAGAGTTGTATATCCAAGTTTGCAGATGACACTAAGTTAGGAGGGACAGTAAGTAGAGCAGAAAGTTACAAAGGGACAGACAGACTAAGTTAGTGGGCAAAACTGTGGCAAATAGAGTTCAATGCGGGAAAGTGCGAGGCCATCCACTTTGGATCAGAGAAAGATAGATGGGAATATTTTCTAAATAGTGAAAAATGAGGGACTGTGGAGGAGCAGAGAGATTATGGGGTCCATGTGTGCAAATCACTAAAAGATAGTGGACAGATACAAAGAGTAATCCAAAAGCTAATGGAATGTTAGCCTTTATCTCGAGGGGGCAAGAATACAAAAGGAGGAAGTTATGCTTCAGCTGTAGAGTGCTCTGGTTAGACCCCATCTGGACACTGCGTTCAGTTCTAGCACCGCCCCTCAGGAAGGATATACTGGCCTTGGAGGGGGTGCAACGCAGGTTCACCAAAATAATACCGGGGCTTAAAGGTTAAATGGGGACAGATTGCATTGACTAGGCTTGTATTCCCTTGAGTATAGAAGATTGTGGGGTAATTCAATCGAGGTATTTAAAATGTTAAAAGGATTCCATAGAGTAGATAGAGAGAAACTATTTCCTCTGGTGGGGGGGGGGGGGGGGGGGGGGGGGGGAGTCCAGAACAAGGGGGTATAACATTAAAATTAGAGCCAGGCCGTTCAGGGGTGATGTCAGGAAGCACTTCCTCACACAAAGGGTGGTGGAAATCTGGAACTCTCTCCCCCAAAAAGCTGTTGAGGCTGGGGGTCAATTGAAAATATCAAAACTGAGATTGATAGATTTTTGTATCAAGGGATATGGAGTTGAGGTACAGATCAGCCATGATCTAATAGAATGGTGGAACAGGCTCGAGAGGCTGAATGGCCTCCTCCTGTCCCTGTTATATGCATTCCTACAAACCTTCATACCTTCATAGCTTTGGTCTTACTCATTTTGATTTTCATTCCATTACTGCAGCATTCAGACTATCTGCCAACCATAAAATACTGCAACATTAAGATTATCACAAGTCACACCGCTCGTGGCTTCACTCCTAGTGCACCATTATCACAAGTCACACCGCTCGTGGCTTCACTCCCAGTGCACCATTATCACAAGTCACACCACGCGTGGCTTCACTCCCAGTGCACAATTATCACAAGTCACACCACTCGTGGCTTCACTCCCAGTTTTTTTTTTATATTCATTGATGGGATGTGGGCGTTGCTGGCTAGGCCTGCATTTAATGCCCATCCCTAATTGCCCTTGAGAAGATGGTGGTGAGCCGCTTCTTGAACCGCTGCAGTCCATATGGTGTAGGTACACCCACAATGCTGTTAGGAAGGGAGTTCCAGGATTTTGGCCCAGCGACCGTGAAGGAACGGCGATACAGGTCCAAGTCAGGATGGTGTGTGGCTTGGAGGGGAACTTGTAGGTGGTGATGTTCCCATGCGTCTGCTGCCCTTGTCCTTCTAAGTGGTAGAGGCCGCGGGTTTGGAAGGTGCTGTTGAAGGAGCTTTGGCGAGTTGCTGCAGTGCATCTTGTAGATGGTACACACTGCAGCCACAGTGCGCCGGTGGTGGAGGGAGTGAATGTTGAAGGTGGTGGATGGAGTGCCAATCAAGCGGGCTGCTTTATCCTGAATGGTGTCGAGCTTCTTGAGTGTTGTTGGAGCTGCACTCATCCAGGCAAGTGGAGAGTATTCCATCACACTCCTGACTTGTGCCTTGTAGATGGTGGAAAGGCTTTGGGGAGTCAGGAGGTGAGACACTCGCCGCAGAATACCCAGCCTCTGGCCTGCTCTTGTAGCCACAGTATTTATATGGCTGATCCAGTTCAGTTTCTGATCAATGGTAACTCCCAGGATGTTGATAGTGGGGGATTCAGCGATGGTAATGCCATTGAATGTCAAGGGGAGATGGTTAGAGTCTCGCTTGTTGGAGATGGTCATTGCCTGGCACTTGTGTGGTGCGAATGTTACTTGCCACTTGTCAGCCCAAGTCTGAATGTTGTCCAGGTCTTGCTGCATATGGGCACGGACTGCGTCAGTATCTGACGAGTCTCGAATGGTGCTGAACAGTGTGCAATCATCAGCGAACATCCCCACTTCTGACCTTATGATGGAGGGAAGGTCATTGATGAAACAGCTGAAGATGGTTGGGCCTAGGACAATGCCCTGAGGAACTCCTGCAGTGATGTCATGTGATTGAGATGAATGCCCTCCAACAACCACAGCCAACTTCCTTTGTGCTAGGTATGATTCCAACCAATGGAGAGTTTTCCCCTTGATTCCCATTGACTTCAGTTTTGCTAGGGCTCCTTGATGCCACTCGATCAAATGCTGCCTTGATGTCAAGGGCAGTCACTCTCACCTCACCTCTTGAGTTCAGTGCACCATTATCACAAGTCACACCGCTCGTGGCTTCACTCCCAGTGCACCATTATCACAAGTCAAACAAGCACTCTACTCGGAGCTCTGGCACGGCAAGAGGGCCCCGGGTGGGCAGTGGAAACGCTTCAAGGACACCCTCAAAGCCTCCTTGAAAAAGTGCAACATCCCCACCGACACCTGGGAATCCCTGGCCCAAGACCGTACAAAGTGGAGGAGAAGCATCCGGGAAGGTGCCGAATACCTCGAGTCTCTTCGCCGGGAGCAAGCGGAAGCCAAGCGCAGGCAGCGCAAGGAGCGCACGTCAACCCAAGCACCCCGTCCACCTGCCCCTTCAACCACCGTCTGCCCCACCTGTGACAGAGACTGTAGGTCCCGCATTGGTCTCATCAGTCGCCTGAGAACTCATTTTTAATGTAGAAGCAAGTCATCCTCGGTTCCGAGGGACTGCTTAAGAGAGAGAGACCATTATCACAAGTCACACCACTCGTGGCTTCACTCCCAGTGCACCATTATCACAAGTCACACCACGCGTGGCTTCACTCCCTGTGCACCATTATCACAAGTCACACCGCGCGTGGCTTCACTCCCTGTGCACAACCATCACCACCATCTATCTATCTATCTATCTATATATATGCCTCAAAAGAAAGCTTGCGATTCCGGACCGGTCATAGGCGTATTTACGTTTCGGCCGGACAAAAATCCCGCCCGCGGTATCCCAAAAACGTTCAGCGTTCCGCTCATTAGCATCTCATTAGCGACCGTGTGACGTCGAGGTCTTCCTACAGTTGAGTGTCGAGTGACTCGACGATTGACCAATCCTACGCTTCGGTGACCTGACCGGTCGACCAATCGGTGCGTGTGTGGGCGGGCCTTATCCTTCTGAACCGAGGTGAGTGGCCGCCATCTTGATTTTCCACGATTTTCCCCCCACACTTTCTGTGTGTTAGGGAACTAAGGTAAATATTTCAATTATGTGTTAGGCAATTAATTAACAATTTATTTGAGTTTTATATTGTGTTTAGCAACCCCCCCACCTCCTCCTCACCCTCGCGCAGGGGGGACTCGGGGCCTGAAGCTGAAAAAATTTCTCTCTCTCTCTCTCTCTTTCTTCCCTCTCTCTCTCTCCTTCTCCTCTTCCCTCTCTCTCCTTCTCCTCTTCCCTCTCTCCCCTTCTCCTCTTCCCTCTCTCCCCTTCTCCTCTTCCCTCTCTGTCTCTCTCTACTTCCCCCTCTCAGGTGTCGCGGACGGAGCGCGGGCGCGCCGCCCGAAGTTTCCCGCACGCTAACGGCCTTGCCGGCTCCCGCGGGCCGCTCGCACTGACCGCGCATGCGCCGCCCGCACTCACCGCGCATGCGCCGCCCGCCCGCACGCAGCGGCCGTCCATCAGCCGCGCGATACGCGGGGGACCTCAGCAACGGCACCGGACCTCAGGCGCTAGGCAGGGGCCGGAGAGAGGGACAGAGGGGAGCGGGGGGAGTGGAGGGGAGGGGAGGGAGGGAGAGGGGAGGGAGAGAGGGGAGGGGAGGGAGGGAGAGAGGGGAGGGGAGGGGAGGGAGGGAGAGAGGGGAGGGAGGGATAGGACAGGGAGAGGACATGACAGGGAGAGGGGGGACACACAGGGGCAGGGAGACCAAGCGCCCCAAAATTGCCCTCGCAACGCGGGGCTCCCCAGCTAGTATATATATAAAAGGATACTTCTGTCTGTCATTCCGTCTGTCTGCCTGTCTTCAATAAACTCGAAAGTTATAGAGCGTACCTACATGTGTGTTACATCGAAAGAAAGCTTACGATTCCAGAACCGTCATAAGCGTATTTACTTTTCGGTCGGACAAAAATTGTTCGCGCGTTATGCAAAAAACCTTCAAAATTAAACTCATTATCGGCTAATAGCATTGATTGACTGACGTCAAGGTCCACCAATCCTGTGCCGGCACGATTGACCAATCCTACAGTTCAGTCGCCTGATGGTTGGCCAATCGCTGCGTCTGTGGGCGGGACTAATGCTTTTCAACTCAGGCATCGGGCAGCCATTGCTTCACTACTTCCAGCTCAAAATCTGCTAATTCAGCTTCGAAAAACTTAGTATCTCTTTTAAAAATTACATAACATTTACCAAAAACGTTTTATAAGTGCTTTCACTTTCATCTTTGAAGCTATTAAAAGGTAGAAATGTTGCCCGGCAGCAGATTCACACAGGGATAGACAGACAGGCCCCAAAGCCTGGGACTCGATTTAAGCCGCCCGGCCCAAAACAGCCCTGGCAAAGCCGGGCTCCCCCAGCTAGTTGTAGTATAATGGTGATGCGTGATACGTTAAAATGGTGTTACCTTATCAAAACCCCTCAAAATTTTGAACACCTCTGTCAGATCTCATAGCAACATAGAAGATAGGAGCAGGAGTAGGCCATTCGGCCCCTCGAGCCTGCTCCGCCATTCAATGAGATCATGGCTGATCATCCAATTTCAGTACCCTGTCCCTGCCTTCTCCCCATATCCCTTGATCCCTTTAGCCTTAAGAAATATATCCAACTCCTTCTTGAATATATTTAATGAATTGGCCTCAACTGCCTTCTGTGGTAGAGAATTCCACAGGTTCACCACGCTCTGGGTGAAGAAGTTCCTCCTCATCTCAGTCCTAAATGGCTTACCCCTTATCTTTAGACAGTGACCCCTGGTTCTGGACTCCCCTGCCATCGGGAACATCCTTCCTGCATCTAGTCTGTCTAGTCCTGTTAGAATTTTATAAGCTTCAATGAGATCCTCTCTCATTCTTCTAAACTCCAGTGAGTATAAGCCCAATCGACCCAATCTCTCCTCATACGTCATTCCTGCCATCCCAGGTATCAGTATGGTGAATCTTCGCTGCACTCCCTCCATGGCAAGAACATCCTTCTTCAGATAAGGCGACCAAAACTGCACACAATACTCAAGGTGTGGTCTCACCAAGGCCCTGTACAACTGCAGCAAGACATCCTTGTTCCTGTACTCGAATCCTCGCGCTACGAAGGCCAACATACCATTTGCCTTCTTAACCGCCTGCTGCACCTGCATGCTTACCTTCAGCGACTGGTGCACAAGGACACCCAGGTCTCGTAGCAGTTCCCCTTCTCCCAATCTATTGTTCAGATAATAATCTGCCTTCCTGTTTTTGCCACCAAAGTGGATAACCTCGCATTTATCCACATTATACTGCATCTGCCCAATCACCCAACCTGTCCAAATCATACTGGAGATTCTCGGCATCCTCCTCATAGCACACACTCCCACCCAGCTTTGTGTCGTCTGCAAACTTGGAGATATTACATCTAGTTCCCTCGTCTAGATCATCATTAATATATAGTGAATAGCTGGGGTCCTAGCACCGATCCCTGCGGTACCCCACTAGTCACTGCCTGCCACTCAGAAAAAGACCCGTTTATTCCAACTCTTTGCTTCCTGTCTGCCAGCCAGTTCTCTATCCAAGTCAGTACCTTGCCCCCAATCCCATGTGCCTTAACTTTACATGCTAATCTCTTATGCGGGACCTTATCGAAATCCTTCTGAAAGTCCAAATACACCACATCCACTGGTTCTCCCTTATCTATTCTACCAGTTACATCCTCAAAAAATTCCAGTAGATTAGTCAAGCACGATTTACCTTTTGTAAATCCATGTTGACTTTGTCCGATCCCGTCACTGTTTTCAAAGTGCTCTGCTATTACATCTTTTATAATGGACTCTAGCATTTTCCCCACTACCGATGTCAGGCTTACCGGTCTATAACTCCCCATTTTCTCTCTACCACCTTTTTTGAATAGTGGGGTAACATCAGCTACCCTCCAATCCATGGGAACTGTTCCAGAATCCATAGAATTTTGGATGGTGACCAGCAATGCATCTACTATTTCTAGGGCCACTAAGTACCCTAGGATGTAGATTATCAGGCCCTGGGGATTTATCGGCCTTCAATCCCATCAATTTCCTTAACACCATTTCCCTACAAATACTGATTTCTTTCAGTTCCTCCCTCTCATTAGACCCTATGTTCCCCGACATCTCTGGGAGGGTATTTGTGTCCTCCTTTGTGAAGACAGAACCAAAGTACGTCTACCTCATACGTTGCAGGAAAGGATGCCCCGGAGCATGGTACATCGGCGAGACCATGCAGACACTGCGACAACGGATGAACGGACACCGCGCAACAATCACCAGGCAGGAGTGTTCCCTCCCAGTCGGGGAACACTTCAGCAGTCAAGGACATTCAGCCTCCGATCTTCGGGTAAGCATTCTCCAAGGTGGCCTTCGAGACACACGACAACGCAAAATCGTCGAGCAGAAACTGATAGCCAAGTTCCGCACCCATGAGGACGGCCTCAACAGAGATCTTGGGTTCATGTCACGCTACATGTAACCCCACCTGATGCAGGGTCATCCAGACTCGAGTCGACATTGGCTTGTTCTCTCTACACGGATGCGGCCGGACCTGCTGTGATTTCCAGCCAAAAAAAAAAAAAAAAAAAAAAAAAAATGTTTTTTGTCTGTTTTTTTGTTTTTCATACAGACCCCAGCATCTGCAATATTTGACACCTTGTGACCCCACCTCATTGTTCTTTGATGTAATGTTTCCCTGACTGACCTGTTTGGACACCATTCACACCTTTGACTGCTGTGATTATCTCTCTGCCGAGGTGTGATTAATGGCAGTTGGAAAGTGATGCGCCATCAATTACTCCAAAGACTGAGGTTAAGCGAGTAACAATCAGGCTTTTATTAACTAAAGAATGAAGGTCTTGTCTCGAGTGGTCGACCCGTCCAGAATACTAAGGGACTGGGAGGTAGTCACTTATATACCTGGAATAGTGGGAGGAGTCAGCCGAGGCATGTCCAGACCTGTACCTAGTGGAATACACATACAGACACAGACAGGTATGACAGTGGTTTACCACATTCACCCCTTGTTTAAAAATGAGTCCAGCGGGGTGAAGTGTATTTAAAAGTTCGTGTATTGGAGTCTCTCCGGAGGTCTTGTCTGCCGCTGTGATCGACGTGGCGACGGCAGGGGTGGTGGAGCTTCCGGCGTCGCGTCCCGTGTAGGCTGGGGCCCTGGAGTGTAGTCCTCGTGGGTGACGGTCCAAGGCGAGCCGGCTGCTGGGGTTGGATATCGGGTCGTGGGGGGGGGGGGGGTGGTAATGGGTAGTGGGTTACAGCAGTCCCCGAGGGTGCGAGGTCTCGTATGGAGACTGTGTCCTCCCGCCCGTCCGGGTACGCAATGTAAGCGTACTGGGGGTTGGCATGGAGGAGGTCGACCCTCTCGACCAGGGGGTCCGTTTTATTGGCCCTCACGTGTCTTCTCAGTAGTACCGGCCCTGGGGACGTCAGCCATGGCGGTAACGATGTCCCCGATGTGGACTTCCTTGGGAAGACAAACATTTTCTCGTGAGGGGTGGCATTGGTGGCAGTGCAGAGCAGTGACCGAATCGAGTGGAGCGCATCGGGGAGCACCTCCTGCCAGCGGGAGGTCGGAAGGCCCCTAGACTTTAAGGCTAGTAGGGCGGCCTTCCAAACTGTTGCATTCTCTCTTTCCACCTGTCCGTTCCCCCGGGGGTTGTAACTGGTGGTCCTGCTTGTGGCTATACCCCTAGCGAGCAGGTACTGGCGGAGTTCGTCGCTCATAAACGATGAGCCCCGGTCGCTATGGATATAGCTGGGGAAACCGAACAGGGTGAAGAGGCTGTTCAGAGATTTAATGACCGTGGCACTGGTCATGTCCGGGCAGGGGATAGCGAACGGGAACCGGGAGTACTCGTCAATGATGTTGAGGAAGTACACATTGCGGTCGGAGGAGGGGAGAGGCCCTTTGAAATCGACGCTCAGGCGTTCGAAAGGGCGAGTGGCTTTTATCAGGTGGGCCCTGTCTGGTCTATAAAAGTGCGGTTTGCACTCAGCGCAGACTTGGCAGTTCTTGGTCATGGTCCTGACCTCCTCGATGGAGTAAGGCAGGTTGCGGGCCTTGATGAAGTGGAAGAACCTGGTGACCCCCGGGTGGCAGAGGTCATTGTGGAGGGCCCTCAGCCTATCGATCTGCGCGCTGGCGCAGGTGCCACGCGATAGGGCATCTGGGGGTTCATTGAGCTTCCCAGGCCGGTACAAGATCTCGTAATTGTAGGTGGAAAGTTCGATTCTCCACCTCAAGATCTTGTCATTTTTGATTTTGCCCCTCTGCTTGTTGTTGAACATAAAAGCAACTGAACGCTGGTCAGTGAGCAGGGTAAATCGTTTTCCGGCCAGGTAGTGCCTCCAATGACGCACAGCCTCCACGATAGCCTGGGCCTCCTTCTCCACCGCGGAGTGTCTGGTCTCCGGGCCCTGGAGGGTTCGTGAGAAGAATGCCACAGGTCTCCCCGCCTGATTAAGGGTGGCGGCCAGAGCGAAGTCGGACGCATCGCTTTCCACCTGGAAGGGGATGGATTCGTCCACTGCGTGCATGGTGGCTTTGGCAATGTCTTCCTTGATACGGTGGAAGGCTAAGCGGGCCTCTGCCGTCACGGGAAAAGAGGTGGACTTGATCAGCGGACGGGCTTTGTCCGCATAGTAGGGGACCCACTGAGCGTAGTAGGAAAAAAACCCTAGGCACCTCTTCAGAGCTTTTAGGCAGTGGGGCAGTGGGAGTTCCATAAGGGGACGCATCCGGTCCGGGTCGGGACCGATGACCCCGTGTTCCACAACACAGCCAAGGATGGCGAGGCGGTCTGTGCGGAATATGCACTTCTCCTTGTTGTATGTCAGGTTCAGGAGTTGGGCGGTGCGGAGGAATTTCTCGAGGTTTGCGTCATGGTCCTGCAAGTCATGGCCGCAGATGGTCACATTATCTAGGTAAGGGAAAGTGGCCTGCAGCTCGTTTTGATCGACCATCCGGTCCATCTCCCTTTGGAAGACGGAGACCCCGTTAGTAACGCCGAAGGGAACCCTAAGGAAGTGATAGAGGCGGCCGTTTGCCTCAAAAGCAGTATACTGGCGGTCTTCAGGGCTGATGGGGAGCTGGTGGTACGCTGATTTCAGGTCAATGGTCGAAAAGACGCGGTACTGCGCGATCTGGTTGACCATGTCAGCTATGCGGGGGAGTGGGTAGGCGTCCAGCAGGGTGTAGCGGTTTATTGTTTGGCTGTAGTCGATGACCAGGCGTTGTTTCTCGCCGGTCTTAACGACTACAACCTGGGCTCGCCAGGGGCTGGAGCTGCCCTCAATAATCCCCTCCTTCAGGAGCCGTTCCACTTCGGTTTTGATGAAAACCCTGTCCCCGGCACTGTATCGCCTGCTCTTTGTGGCGATGGGCTTACAGTCGGGGGTGAGGTTAGCAAACAGTGGGGGGGGTGGGACTCTGAGTGTGGAGAGGTTGCATCTGGTGCACGGCGGGCAATTTGGAGGCTGCTGGCTGCGGACTGTGAGTGGGGGGAGGGGGCCACCGTACGCCATCGTAACGCTTTTGAGGTGGCACTGGAAATCCAACCCCAGTAGAACGGCAGCGCAGAGGTCGGGCAGGACCAGGAGTTTAAAACTATTGTACACAGTCCCGTCTACTACTAGTGTCACCACGCAGTAGCCGCCAATGTCCGCTGACTGGGACTCGGAGGCCATAGAAATCCGCTGGTGCGCAGGCAGGACTGGGAGAGAGCAACGCCGCACCGTGTCGGGGTGGATGAAGCTCTCTGTGCTCCCGGAGTCAAAAAGGCAGTTTATTGCATGGCCGTTTACCTTAACGTCCATTTTGGACCGAGCTAGCTGGTGCGGTCTCGTTTGGTCCAGCGTCACAGAAGCCAGCGTAGGGGTCGGTGTGTCGCTGCGAGTATCAGATGGGGGGGGGTTGGCGATCTGCTGCGTCCCGGCTGGTGTCCAAGATGGCGGCTGCTGCGGTGGTTCGCACATGGCTGGGGAGGCCCAAGATGGCGGGCCGCACGGCCCACACGCGGCGCTGTTGGGGGCCCAAGATGGCGGCTCGCACGGCCCACACGCGGCCCTGCTGGCGTTCGGGGTGCCTTTGGCCTTGCAGACGCTGGCGTAGTGTCCCTTTTTCCCGCAGCCCGAGCAGGTCGCATTCTTCGCCGGGCAGCGCGCTCTGGGGTGTTTGGCTTGGCCACAGAAGTAGCATTTCTGGCCTTGGGATACTGCTGTCTGGCTTTGGGACACTGCTGCGGTAGTTGGGCCGTTGTTGGGCTGTGGCTGGGGTGGCACGGTGCTATGGGGCTGTCCTACCGTGTCCCAGGTTGTCGTTCCCCGCGGCGTCCACGGTGCAGAGGAGTAGGCATCCATGCCCCGGAAGGCTGCGTCCAGCGTTAGTGCGATGTCGGAGGCTTTGTCGAGGGTGAGGTCACTCTGCTCCAGCAGTCGCTGTCGGGTGTAGTTGGACCTGTGGCCCGCTACGAAGGCATCCCGGATCAGTTCCTCCGTGTACTTAGTGGGCGTTACCGCCTTACACCCACAGGCCCGGCCAAGCACGGACAGTGCTTGGAGGTATTCCTCAGTCGATTCCCCAGGTTGTTGCTTGCGACTCCCCAGAAGGTGCCTAGCGTATACTTCGTTCACAGGGCGCGTGTACTGGGTCTTGAGGAGCTGGAGGGCGGCTGTGTATGAGGTCGCGTCCCGGATGACTGAGTACACTCGGTGGTTCACCTTGGAGAACAGGACAGACAGTTTGTCCGCATCCGTTTCGACTGCAGTGGAGGCAGTCAGGAATGTCTCGAAGCACGTGAGCAAACTTGGTGGAAGCGTCCGCTTCCCGACTGTCCAGGTCCAGGCATGCTGGTGTGAGGATCTTCTCCATTATAAAAAATTTAGTTAATAAAATTGATGCGCCATCAATTACTCAAAAGACTGAGGTTGAGCGAGTAACAATCAGGCTTTTATTAACTAAAGAATGAAGGTCTTGTCTCGAGTGGTCGACCCGTCCAGAATACTAAGGGACTGGGAGGTAGTCACTTATATACCTGGAATAGTGGGAGGAGTCAGCCGAGGCATGTCCAGACCTGTACCTAGTGGAATACACATACAGACACAGACAGGTATGACAGTGGTTTACCACAGAAAGGTTACCTGTAAACATCTGACATGATTCTCTGACTATATAAGCTGTGTCTTTATGCATTTCTCCACTTCACCTGAAGAAGGAGCAGCACTCCGAAAGCTTGTGATTTCAAATAAAGCTGTTGGACTATAACCTGGTGTTGTGTGACTTTTTACATGTGTTTAATTGGACTGCCATTTCTTTGTTCCCCATGATAAATTCCTCTGATTCTGACTGCAAGGGACCTACGCTTGACTTCACCAATCTTTTTCTCTTCACATATCTATAGAAGCTTTTGCAGTCAGGTTTTATGTTCCCTGCAAGCTTACTCTCATACTCTATTTAAATGCTTCTCTAATGAAAAGAGCCCCAGTTTCTCTGGTCTCTCCTTGTAACTAAAACCTCTCACCCATGGGATCATCGCAGTGACTCTCTCCTGCACCCTCCCCTAAACTAAAACATTCAAAACGGGACACATGTTCTAACCGTGGCCCAACCAATGATTTGTATGGGTTTGGTATTACTTACTGACCCGAGTTCTATAACCCTGGTTTATAAAAGCTAGGCTATATCAACAGGTTCCGACTTTTCCCGATTCGTGTATCTGATGTTGGACGTCTCTGCTTCTTGCACTGTTGCGGTGACAGTTTCTCACGACTGTTCTGCCGGCATTTATCCATTGCTACCTCCAGCCTTTGTATCAAGATGGTGGACAAACAGCAATTTGCTGCTCAATTCCCCATCATGAAGACCAATTCTTTGAGAAGACCAAATGTGAGGGAGATCGGAGTATGATCAGAGGTCACGATTGCTTCTTCATGATGCCCTCTTTCTCCTCACACTCAAAAGCTGCCAACTCTTGAGCACGGAGAATATTACGTACAATCGCACGTGGTGAGGTGGAAGAGACTCCAGAAATCAACTAGGCCCAGCTTGCTGGCAAACACCAAAGATCCTTCTGCATCCCCCAGCCCATACACTTCCTTTAAGGAGTTCTCCGAGTCACACACCATTCCGACTTGGAAATATAATCGTCCGATCCTTCATTGTTGCTGGGCCAAAGTCCTGGAACTCCCTCCCTAACAGCACTGTGGAAGTAGCTGGACTGCAGCAGTTCAAGAAGGTGGCTCACCACCACCTTCTCAAGGGCAACCAGCGATGGGCAATAAATGCTGGCCTTGCCAGCTTCGCTCACATCCCGAGAATTAATTTCTTTTAAAGAATGATCTAACACCGATGGAAGTTTGGATAAATCGCCAATTTGAGAGGAGATTATCTTCAGGAACTGTGTCCGGCCAATATTAGAGGGGCAACCGGGAACATCACGCACTTTCACTCCCACTTTATTAATTTGTTACCCATCCCACATATTTCACATGTCCCAGGTGCTGTCTCCTCCTAACTTTCATTCCCATTTTTATTGCATGGGAGTGCTCTGCATGCTCTAGGTCTGGACTCGCAACAGGGAAATCCTATGCAGGAGGCAAGAGAGGCCTGGACAGGGGCAGGGGACCTGAGCAGGGGTCTTGGGCAGGGAGCTGGGGCCTGGCAGCTCAGAGAGAACTCTGATTATACGTACAAGTTCTTAAGCCTCCTAATTGGTTCCTGGACGGTCTGAGACGGCCAATCACTCTCACCCATTGTGTTGTGAGCTCTTACCTGGGAAGTCTTCTGATGGGAAACCTGGAATCAAAGAAAGCAGCTCGAGTTAGAGAGCCTAGTGCCATTTACTCAGCAACTCAACCCAATCCCACTCGCCCAATCCCACTATAGAGCAAGGAGCACAAAATACAGCACAGAAGGTGGTCATTTGGCCCATCGTGCCTGTGCCGGCTCTATGGTAGAGCTCTCCAATTAGTCCCACTCCCCTGCTCTTTCCCCATAGCCCTGCAAATTTCTCCCCTTCAAGTATTTATCCAATTCCCTTTTGAAAGTTATTAATGAATCTGCTTCCGCCGCCCTTTCAGGCAGTGCGTTCCAGATCATCATAACTCGCTGCGTAACAAAACATATCCTCATGTAGCCTCTGGTTCTTTTGCCAATCACCTTAAATCGGTGTCCTCTGGTTACTGACCCTTCTGCCACTGGAAACAGATTCTCCTTATTTACTCTATCAAAACCCTTCAAGATTTTGAATACGTCTATTAAATCTCCTCTTAACCTTCTCTGCTCCAAGGAGAACAATCCCAGCTTCTCCAGTCTCTCCATATAACAGAAGTCCCTCATCCCTAGAACCATTCTGGTAAATATCCTCTGCACCCTCTCCAAGGTCTTGACATCCTTCCTAAAGTGTGGTGCCCAGAACTGAACACAATACTCCAGCTGAGGCCTAACCAGCATTTTATAAAGGTTTAGCATAATTTCCTTGCTTTTGTACCCTATGCTTCTATTAATAAAGCCAAGGATCTTGTATGCTTTTTAACAGCCTTCTCAACTTATCCTGCCACCCCCAGGTCTCTCTGTTCCTGCACCCCCTTTAAAATTGTACCATTTAGTTTATATTGCCTCTCCTCATTCTTCCTACCAAAATGCATCACTCACATTTCTCGGCATTAACTTTAATCTGCCATGTGTCTACCCATTTTACCAGTCTGTCTCTGTCCTCCTGAAATCTGTTACTATTCTCCTCATTGCTTACTACATTTTCAAGTTTTGTTTCCTCTGCAAACATTGAAATTATACCCAAGGCCTTTGACAAATCCACAGTGACTTCCATTTATTAGCCCGTATTTTTCCAAGTGAGAATTAATTTTGATCCGAATTATTGTCTCTAAAAGTTTCCCCACCACCATTAGGCTGACTGGCCTGTAGTAGCCGGTTTTACCCCTCACCCCTTTTTTTGAACACGGGTGAAACATTTGCAATCTTCTAGTCCTCTGGCACCACCCCCATATCGAAGGCGGATTAGAAGATTGTGGCCAGGGCCTCCGCAATTTCCGCCAGCAACCTGGGATGCCTCCCATCCAGAAGGGGTGACTTTTCTACTGAGCACTGCCATGTTCCCGCTAGTGCAGTATCACCCTCCCAGCATCACCTCGCACAAACTGGCACAGACTGCCGGGGGGGGGGGGCGTTGTAAAAGGACCCAAAGGACAATTGTTGTTTAATTACACCCAGATCTCAGAGTGAATGCTGCATGAGTTCCTCCTTCTCTATTACCAAGGCAAACACTACATCCACAGAGACTACAGGCTCCCACTCACTGGCTGCAGAAACTGAAGGAGTCTGAGGCCTCACGCATGCAGATACTGTGATTCCAGAGCAGATCAGCTGAGTTTACATAAACATCCCAATACTAAACCTCAGGAGTCTGCAGCAAATCATAGTGAGCTTCTACCTCAGTGAGTCAGTGTCTGTGGAACTGTACCTCAGTGAGAGTCAGTGACTGTGGAACCCATACCCCAGTGAGTCAGTGCCTGTGGAACTGTACCTCAGTGAGAGTCAGTGCCTGTGGAACTGTACCCCAGTGAGAGTCAGGGGCAAAAGTCACAGAGGAGCTGCCTGTGCGGTTAGTGTCCAACAGCCTGGATCAGGTTATCAGGGGCGGAGGGAAGAATCTGCAACAGTATGATAAATGTGGCCACACCTCTCGGGCTGCACAAGCGAGTCCCGCAGTCCAACATCCGTCACAAACAAAACCACAATTCCAGAGCCTTTTATATACTGGAGGTTTACAGCCTGATCAGACAGGCAGGAATTTGACCCACAGATCTGGAATGGGACATTTTAAAATCACCTTTCCTGGAATATTATCCTGGTATTTTGAAGGAGTAACATTCAGATACAGAATTTCAAATAAAATTCAGCACAAAGTTTAATAAAATATGGTAGTAAGATTGTTAGGCAGTATGTGATTCCTATCATGGCCTCCCCACAGATACAGCAATCTGGGCACAAACAGGCCCGGCCTGGCCGTTACTCACCGCGACTCTGCCCTAGAACTGCTCCAAACAGCAGCAGGAAAGATAACAGGCTAAAATCTACGCCAGTGCTGCACCCATCCAGGCCGGCTGGGGCAGAGGGTCATTGTATGAAAGGGCCGAGTCAGTGAATTAATCCATCGCAGGCACAACCCACTGAAAACAGTTACTGAGTGAAGCGCATGGACATTCCCCATCTACGTTAGGGAATCAACAGCTGGAGCTGCACTGTTTACCTGATCATCAATCAGACCAAATGATTTCCATCCTAGCGCATCCTTCAGCTGATACAGAGCTTGGTGAAACCCAGTCAGAGGCTCTTCACAGCGCAGATTCAGAACAGGTCAAAGGGAGCCCGTTGCAGACTGCTCACTGCACTCATTCTGTGCCATGTCGGTGGCGATAATGCCGGAGGCAGTGCTGATCACTCACACACGCCTCCCTGAGCAATCGCTCACACGATCCTCCAGTCCAGTCTTAAAGGGGCAATGTCAGCTCAAGAACCCAGTAACTCCAACATGCTTCACAAAAAAGCAGTCAGATCAGCACCATTACATCCGACACGTTTCATGCAACACATCCCACTGGATAATATATAGAATAATCATTAGAAAAATCACCACACACACAATAAACCCATCACAAAACACGCCTAAACACTGCAGGCCAAAATAACAGGGATCAGAAGCAAAGTACAACGGATGCTTCCAAAATTCGATAGACTCTGGAACAGTTCCCATGGATTGGAGGCTAGCTAATGTAACCCCACTATTCAAAAAAAGGTGGTAGAGAGAAAACGGGGAATTATAGACCGGTAAGTCTGACATCGGTAGTGGGGAAAATGCTAGAGTCCATTATAAAAGATGTAACAGCAGAGCACTTGGAAAACAGTGACAGGATCGGACAAAGTCAAGATGGATTTACAAAAGGTAAATCATGCTCGACTAATCTACTGGAATTTTCTGAGGATGTAACTGGTAGAATAGATAAGGGAGAACCAGTGGATGTGGTGTATTTGGACTTTCAGAAGGCTTTCGATAAGGTCCCGCATAAGAGATTAGCGTGTAAAGTTAAGGCACATGGGATTGGGGGCAAGGTACTGATTTGGATAGAGAACTGGTTGGCAGACAGGAAGCAAAGAGTTGGAATAAATGGGTCTTTTTCCGAGTGGCAGGCAGTGACTAGTGGGGTACCACAGGGATCGGTCCTAAGACCCCAGCTATTCACAATATATATTAATGATCTAGACGAGGGAACTAGATGTAATATCTCCAAGTCTGCAGACGACACAAAGCTGGGTGGGCGTGTGTGCTGTGAGGAGGATGCTGAGAAACTCCAGTATGATTTGGACAGGTTGGGTGATTGGGCAGATGCAGTATAATGTGGATAAATGCGAGGTTATCCACTTTGGTGGCAAAAACAGGAAGGCAGATTATTATCTGAACGGCAATAGATTGGGAGAAGGGGGAAGTGCAACGATACCTGGGTGTCCTTGGGCACCAGTCGCTGAAGGTAAGCATGCAGGTGCAGCAGGCGGTTAAGAAGGCAAATGGTATGTTAGCCTTCGTAACGAGGGTTCGAGTACAGGAACAAGGATGTCTTGCTGCAGTTGTACAGGGCCTTGGTGAGACCACACCTTGAGTAGTGTGTGCAGTTTTGGTCGCCTTATCTGAGGAAGGACGTTCTTGCCATGGAGGAAGTGCAGCGAAGATTCACCAGACTGGTACCTGGGATGGCAGGAATGACGTATGAGGAGAGATTGGGTTGATTGGGCTTATATTCGCTGGAGTTTAGAAGAGTGAGAGGGGATCTCATTAAAACTTATAAAATTCTGACAGGACTAGACTAGATGCAGGAAGGATGTTCCCGATGGCGGGTGTTAGGGTGAAAATTATATAGCTTAAAGCAGCAACATAAAGAGTTAAAGAATATAGTGTAAGAAGTGAACTTGTAAATAAGAAACAATGGCACAAGACAAAACAAACTCAGCTTAAGATGGGGCAGGAATTAACTGTTTGTGTCTGCTCCCATTAAAACCATTGTGCTTGACATTATTGTCGAACAGTTATTGAATGTGGGAAACACTAAATATTTCACAATTATTCAGTGGTGCAGCCTTCTGCAAACTATTTGCTGGAAGCCCTTTGGATGTATTAATGTAATTCTACTATTCTATAATGCAAAGTAGATGAATCAAAATTGTGTGTATTGATGAGTTACAGTAATTGGTAGCTGCAAAACTGCCCATTTTGTAATTAACTATTAAAAAACCACCCAAAGTTTTGGAAGGTTCCATATCATTCCTGTGAGGACAGGGGAGTTGTTGCTGGGGGAGCGTGATTGGTTGAAGACACCTGTGTGTAATATTTTGCTATAATGTATAAAAGAAGTTTCAATACCTTGTTGCTGGGGGAACGTGATTGGATGAGGACAAGAGAATTGTTGCTGGGGGAACATGATTGGGTGAACACATTTGTGTGTAATGTTTTGCCTGTATAAAAGAAGTTTCGATACCACTGAACGGTGAGAAGCTTATCACTAGACCGCAGGGCCTATGGTTCTTCTCCCAGAACATTCGGTTAATAAACTGTGTACTTTTACTTTAAGACAGACTCGAGTGAAACTATTTTTCACCAACAAATTGGCGTAGTCGGCAGGATGCTCCGGAACTGAAAGACCGCCCGCACCAGTGAACCCGGACGCGAAGTCAAATTTTGACCATCCAGAAATTGATTCATCTGGGGAGGCGGAGGAACAGTGCAGTAGCATCACGAATCAAGTAAAAGTCTGCAAGAGGTAGGAGAACACAGTTGTATGGTGTGAATATGAAATAGGGAACACTGTGTTGCGATAAAGGTCGTGAAGGAATGAATGGTACTTGACTGATCGACACGGACAAGGAGGATACCTGTCTCATCGATCCTAGCCTGAGCCGGAATTAAGAGGGCAATTGGGCCCCACGTGATGGCCAGGATTAAGTAGGTTGAGAGACTCAAAAGTATCCTAGGATCGTGAGGTCGAGGACTATATATGTGTCTGACTGTGTGAGAAGGAAGAGAACGTAGGAGAAAGGGTAAGAGTAGGTCCGAATTGAGATACAAATGCCAAAATTGTCTAACCAGAAATTGTTTCAGGAGTCGCAGACCAGCCCGAATAGAGGAACTCAGCCAAAGGTAAGTCTGAAGTTGGACCAATTATGGCATCGGGGAAAGAAATAGAGTGGGGACCCCCTGGGTCTCTCTTGAGGTTCTATGCAGATGACCGGAAGGGTATGGTAGACAAGATGCGGAAGGACGGGTGGGACCCGTTTCAGACGCCAGACGCTCAGAGGGAGTGGTGGGATAAACAGAAACAAAAGAGGCAAAAGGGCGGGAGTCATTTTGGTAAATCAATTGGTGTCAATGATACAAAAGAATAGCGAATTGCGCTGTAGATTGATGGGGCATAGAAAAAGGATAGAAGTATTGGAACAGGAAAATGAGTTCCTGAAAAATGGAACACAGTGGAAAAATGGATATAGGATGGACAGGTCAGGACTTTGGAATGAAATAAATGTGGGACTATGCGCCGCAGGAAGGGGGGTTGAGGAAAGGCCCCCACCTTACAACAAGGCGGAAGCCACTGCACCACTAGTGGACTCAGAAAGTGAGGACGACATTAAGACCGTCAAGGCGGCACCACTTAGACGCACACAGAATGCCCAAAACCCTTTGACGTACAAGGCTTTCACGCCTGCTGAGAAACAGATGATTAATCAAGATTTAGGAGAGATGAAGGCGAGGACCCGGAACGTCCAGTTCTGGCAGAAACTACAGGAACTCTACGAGATCCATGACATGCACGAGAGAGATATACATCAGTTGGTACAGGCTAAATGCCCCAGAGAGAAGTGGGAACAAGTAGCTGACTTATATAAAAGTGGGGATTGGATACCCCAAATTAACGAAACCGAAGCCAATCGAAACACAGCTAGGAATAACTTTAAGAATGCGGTACAACTTGTAATGGAGGCAGCAACAGCCAACTGGGGTTTGATCATGCAAATAAGGCAAAAGAAAGGTGAGAACGCAAACACCTATGGAGAACGGCTGTGGTATCAGTATCAAGAGTCATCAGGACAAGATATTCCCCTGCGGGATGATGCCGTGTTTATAAAAATGTTTAAAGACGGGTTATCCGCAGAACATCAGAAAATATTGAAAATGGGTGTGGTGGTGGCCGACACGTACGACACAGCCGTAAGATGGGCTTGCCAGATAGATGGGAAGGATGACCAGCCGCATGAAAGACAGATAAAACAGGAACGGGTAGGCGCTGCTGGCACCCAGTCAGGACAGACACCACAAAGGAAGAAAGGGATCTGTTTTAACTGCGGGAAAATGGGACATATAGCTAAAGAATGTAGGGGCTCAAAACAGAACCTCCTCAGTTGTAATAACTGCGGAAAATTGGGCCATACCACTAACCACTGTTGGACAAAACGGGAGATCCAAGTGAACACAACTACCCCAAGTACCCCAGGGGATTACCAGCAGTTGCTCAACTTCCTAAAAGCACAGGGAACTAAATGACGGGCAGCGGCCCCCGTTAGGAGCAAGGCAGATGAGAACCGGGTCTATGTACCAGCATTGTTAGGGGGCCAACAGTGTGATATGTTAATAGATACCGGAGCGACAGTGTCTCTCACAAATCTACCATTACCCGTCACTAAACACAAAATGTATATAATAGGTCTGGGAGGAACCAAGATCCCAGCATATCGAAGTGAAGTGCAAACATTGGAAGTAGCCGGGAAGTTACTACCGGCACAATTTTATGTATGTATGTCCCAATAACGAAGGAACAATAATGGGCATTGATTTACTAAGAGAGTTTAACTTACTAGTGGATCCCGGACAGAGTAAGATAATTTGGCCTCTGCCGGATGGGAATAAGGCAAAAACAACCAAACCCTTGTCCCATTTGGCAAAGGTAGGGAGTGCCGGGGTATTGACCCAAGACTGGAACCAGGTGAAACAGCCATATAAGGTAATATGTGAAGCAGTGCAGTATGGGCAGAATCAAAACAAGACACGGGTTTGGCAAAAACGCCCCCTATAGTAGTACCTGGCCCAAGTCACAAACCACATAAACAGTATCCAATTAAGTCAGAGGCTCAGACAGCAATAGTTAAGATAGTACGTGATCTGGAAGAAAAAGGAATAGTTAGGGTTACAGAAAGTACTACTAATTCCCCAGTGTGGCCTGTCACGAAACCGGATGGGTCATTTAGATTAACTATTGACTACACGGAACTAAATAAGGCAACCCCAAAACTGCACCCAATAGTGGCTAGTCCCGCCACGATTCTCAACGGACTGAGCCCAGAACATAAGGTATTTACAGTTCTGGACATAGCAAACGGTTTCTGGTCCTTACCCTTGGACCCAGAATCGCAGGAAAAATTTGCTTTTACAATCAGGGATAAACAGTATACTTGGACCCGATTGCCTCAGGGGTTCCACACCAGTCCGGCAATATTTCACCGGGTGATGAGTTCTTTATTGGAGCCGATCGACCTCACTCCGTACCAGAGCACAGTACTCCAACACGTGGACGATCTGTTGATAGCGTCAGAGGACGAAGAGGGTCATGCCGCAGCCCTGATCGTAATTTTACAGGCACTAGCGGAAGGTGGTTTTAAGGCAAACCCAAAGAAAGCACAGATTGCACAGAGCACAGTAGCATATTTGGGGCAACAGCTGTCCCAAGGGGACAGATCTATGCCCGAAGAGCGTAAGAAATCCATACAGGACGTGCCAAGGCCAGTAAGAGGAGTCAGGAAGGTCTTGGGGTTGTTTAATTACAGCAGGAATTTCATCCCAAACTTTGCAGCAATAGCAGAGCCAATTCAGAGACTGGTAAAAGGAGGGAACCCCGGTAATGCCAGGATTGACTGGGGACTTGAGCAGGAGAGCGCATATGGAGATTTGAAACAAGCCTTAATGGCAGCCCCCGGGCTGGGATTACCCGATATGGAGAAACCCTTCCATCTCCACTGTGAGAATGAGGGAGGATTCTACGCAGCAGTGGTGACCCAGCAACATGGGGACAGAAGACGCCCAGTAGCGGATTATTCTACGCAGCAGTCACCAGTTGTGGCAGGACTATCACGGTGTGTGGCGGCACTGGATTGTGCAGCCTGGGCAGTACAAGTGAGTGAACCAACTGTGATGACCGGGGATATTATTTTACACACTAAGCACACTTTGGTAGAAATGTTAAACAATAACAAATTACGGTCAGTGTCCAACATGCACAGAGCGCATTGGGAGGCGGTCCTGATTCCCCGAGACAAGTCAGTTTTGATTGTCCACGATACAGGGGAAAACCCGGCAGAAGGTATGTTGGGGGCAGGTGACCCCCATAGATGCGCTGATGTAGACGAGGAAGTAGGGGAAGGAAAAATACGAGATGAACCGTTGGAAGGAGCACAAGTCACCTTGTACGTTGATGGGTCTAGAAAGTACATTGAGGGGGCCCCACGTACAGGATGGGCGGTGGTCAATGGGCAGTTGAAAACCGAGGCGTCAGGACGACTCGATGGCGCAGGTAGCGGAGATAGTAGCTTCAACAAAGGCGTTGGAATTGGCAAAGGGGAAAACAGCCAATATATATACAGATAGTAGATACGCCTTCGGAGTAGTACACGATTATATGACCGCTTGGGGGAGAAGGGGGTTTCTGACAGCTGGGGGGGATTCCATCAAACATGAGGAACGGATAAAGGCTCTCTTGGAAGCCGCAGAGGCTCCCTTACAAGCAGCCATGGTAAAAATAAAGGCACACCAGAAGGTGGAAAGCCCAGAGCAAAAAGGGAATCAGGCTGCAGATTTAGCAGCAAGACAAGCCCTTGAACAAGAACTAGTTGAGGAGAGAGTATCAAGCGTCCAGGTAGAACACATAGATATCAGTGAGTTGCACAAAGATGTCTCTGAAGGAGAAAGACAAGAGTGGCATCGCGCAGGGGGCAGGCCAGATTCCGGGAGAATCTGGCGAAAGGATGGAAAGGTGGTGGCTCCGACATGTATCCAACAGATACTCCTGGAATTGCACCATGGGGATACCCACACAGGAAGGGGAGCAATGATTGAGTTATTAAGTAAAGAATGGTGGTGGCCGGGTTTGGGAAAGGACGCGGCAAAGTACTGTCAACGGTGCCTGAGGTGTGCACAGTATAACCCAGGGCGACCGATAAAGATACGATTAGCCCACCAACCCCAACCACGGGGGCCATGGGAAAATATACAGATAGACTTCACGGGTCCACTTCCCACTTCCAGGGGACGAAAATATTGTTTGGTAATCATAGATCAATTCACCAGATGGGTTGAGGCGTTTGCGACTCGGGATTGTATAGCCACCACTGTAGCTAAAATCATGGCAGGAGAAGTAATTCCCAGATGGGGAGTGCCAGTGCAGATCGATTCCGACCAAGGGACACATTTTACAGGAGCTGTAGTGAAAAAGATATGTGAATGGATGGGAATAAAACAAAAATTCCACATCCCCGATCATCCCCAAAGTTCCGGGATGGTGGAACGAATGAATCGAACTTTAAAACCAGCCCTAGCCAAGGCCCTAGGAGAACGGCAACAGCAATGGGTAGATGTGTTGCCAGCCGTATTAATGAAGTTGCGGGCAATCCCGAATCGAACGACTGGCTTATCCCCGTACGAATTCATGACGGGAAGGGCAATGCGGCTTCCCCATGGAATAATAACTGGTGGGGGAAGAGGTAGGCCCCCTCAAGGACAAAATCCGTAGATACGTATTGGAATTAAGTGACCAGTTGAAAGAAATGAGGCAACAAACTCGGGATCGGCAGGAGGAAAAGGACAAAGATTTGGAGTTAACTGCGCTCCCGTACATTCCTCCGGCGGGGACTAAGGTAATGGTTAAAAATTTACCTGAGAAACCCGGATTTGCACCAAAGTGGTCAGGGCCATACCAAATTCTAATTAGTGGGGATACGTGTGCTTGCATTGATATGAAGGGCATGGGACGATGGAAGCACTGGACGCAGTTGAAAGTCTATGACCCTTCATCAGCTTAGCAATGGCTACACCAGAACAGACACCCTTTACAGATAGCGAAGAATATATCAGGCAATACAAAGAATGGGAATGGATGATAGTACGAACATTGGTATGGATAATATGTATTATCCTAATGGGATACACCTTGGGGCGCATCCTGAAGTACGTATGGGAACAATCCCGCCGACCCCAACTAGCCCCAAGGTGGGAGGAAGTCCAAATGGTTATGTTCGAGGACTTAAGTTAATGATGATATTTTATCCATCCCCACAGGAGAATAGAATCTACAAGCAACAAACAGTTCGGGTTGGCGATATAGCCTTTGGGAAGTTGTTAACATAAAGTGATAAGAATTGTTCGATGTTAATGCAAGCGTAATGCGTGCGTGATTTCCGGTTCTTGTTAAAAAAAAAAAAGGGGGGGACAACTGTTGTAATAATGGAAAAAGGGACACTGCTGTTATGTGCGTGTGTAGTGGGTGCCTGCCTAATTGTTATGATGAGACAGGTCCCCGGACCAGAGAATGATAACAAGCGACGTAGAGAACTGAAGGTGAATACCTTTTTGTATATGTCCCACAAATATGCTACGGAAAACAATAAGGAAGGAGGTTGTTGGGTATGTACCCAAATCCCTATCCACTCTAAAGGAGGGATTCCTCTTAGACCTGTCCCACTTAATCTGTCAGAAGTAGTAGAGTGGTATATATACCAGAATGGCACACGCCAATCCCCCAGGATGATAAGAGTTGCGTCTGTAGTAACAGACAGAAAGAGAGAGGCATCCTCTACTTTGTCATTTTACCCCATATCTGCAGAGCCCTGGGAAGCGGGGGGATATTATATGAATACCTTCGAAGGGTGGTACCAACCAGGGTACGACCGCTCCCAATAGCCTCCCTTCCTCACCCTCACCAAGGCCACAGGTATGGGAAGGCTACCGGGGACAATATGTTCAGTAAGGAATTTGACTGGGGGAATATTCGTAGGCATTAGTCGGTGCGCGTATAATTTTACCGTAACTGGTACTGCTGACGGGTTCCCCCTTTATACGTCCTCACAGTATTGTGGTTGTACGCTGGAAGTCCCATACGCCAACCAGACAGGTACTTTCAACTACTCCCTGGTATCTGCAGGGTTTGATGTTGATAAAACCACCTCGTACAATGGGACATACTTTATTTGTGGCCACAAGGCATACCCCTGGTTGCCATGGGGCTGGACAGGATCATGTTACCTGGCATATGTGGTGCCATACATTTATCACTTGCCCTCTCTAGCGAATCATTATCATTATCGATCCAAAAGAGCTATTACTGAAACAGAATGATTCTTCGCTATCCTATTCCCCGGGTATGGAACAGCCAGGGCAATAAAAGAAATTCGGCTTGTAGCCTCGATTCTTAAGGAAGTAGCCAATGATACGGCTGAGTCACTGAGTAAAATTAACACCGAGATGGTGGCAATACGCACAGTTGCCTTACAGAATAGAATGGCTCTAGATTATCTGCTAGCGGAGAAGGGTGGAACATGTGCCCTGATAGGAATGTATGTGCAACACTCAGATCCTGACAGTTCAGAAAATATAACTAATTTGGTCGAACATATTCGGAAGGAGGTGGGAAAACTTAGACAACCACCTGAATCGACTCTGTGGAATTGGACAACCGGGTGGTTGGGATCAATCAGACCCTCATTGTTACAGGGATTGATGTTGGTCCTTGTTATAATAATCCTAATGTACTGTGCATTCTTAGCGATAAAATGTTGTTGTGCCCAATTGGCAAAAGATGCTGTACCTGCCGCACCAGTCAGACAGGAGTATTGTAACGTTTGAGAGAGAGAGCTTTGTTTATTTAGGAGTACAAAGTTAGATGGAAAATGCTTATGCGCAGGTAACGTTTGTATGAATATTTGTATAAGAAATGTCTTAGAGATAGAGTAGGGTTCAACCAGTGGTTATGGCATAAGGCACAAGAAGAAACAGATAAACAGATGAAGAAGGAAACACGAACAAAAGAAAAGGAGAAAATGGATATCAAAGAGAAGGACATGTTTTCGACACATCAGATAAGAATGAGGGAACAAAATGGACAATAGCCAATAATGGCATAAAGGAATCATCAAGAGTGTCATAAACAATTGTGATCGTTGTTGGATTTCGTAAACGGATAACAAGGAGCTGCATGCCGCCATTTTTACCCTGGTACATTGGTTCCCAGGACAAATCAAGTTTTGATCAGGGACCAACAGGAGGGACTGTTAGGGTGAAAATTATATAGCTTAAAGCAGCAACATAAAAAGAGTTAAAGATGTATTGTAAGAAGTGAACTTGTAAATAAGAAACAATGGCACAAGACAAAACAAACTCAGCTTAAGACGGGGCAGGAATTAACTGTTTGTGTCTGCTCCCATTAAAACCATTGTGCTTGACATTATTGTTGAACAGTTATTGAATGTGGGAAACACTAAATATTTCACAATTATTCAGTGGTGCAGCCTTCTGCAAACTATTTGCTGGAAGCCCTTTGGATGTATTAATGTAATTCTACTATTCTATAATGCAAAGTAGATGAATCAAAATTGTGTGTATTGATGAGTTACAGTAATTGGTAGCTGCAAAACTGCCCATTTTGTAATTAACTATTAAAAAACCACCCAAAGTTTTAGACGGTTCCATATCATTCCTGTGAGGACAGGGGAGTTGTTGCTGGGGGAGCGTGATTGGTTGAAGACACCTGTGTGTAATATTTTGCTATAATGTATAAAAGAAGTTTCAATACCTTGTTGCTGGGGGAACGTGATTGGATGAGGACAAGAGAATTGTTGCTGGGGGAACATGATTGGGTGAACACATTTGTGTGTAATGTTTTGCCTGTATAAAAGAAGTTTCGATACCACTGAACGGTGAGAAGGTGATCACTAGACCGCAGGGCCTATGGTTCTTCTCCCAGAACATTCTGTTAATAAACTGTGTACTTTTACTTTAAGACAGACTCGAGTGAAACTATTTTTCACCAACAGCGGGGGGAGTCCAGAACCAGGGGTCACAGTCTAAGGATAAGGGGTAAGCCATTTAGGACAGAAATGAGGAGGAATTTCTTCACCCAGAAAGTGGTGAACCTGTGGAATTCTCTACCACAGAAGGCAGTTGAGGCCAATTCATTAAATATATTCAAGAAGGAGTTAGATATATTTCTTAAGGCTAAAGGGATCACGGGATATGGGGAGAAGGCAGGAACAGGGTACTGAGTTTGGACGATCAGCCATGATCGCATTGAATGGTGGAGCAGGCTCGAGGGGCCGAATGGCCAACTCCTGCTCCTATCTTCTATGTTTCTATGAGACTGTGACCCCTCATTCTACAGCCTCCAGCTAGAGGAAACATCCTCCCTGCATCCAGTCTGTCTAGCCCTGTCAGAATTTTATACGTTTCAATGAGATCCCCTCATTCTTCTAAACTCCAGTGAATACAGGCCTAGTCGACCCAATCTCTCCTCATAAGACAGTCCTGCCATCCCAGGAATCAGTCTGGTGAGCCTTTGCTGCACTCCCTCTATGGCAAGTATATCCTTTCTTAGGTAGGGAGACCAAAACTGCACACAGTACTCCAGGTGTGGTCTCACCATGGCCCTGTATAACTGTAGTAAGATATCCTTGCTCCTGTACTCAAATCCTCTTGCAATGAAGGCCAACATACCATTTGCCTTCCTAACTGCTTGCTGCACCTGCATGTTTGCTTCCAGTGACTGGTGTACAAGGACACTCAGGTCCCTCTGTACATCAACATTTCCCAATCTATCACCATTTAAATAATACTCTGCCTTTCTGTTTTTCCGACCGAAGTGGATAACTTCACATTTATCCACGTTATACTGCATCTGCCACGTATTTGCCCACTCACTCAACTTGTCTAAATCGCCTTGAAGCCTCTTTGCATCCTCCTCACAACTCACAATCCCACCTAGTTTCATGTCGTCAGCAAACTTGGAAATATTACATTTGGTTCCCTCATCCAAATCATTGATATATATTGTGAATAGCTGGGGCCCAAGCACTGATCCCTGCCGTACCCAACTAGTCACCGCCTGCCACCCCGAAAAAGACCCATTTATTCCTACTCTCTGTTTCCTGTCTGTTAACCAATTTTCAATCCATGCCAGTATATTACCCCAATCCCATGTGCTTTAATTTATCACACTAACCTCTTATGTGGGACTTGATCAAAGGCCTTCTGAAAATCCAAATACACCACATCCACTGGTTCTCTCTTATCTATTCTACCAGTTCCATCCTCAAAAAACTCCAGTAGGTTTGTCAAACATGATTTCCCTTTCATAAATCCATGTTGACTTTATCTAATCCCGTTGATATTTTCTAAGTGTCCTGTTATCACATCCTTTATAATAGACTAACATTTTCCCTACTACTGATGTAGTTCCCTGTTTTCTCTCTCCCTCCTTTTTTAAATAGTGGGGTTATATTTGCCACCCTCCAATCTGCAGAAACTATTCCATAATCTATAGAATTTTGGAAGATGACAACCAATGCATCCACTATTTCCATGGCTACCTCTTTTAGTACTCTGGGATGCAGATTATCAGGCCCTGGGGATTTATCGGCTTTCAGTCCCATTAATTTCTCCAGCACTATTTTTTTACTAATACTAATTTCCTTTAATTCCTCCTTCTCACTAGACCCTTGGTTCCCTAGCATTTCTGGGAATTTATTTGTGTCCTCTTCCTGAAGACAGAACCAAAGTATTTGTTTAATTGTTCTGCCATTTCCTTGTTCCCCATTATAAATTCTCCCGTTTCTGACTGTAAGGGACCTACATTTGTCTTCACCAATCTTTTTCTTTTTACATACTTGTAGAAGCTTTTACAGTCCGCTTTTATGTTCCTTGCAAGTTTACTCTCATACTCTCTTTTTCCCCTCTTAATCAATCTCTTGGTCCTTTTTTGCTGAATTCTAAACTGCTCCCAATCCTCAGGCTTTTTCTGGCAACTTTATATGACTCCTCTTTGGATCTAATACTCTCCTTAATTCCTTTGGTTAGCCATGGTTGGGTTGCTTTTCCTTTTGTGTTTTTGCGCCAAAAAGGAATGTTTAACTGTTGCAATTCATGCATTATTTCCTTAAATGTTAGCCACTGCCTATCCACCGTCATGCCTTGTAATGAAGCTCCCCAATCTATCATAGCCAACTCCCTCCTCATACCTTCGTATTTTCTTTTGTTTAGGAGTGTGTGCGTATGTAATAGAGAGCGCAAAGATGGAGAGACAACTTAGAGACAGAGCAAGTGAGAGACAGGAAGATGAAAAGATAAAGAGAAACACACAGACAGGAGATATGGGAGACCAACAGAAGAGAAAGCGACAAACAGAGAGAGGGGCAGATGGAGAGATAGAGATGAAAAAGACAGAAAGAAACATATGAACAGAAAGACCATTTAGCCCCTCAAGACTGTTCCACCATTTTATTAGATCATGGCTCATCTGTACCTCAACTCCATATCCCTCGATACCCTTACCCAACAAATATCACAGAATCACAGAAACCCCACAGTGCAGATAGAGGCCATTTCGGCCCATCGAGCCTCCACCGACACATATCCCACCCTATCCCTGTAACCCCACGTATTTAATCCCCCTAACACTAAGGGTCAATTTATCATAGCCAATCAACCTAACCCGCACAAATATCTGTTGATCTCAGTCTTGAAAACTCCAATTGACCTCCAGTATCCACAGCCTTTTGTGGGGTTGGGAGGGGGGGGGGGGGGGCAGCGGAAAGAGTTTCAGATTTCCACTACCCTTTGTGAAGACGTGGTTCCTGATTTCACTCCTGAAAGGCCTGGCTCTAATTTTAAGGTTATGCCCCTTTGTTTTGGACTGCCCCATCAGGGAAAATAGTTTCTCCCTATCTACTCTATCAAATCCTTTATCATTTTATACACCTCAATCAGATTACCCCTGAAACTTATAAACTCAAGGGAATACAAGCCAAGTCTATGCAACCAGTCCTCGTAATTTAACCCTTTTAGGCCCGGTATCATTCTGATGAATCTACGCTGCCTTCCCTACAAGGCCAATACATCCTTCCTGAGGTGTGGTACCCAGAACTGAACGCAGTGCTCCAGGTGGGGTCTGACCAAGACTCTATACAACTGGAGCATGACCTCATTTTTGTATTCCAGCCCCTTGAGATAAAGGACTATTTTGATTGCTTTCTGTACCTGTACATGGACTTCCAAATCCTTTTGCTCCTCCACAGCTTCTAGTGTCTCATCAGTAAGAAACTAGAAAAAGGGGTAGACAAAGACAGACAGACAGAGGGGAGAGGAAGGAAGAAGGGAAAAGGAAAGGAAGGCAGACATAATAGGAAGAGAGGAAAAAACAGAGTGGGTAAAAGTCAGAACTGAGAAAGATACTTCAGTACAAGTGGAAGATGAAGGGCTTGCACCTTGCCCTTTACCTCTCGACCCTTGCACCTTGGCCTGCCCTGTGTGGGACTGCCTCTTGTCCAATCAGAAAGCACAGCATTCACAGAGTAAGTGGCCTTAAGGTTTGTTGACGTGAGGGAATGACCGAGTGAACAATTACACAAGTACATCCCCGGCAACAAACAGCCCGACAGTTTGACTAAAACACTTTGGAAGGCCAGAGCTGAAAGGCCATCATTTACAAATTATCCTCAACTAAATTTTTGACTAATTTTCATGTCTTATATATTAGAGGATTTTGTGCAGCCGTATGGTGTGGATCAGAGGAGGTGTGGTTTTACACGGGTGGGACTATTACACCGTGTAATGCAGTGTATTATCTGCTCTATGTAATCTGATCTGTCCATAAGTCTATTTGCTATAATATCTTGAAGTTAATTAGAAGCAAAGCACAATCGAAGGTTGCGAGAGGAATCGATTCTCTATAGATTGGCAGATCTTTGTCTTCTTTTCTTCTTAGGCAGTCCCTCGGGACCGAGGATGACTTGCTTCCACACTAAAAATGAGTTCTCGGGTGACTGATGAGTCCAATGCGGGACCTACAGTCTCTGTCACAGGTGGGGCAGACGGTGGTTGAAGGGGCGGGTGGGTGGGATGCTTGGGTTGACGTGCACTCCTTCTGCTGCCTGCGCATGGCTTCCGCTTGCTCGAGGTGTTCGGCGCCTTCTCGGATGCTTCTCCTCCACTTTGTGTGGTCTTAGGCCAGGGATTCCCAGGTGTCGGTGGGGATGTTACACTTTTTGAAGGAGGCTTTGAGGGTGTCCTTGAAGCATTTCCTCTGCCCACCTGGGGCTCTCTTGCCGTGCCGGAGCTCCGAGTAGAGCGCTTGTTTTGGGAGTCTCGTATCGGGCATGCGGACAATGTGACCCGTCCATCGGAGCTGATCAAGCATGGTCAAAGCTTCGATGCTGGGAATGTTGGCCTGAGCAAGAACACGGACGTTGGTGCGCCTATCGTCGATGTCTGCCCTTGTTGACAGTAGGCTCCCGAGGTATGGAAGGTGGACCACATTGTCCAGGGCCTTGTCGTGGATTTTGATAATCGGGGGGCAGTACTGTGTGGCGGGGGCAGGTTGGTAGAGGACCTTTGTCTTACGGATGTTTAGTGCAAGGCCTATGCTTTCGTACGCTTCGGTGAAGGTGTTGACGATGGTTTGGAGTTTGATCTCCGAGTGAGCGCAGACGCAAGCGTCGTCTGCATACTGTAATTCGACGACAGAGGATGAGACGACCTTGGATCTGGGCTGGAGGCGAGGGAGGTTGAACAGTTTCCTGTTTGTTCTGTAAATTAGCTCCACTCCAGTGGGGAGCTTACTGAGGGTTAGATGGAGCATTGCAGCAAGGAAGATCGAGAAGAGCGTTGGTGCGATGACACAGCCTGGCTTGGCCCCGGTTCGTACGTGAATTGGGTCTGTGGTGGAACCATTGGTCAGGATCACGGCTTGCATGTCATCATGAAGCAGGCGGAGGATGGTGACAAACTTTTGAGGGCAGCCGAATTTGAGGAGGACACTCCATAACTCCCTGTAAATCTCTGCTCTTCTCCAAGGTTGAACAAAACCAACAGAAAATTACTTTTTCTCCAATAGTTTTATTTTTAATAAAAACTGCGACACAGAAATTTGCACGTAACCAACTTGTCAAATATATTTATCTCTGTGATATATTAAAATTCTTGCAAATGGCATGCACATCTTGTACACATTAACTTCACAATCTGTCTCATATGCTTTGTATGCCAACCTTTCCAATGGTAAAACCCTCGTCACACTTTGCTCAACATAAAATCAGCAGGAAATCAGAAGTGAACGGCTAGATAATCAAATCCAATGACAAGTTACTAAGGACTAACCAACCCTTGACCTCTCCGTCCTTGCAAACTACCGCCCCATCTCCAAGCTCCCTTTCCTCTAAGTCCTTGAACGTGTTGTTGCCTCCCAAGTCCGTGCCCATCTTTCCCGGAACTCCATGTTTGAGTCCCTCCAATCCGGTTTCCACCCCTGCCACAGTACCGAAACGGCTCTCGTCAAAGTCACAAATGACATCCTTTGTTACTGTGATAAAGGTAAACTATCCTCCCTCGTCCTTCTCAACCTGTCTACAGCCTTTCACATGGTTGACCACTCCATCCTCCTCCAATGCCTCTCCACTATCGTCCAGCTGGGTGGGACTGCACTCGCCTGGTTCCATTCTCATCTATCTAATCGTAGCCAGAAAATCACCTGCAATGGCTTCTCTTCCCACTCCCGCATCATTACCTCTGGGGTCCCCCAAGCGTCTATCCTTGGCCCCCTCCTATTTCTCATCTATATACTACCCCCTGGCTACATCATCTGAAAACACGACGTCAGTTTCCAAATGTATGCCGACACCCAGCTCTACATCACCGTCACTTCTCTCGATCCCGCCACGGTCTCTAAATTGACACACTGCTTGTCTGACATCTAGTACTGGATGAGCAGAAATTTTCTCCAATTAAATATTGGGAAGGCCGAAGCCATTGTCTGCGGGCCGCGCCACAAACTCCATTCCCTAGCCACCGACTCAATCACTCTCCCTAGCATCTGTCTGAGGCTGAACCAGACTGTTTGCAACCTTGGTGTCACATTTGACCCTGAAATGAGTTTCCGACCACATATCTGTGGCATAACACCGCCTATTTCTACCTCCGTAATATTGCCTGTCTCGGCCTCTGCTCATCTGCTGCTGAAACCCTCATCCATGCCTTGGTTACCTCTAGACTTGACTATTCCTAGTTGGCCTTCCACATTCTACCCTACGTAAACTTGAGGTCATCCAAAATTTGGCTGCCCGTGTCCTAACTCGCACCAAGTCCCGTTCGCCCATCACCCCTGTGCTTGCTGGCCTACATTGGCTCCCGGGTAAGCAACGCCTCGATTTCAAAATTCTCAGCCTGGTTTTCAAATCGCTCCATGGCCTCACCCCTCCCTATCTCTGTAACCTCCTCCAGCTCCACAACCCTCCCAAGATATCTGCGCTCCTCTAATTCTGCCCTCTTGAGCATCTCTGATTATAATCGCTCAACCATCAGTGGCCGTGCCTTCTGTTGCCTTGCCTTCTGTTGCCTAGGCCCTAAGCTCTGGAATTCCCTCCCTAAACCTCTCCACCTCTCTACTGCTCTCTCCTCCTTTAAGACGCTCCTTAAAACCTACCTTTTTGACCAAGCTTTTGGTCACTGCCCTAATTTCTTATGTGGCTCGGTGTCAATTTTCTGTCTTGCATTACTCCTGTGAAGCGCCTTGGGACATTTAACTATGTTTAAGGCGCTATATAAATACAAGTTGTTGTTGTTGACTTATTACAACAACCAATCCTGAATGACCCGTGCGTTAAATGTAACAATAATTATAAAGAAAAAGGTATCAATCTGATCACTCAAAACCTTTTGAAAAAATTTTTATTTGCCATTATTCCTTTGGTAAATGGAACATCAAACACCCAAAATAAGCTTTTAAACTAAATTCAAAATTCAAATACACAAACTACATAATAACATGAAGCGTAATTAATTAAAATTTTAACTGGATGGTTCCTCACTCCGAGAGTTGTCAATCCTGGCCGTGCGTGGAATTACTCGGAATCCTCACATCCTGTGAAACCAGGCAATTGCTTTGCTTTTTCACAAACCTTTATTTTAGGCAAATCTCTCATTTAGCATATTAACTAATCCTTTCCGATTATGAACCACACTCCTGCAATCATCCTACCTGTGATTGGAGCGAGTGTGAATCTTTGTTGAGAGTAAACAGAACAACATTTGTTCATCAATAAAGTATTTCTGTTTTTCAATCAAAGGTTGAAGAGAATTAAACATGGCTGTTCATGTTGATCATAGCAAGCCGCTCCCAGATAGCAGTTCAGTAAAAATAAAACGCTCTTCTGAAATATTTTTGGGACTTGAGGATAAATCTTTAATACAAGAACTGGGAAACAACAGAAATAATAAACTTTTTCAACATTTTATGAGGTCAATTTTTAATATAAATTTATGTATAAGTTGGTAACTCAGTAATAGACGGGAATGTCTGATGGTGGGGATAGAGTGGGGGGGATACAAGAAATGCTCCCCATAATTTTATTCTGGTGTGCAGTCACTTTAAGGGGCTGTGCGGCACATTCATATTTCGCATGCGCAAAATTTAACATTGCAAAAGCCGATCCCAGGCTGTGTGGCTTATAGGGAACGTTGACTACAAGGCTGCTCGACCCAGCCCCCAAATACTGCCAGATCCCAGCAACCCCCAGACTCTGGGCTCACCCTGTTCCAAAACACCTTCCCAAGGGTTGCTGGACCCCCTTCCCCAAAATTTGCTCCAATCCCAGGACCCCCTCCACCACCCCCAGTAAATGCCACTCCTCAGAATCCACCCAGCACCCCCCCAGGAGTCCTTTCACAGCTCACAAATCCCTAGTCCACAATGCAACGGTTCCCTTATTCCAGGATCATTCCCAATGCTCCCACCCCCAATTCGCCAAGATCCCAGGAACCCCTCCCAGTGACCCAAGGACTCACTCTCCCAGGACCCCCACTCCCAGTGACCCCAGGACTCACTCTCCCAGTGACCCCAGGACCCCACTCCCAGTGACCCCCAGGACACTCTCTCCCAGGACCCCCACTCCCAGTGACCCCAGGGCTCTCTCTCCCAGGACACCCACTCCCAGTGACCCGATGACTCTCTCTCACAGGACCCCCACTCCCAGTGACCCGAGGACTCTCTCTCCCAGGACCCCCACTCCCAGTGACCCCAGGACTCACTCTCTCCCAGTGACCCCAAGACCCCCATGCCCAGTGACCCCAGGACCCCACTCCCAGTGACCCCAGAACTCACTCTCCCAGTGACCCCAGGACTCACTCTCCCAGTGACCCCACTCCCAGTGACCCCAGGACACTCTCTCCCCAGGGCCCCCATTCCTAGTGACTCCGTAACCCCCTCTCCAGTATTCATGGGATCTATTCCCAGTGCTCCCAATCTAGGGGCTCCCCCACTAAAGGAAATGTCCTCGGTAAGTTTAATCATGTTGTTGTGAATATGTTGATGATTTTATATTGAGAGTTTTATTTGGAACGCTGAATATTTGAGTTTTTGCATATTGATAAAGTGTGATGGTTAAGAGTGATTTGATTGGCTGTGCATCTGGTGGACAAGATGATTACTATCTCCTAATTCGCTATTCCAGTTCTGATTTTGATTAGAAAATTGTGAAGCTATTGAATTGTGATTAATTAATACTTTATAAATATGAAACTTGAGTGAATGAAACACTAATGTGACACAGAGTGCGATCGGCTCCTGAAGTGAGAGACTGACATTACAATTAGCTCACTTGTCCTCTCTTCTCTGAAAACTCTGCCCTCCAATCCTCCCTCCATATAAACTCGCCTACCCATATTCACGGCCACCCCCTTGACCTCGCCATCTCACGCAGCCCCTCTACTCACATCGATTGCCTCGATCACAGATAAGGCCATTTCTGATGTATCCCCCTCCCCTCTATGTCCACCCTGGAAAAACTCTCGCCAGTCACTTTCAAACTCCCGACTGACTGTCAAGTCTTTGGCCCTCCATTCGCCAGTAGCATTATGACAATGAGCTCAGAGAGACAGGCGTTCAGGGCTGGGATGTCACTCTTTTCTCTACAACTCCTCCTCGTAAAGCGGGGGCGTGACAGGCAGGCACTGATTGAACCCGTGCCCATTTCACCATCAGATTTCCAGATGGGGAAATCTGAATAAAACATAGCACAGCTAAAAACTGCAGAGACTTTGCAGAATTCACCCAAAGATTTGAATTGCTGCGACTCAGTGAATTAAAAAGCTTAATTTACACATTCACCCTCCTCCCGTGTATCAGACTGTCTCTTTAATGTGGCAGCCCTGACTCGCCTCTCTCCCCATCCTCAGTCAGAGGTCTCCGCTCCAAGGAACTAATTACACCATTCCTGCAGCACATTCCTGCTGACACTCGTGTCAGTCACTGGCAAATATTTGTTCCCAATGTCCACAATGGCAAAACCGAGAGAGGCCGGAAACTCCGAGCTGGACAAAGGCAGCAGAGTGAAAGCATGAGGAGCGAGCCTAGCAGGAGAGGCACTGACCGCTGAAACCCCAATACTGACTGCTGAACCCCCAATACTGACTGCTGAACAATGTTCCCTTTAAGCTGTGCAGCAGTCTGGAGCTCCTGCACAGCCCAAAAAATAAGTTGACGAAACACTGGCGCTGAAACTGACCACTGCGCTTCTGGTGACCAGCCCAGCAACAGGCAGAGACCGAAAAATGGACACCAGCTTTGGCCAAGGCTGACCCGCCCCAGCAGAGGAGACACCTGTGGTCAGCACCAGTCTGACTAGCCAATTAGGAAATAGACCAATGCTGACAACACAGGGTGCCTCGACTTAAAGGAGGACGGAGATGGACAAATGATTAAATGCAGACCTGGCGTGGGTCTGAGTCAAACAGAGCAGAACGTTCCAAAAACCAGGTGGTGGCGAGTACTGGATGATTAGACAGAGAGGCAGGCAGAGTGCAAGAGAGGCAAAGAGTTGAGATAGCAATACAACTGAGTGAGACAGGGACAGACACCACACGTGACAAACAGTAGCGGTTCTCGGCTGGCACTGTGTTTTCGGTGTTGGTGGTGTTCCTGCGCCTCACCTCACTCTCCTGGCCGTACAGCAGTGGAGGAGCAGTGGGTGTCACTGGGCTCCCACCCAGACAACAGTTTAGTGCAACATCGAGGCTTGGGTTTAAAATCGCCCTCTGCTCCTCCCAGCCTGGGGACAACTTGGGAAAGTTTTAGGACATTCCTGAGGAGCTTAAAATAATAAAATCGGAGGCAATTTGAAGGACAGCCCAGTAAACAAAGAGCCCGAGAGTGAAAATGACACAGAGGGGCTGACACCTCACGTCCTGCTGCTGTTCCTCCTCCTCTCCCAGGCTGCTCTTACTGGGACGGTTATGAGTACAGCAAGAAACAGCCTGGCTGTATCCCTGTCTCTCTGTAACTTCAGACCAGCCACCTCACACCCACCCTACGCGCCCTCTCACACTATTCATTTAACCAGGTGACCATCTTCACAACCTCCCCCACTCATGCGCTGTGATTCAGTGCGCACCAACTCACGGAGTTCGCCCTTGGTTACTCTTGGTAAAGATCACACTGCGAGAGTCAGGAAAGCACTGGTGACTCCCGGTCACCAACCTGGCGGCAGTCACTGACACTCGCTGCTCACTTCTTGTTCTGAATTACATGCTACTGTTGTGACAGTTTGTAAGAACCCCGCACCTACACAGCCAAACCTTCACCACTGAGCCACAGAATATTTATCCCTCAACCAATACTTAAAACACATTATCTCATCATTATCACTTTGCATTTTGTGGGAGCTTGCTGTGTACAAATTGGCTGCACGTTTCCTACATTACAACAGTGACTAAACTTCAAAAGTACTTCATTGTCTGTAAAGTGCTTTGGGACGTCCCGAGGTTGTGAACGGTGCCATTGAAATGAAAGTCTTTTCTTTCTTTACAACAGGCCTCACGTCCTTGAGCAGCAACAGTACAGGGACTGAGTCTGCAAGAAACCGCCCCCTCTTCTGACCCCGGCGGGCACCTCCTGTGGCCCCTCCGACCCAGCGGTAGATGTGAGTGAAGTTGATCTGCCCTCGCCACCTACATTCGCTGAACTAGAATCATAGAATGGTTACAGCACAGGAGGCCATTCGGCCCATCGAGCCCGTGCCAGCTCTCTGCAAGAGCACGTCAGCTACTCCCACTTCCCCGCAGCCCTGCAATTTCTTTCTTTCAGGTACTTATCCAATTCCCTTTTGAAAGCCACGATTAAATCTGCCTCCACCGCCCTCTCAGGCAGTTCATTCCAGATCCTAACCAATCCCTGCATAAAATTGTTTTTCCTCATGTCGCCTTTGGTTCTTCTGCCAATCACCTTAAATCTGTGTCCACTGGTTCTCGACCCTTCCACCAATGGGAACAGTTTCTCTCTATCTACTCTGTCTAGACTCCTCATGATTTTGAACACCTCTATCAAATCTCCTCTCGACCTTCTCTGCTCTAAGAACCACCCCAGCTTCTCCAGTCTATTCACGTAACTGAAGTCCCTCCTCCCTGGAACCATTCTTGTAAATCTTTTCTGCACCCACTCCAAAGCCTTCACATCCTTCCTAAAGCGCGGTGCCCAGAATTGGACACAATACTCCACTTGAGGCTGAACCAGTGTTTTATAAAGGTTCATCATATCTTCCTTGTTTTTGTACTCTATACCTCTATGAAGCCTAGGATCCCGTATGCTTTTTTAACTGCTTTCTCAACCTGCCCTGCCACCTTCAATGATTTGTGTACATATACCCCCAGGTCTCTCTGTTCATGCACCCCCTTTAGAATTGTACCCTTTAGTTTATATTGCCTCTCCTCATTCTGCCTATCAAAATGCATCACTTTGCACTTTTCTGCGATAAATTTCATCTGCCACGTGTCCGCCCATTCCACCAGCCTGTCTATGTCTTCCTGAAGTCCATCGCTATCCTCCTCACTGTACACTATACTTCAAAGTTTTGTTTCATCTGCAAATTTTGAAATTGTGCCCTGTACACCCAAGACCAAGTGGTCCTAGTACTGACCCCTGGGGAACACCACTGTGTACATTCCCCCAGTCCGATAAACAACCGTTCACCACTACTCTCTGTTTCCTATCACTTAGCGAACTTCGTATCCATGCTGCCACTGTCACTTTTATTCCATGGGCTTCAACTTTGCTGGCAAGCCTATTAGGTGGCACTTTATCACTAGAAGTCTATGGACACCACATCAACAGCACTGCCCTCATCAACCCTTTGTTACCTCATCAAAAAACTCAATCAAGTTAGTTAAACACGATTTGCCTTTAACAAATTCGTGCTGGCTTTCTTAATTAATCCACACTTGTCCAAGTGACTATTAATTTTGTCCCGGATTATCGTTTCTAAAAGCTTCCCCACTACCGAGGTTAAACTGACTGGCCTGTAGTTGCTGCATTTATCCTTATACCCTTCTTTGAATAATGGTGTAACATTTGCAATTCTCCAGTACTCTGGCACTAGCCCCGTATTCAAGGAGGATTGGAAGATTATGGCCAGTGCCTCTACAATTTCCATCTTACTTCCCTCAGCATCCTAGGATGCATCCCATCCGATTCTGGTGACTTATCTACGTTAAGTACAGCCAGCCTTTCTAGTACCTCATCATCAATTTTTATCCCATCCAGCATCTCAACTACTTCCTCTTTCACTATGACTTTGGCAGCATCTTCTTCCTTAGTAAAGACAGATGCAAAGTACTCATTTAGTACCTCAGCCATGCCCACTGACTCCATTTTGGTCCCTAATCGGCCCCACCCCTCCTCTTACTACCCGTTTACTATTTAAATGCCTAAAGACGACTTTTGGATTCCCTTTTATCTTAGCTGCCAATCCATTCTCATACTCTCTCTTTGCCCCTCTTATTTCCTTTTTCACTTCCCCTCTGAACTTTCTATATTCAGCCTGGTTCTCACTTGTATTCTCAACCTGACATCTGTCATACACCCCCTTTTTCTGCTTCATCTTACTCTCTGTCTCTTTCGTCATCCAGGAAGCTCTGGCTTTGGTTGCCCTACCTTTCCCCCTCATGGGAATGTACCGCGACTGTACCTGAACCATCTCCTCTTTAAAGGCAGCCCATTGTTCGATTACCGTTTTGCCTGCCAATCTTTAATTCCAATTTACCCGGGCCAGATCCATTCTCAACCCACTGAAATGGGCTTTCCTCCAATTAACTATTTTTACTCCAGATTGCTCCCTGTCCTTTTCCATAGCTAGTCTAAAACATATGATACTGTGATCACTGTTCCCTAAATGTTCCCCTACTGACACTTGCTCTACTTTTCCACAGAGCGGGATTAAACGGAGTGGACCTGAACAGAGTGTTTTATTTGGAAAGAGTGGGAATTTGGAGCAGTGGGGGAGGGAGTTGCTGCTTTTTGCCTACACTACTTGTAGTGCTTTGTGTTATAGGTAGATATTTAATTTCGGTACCCTTACCTTAATCTAGATCAAGTACTGTAAGTAGTCAAGAAACTACACTGTAAACTAAGTTACCTAAATACAAATTTAATTAAATAAAACAAGGTCATATAGGGATGGCAGTGCAGGAGGTGTGCCGCAACAGCAGCATGTGTTGATTTGTGGAGAGCATTGTGATCCCGGACCACCACGTTTGCAGTAAGTGCCTGCTTTGATCCAGGAGGCAGTAACACCCCTTAGGTTAGGTATTGGTACAGGTCTGGTTAGTGGTCAAGGACAGGAGGGTGTGACTGCAATTCATGCAGGTAAGGGGACCCCAGGTGCAGTGCTGGAAGAGCCTCAGCCCTTGTCCAACAGGTATGAATGAAGTAAAAGCCTGTAGGATGGATGAGCAAGCTGACCATGGTGCAGGAGGCCATTCAAGTGGGGGGAGTGAAAGGGAATGTAGTTGTGGTAGGGGACAATATAGTCAGGGGGATAGATACTGTTCTCTGCAGCCGCGAATGAGAGTTCCAAAGGTTGAGTTGCCAGGTTTAAAGACATCTCCTCGCGGCTGGAGAAGAACTTGGAGTGGGACAGGAAGGATCCAGTTGTCATGGTCCACGTTGGAACCAACGACATAGGTAGAACTAGGAATGAGGTTCTGCTGAGGGAGTTTGAGGGGCTAGGATCCAAATTAAAAAGCAGAACCTCAAAAGGTAATAATCTCTGGATTGTTACCGGAGACATGTGCAAATTATCATAGGGACAAACAGATTAGAGGTTTAAATGTGTGGCTCAAAGAGTGGTGCGGGAGGAAGGAGTATCAGTTCATGGGGCACTGGCACCAGTACTGGAGAAAGAGGGAGCTGTTCTGTTGGGAGCGACTGCATCTAAACCGGGCTGGGACCAGTGTCCCGGCAAACCAAATAACTAGGGCAGCAGACAGGGCTTTAAACTAATGATGGGGGGAGGATTCAGGAAAGAGTAACTTTAAAAGCAGCGAGAGAAATGTCAAGGCTCTAAAGCAGAGTAGAGTTTTGGGTAAAAATAAGCAGAGTGGGTCAGGAAGGGACAGAGAGAGTAACAAAGGTAATAAGGCATCAGTGACTAAGGTGACATCAGGGGAAAATGGAAATAAGTCAAAGACCACTATATCTGAATGTGCAAAGCATTTGCAACAAAATAGATGAATTAATAGTGCAGATAGAAATTAACAGGTTTGATCTAATAGTCATAACGGAGATGTGGTTGCAATGTGGCCAAGGTTGGGAACTAAATATTCCAGGATACTTAACTTTTAGAAGAGATAGGCAGAATGAAAAAGGAGGAGGGGCAGCCCTGATAATAAAGGATGGGATAAAGACAGTCGAGAGAAAGGATCTTAGCTCAGAAAATCAAGAAGTACAATCAGTTTGGGTGGAGACATTGGTGGGAGTTGTTTATAGGCCCCCAAACAGTAGTTGTAATGTCGGGCAGAGTATAAATCAGGAAATTAGAGGCACATGTAATAAGGGTAATACAGTAATCATGGGGGACTTTAATCTACATATAGACTGGGCAAACCAAATTTGCAATAATAGTGTGGAGGACAAGTTCACGGAATGTATGCAAGATAGTTTTCTAGATCAGTATGTTGAGGAACCAACTAGGGAACAGGCTATTTTAGATCTAGTATTGTGCAATGTGAAAGGGTTAATGAATAACCTTGTAGTAAAGCGGCCTTTAAGGAAGAGTGACCATAATATGATAGAATTTTATATTGAGTTTGAAAGTGATTCAGTTAAATCTGAAACTAGAGTCTTTAATCTAAACAAAGCAAACTACATAGGTATGAGGGGTGAGTTAGCTAAGGAAGATTGGGAAACTACATTAAAAGGTATGACAGTAGACAAGCAATGGCTAGCATTTAAAGAATACATAATTTACAACAAATATACAGGAAAAGTGGTCCAAATGTGGCTAACAAGTTAAAGATAGTATTAGATCAAAGGAAGAGGCTTATAATGTTGTCAAAAAGATTAGTAAGCCTGACGATTGGGAGGATTTTAGAATTCAGCAAAGGAGAGCCAAGAAATTGATAAAGAAAGGGAAAATAGAATGAGAGTAAACTAGCCAGACACAAAAATAGACTGTAAAAGCTACTATAGGGATGTAAAAAGGAAAACATTAGCAAAAGTAAATGTGGGTCCCTTACAGGCTGAGACAGGAGAAATTGTAATGGGGAATAAGGAAATGGCAGAGAAATTAAACAAATACTTTGTGTCTGTCTTCACGGAAGAAGACGCAAAAAACTTCCCGGAAATAGTGGAGAATTAAAAGGTCCAGAGGAATTGAAAGAAATTAGTATTAGTAAAAAAAACTGGAGAAATTAATGTGACTGAAAGCCAATAAATCCCCTGGACCGGATGGCCTACATCCTAGGGTTTTGAAAGAGTTGGCTATAGAGATAGTGAATGCAATGGTTGTCATTTTCAAAAATTCCACAGATTCTAGAACGATTCCTGCGGATTGGAAGGTAGCAAATGTAACCCCACTATTTAAGGAAGGAGGGAGAGAGAAAACGGGGAACTACAGACCAGTTAGCCTGACATCAGTAGTAGGGAAAATGCTAGAATCTATTATTAAGGATGTGGTAACAGGACACTTAGAAAATAATAATAGGATTGGGCAGAGTCAACACGGATTTATGAAAGGGAAATTATGTTTGACAAATCTGTTGAGTTTTTTGAGGTTGAAACTAGCAGAACAGATAAGGGGAACCAGTGGATGTGGTGTATTTGGATTTTCAGAAGTAATTCAATAAGCTGCCACACAAGAGGTTATTAAACAAAATTAGGGCTCATGGGATTGGGGGTAATATACTAGCATGGATTGAGGATTGGTTAACGGACTGAAAACAGAGAGTAGGAATAAACAGGTCATTTTCGGGTTGGCAGGCTGTAACTAGTGGGGTACCGCAAGGATCAGTGCTTGGGCCTCAGCTATTCACAATCTACATCAATGATTTGGATGAGGGGACCAAATGTAATATATCCAAGTTTGCTGATGATACAAAGCTGGGTGGGAATGTAAGTTGTGAGGAGGATGCAAGGAAGCTTCAAGGGGATATAGACAGGCTAAGTGAGTGGGCAAGAGCATGGCAAATGGAATATAATGTGGAGAAATGTGAAGTTATCCACTTTGGTAGGAAAAATAGAAAAGCAGAGTGTTTTTTTTAAATGGTGAGAGATTGGGAAATGTTGGTGTTCAGAGGGACCTGGGTGTCCTTGTACACAAATCACTGAAAGTTAACATGCAGGTACAGCAAGCAATTAGGAAAGCAAATGGTATGTTGGCCTTTATTACAACAGGATTTGAGTATAAGAGTAAAGACGTCTTACTGCAATTATATAGGGCCCTGGTGAGACCACACCTGGAGTATTGTGTATAATTTTGGTCTCCTTACCTAAGGAAGGATATACGTGCCATAGAGGGAGTGCAATGAAGGTTCACTAGACTGGTTCCTGGGATGGGGGGATTGTCCTACGAGTAGAGATTGAGTAGACTAGGCCTATATTTTCTAGAGTTTAGAAGAATGAGAGGTGATCTCATTGAAACATACAAAATTCTTACAGGGCTTGACAGGGTAGATGCAGGGAGGATGTTTCCACTGGCTGGAGTCTACAACCAGGGGTCACAGTCTCAGAATAAGGGGTCGGCCATTTAGGACCGAGATGAGGAGAAATTTCTTTACTCAGAAGGTGGTGAAGATTTGGAATTCTCTACCCCAGAGGGCTGTGGAGGCTCAGTCATCGAGTATATTCAAGACAGAGATCGATAGATTTTTGAATATTAAGGGAATCAAGGGATATGGGGATAGTGGAGATGAGGTAGAAGATCAGCCAATGATTCTATGTTCTTATGTGGCTCAGTATCAATGTTTGTCATCTAACCCGCCTGTGAAGCGCCTTGGGATGTTTTACTACATTAAAGGCGCTATATAAATACAAGTTGTTGTTGTCCACCCTGCATATCCGAGTATTTGATGTTGGGGTTCGAGCAACTTTATCCTGCCACTGGTTTCCATTTGCTAGCCGCTTTATAACAGGATAGAGGCGGAATATTCAAGCTGTACATTTCAGGGAGCGATCTGTAATCTGTGAATTTAAAAGGTTTAAAGTTTACGAGGAGCAGGTCTCACCGAGGTCCGATCGCTTGGGGAAGTTGGGAAATTAATAGTAAAGGACAGAGAGGGGAAAGAATTTCTGAAGTTCAGGAGAACTTTCTTGATCAGTATGTTTCCAGCCCAACAAGGAAGGAGGCATTGCTGGACCTGGTTCTGGGAATGAGGTGGGTCAAGTACATAAGGAAAATTAGGGCAGATGAACAAAAACTTGGTCAAAGAGGTAGGTTTTAAGGAGCGTCTTAAAGGAGACAAGCGAGGTAGAGGGGCGGAGAGGTTTAGGGAGGGAATTCCAGAGCTTAGGGCCTAGGCAACAGAAGGCACGGCCACCAATGGTTGGACGATTATAATCAGGGATGCTCAAGAGGGCAGAATTAGAGGAGCGCAGATATCTCGGGAGGAGGGGTTGTGGGGCTGGAGGACATTACAGAGATAGGGAGGGGCGAGGCCATGGAGGGATTTGAAATTTGAAGGATGAGAATTTTGAAATTGAGGCGTTGCTTAACCGGGAACCAATCTAGGTCAGTGAGAACAGGGGTGAACGGGACTTGGTGCAAGTTAGGACACGGGCAGCCAAGTTTTGGATGACCTCAAGTTTATGTAGGGTAGAATGTGGGAGGCCAGCCAGGAGTGCGTTGGAATAATCAAGTCCAGAGGCAACAAAGGCATGGATGAGAGTTTCAGCAGCGGATGAGCGGAGCTGCGGCGGAGACGGGCGATGTTACGTGAATGGAAATAGGTGGTCTTAGTTATGCTGCAGCTATGTGGTCGGAAGCTCATTTCAGGGTCAAATATGACACCAAGGTTGCAAACAGTGTGGTTCAGCCTCAGGCAGATGTTAGGGAGAGGGAATGAGTCAGTGGCTATGGAACAGAGTTTGTGGCGGGGACCGAAAACAATGGCTTCAGTCTTCCCAATATTTAGTTGGAGAAAATTTCTGCTCATCCAGTACTAGGTGTCTGTGGCTGGGGTCAAGAGAGGTGATGGTGAGGTAGAGCTGGGTGATGTCAGCGTACATGTGGAAACTGACACTGTTTTCGAATGATGTCGCCAAGGGGCATCATGTAGATGAGAAATAGGAGGGGGCCAAGGATAGATCCTTGGGAGACACCAGAGGTAACAATGCAGGAGTGGGAAGAGACGCCCAACAAGGGATGATTCGCTATTGGATCTAGTTATGGGGAAAGAGCCAGAGCAGATAAGAGAAGTAAAACTGGGGAACATATAGGCAATAGTGACCATAATATGATAGGCAATAGTGACCATAATATAATATGCTTTAAGATGATAATAGAGAAAGACATAAGTATGACAAAAACCAGGTTAATAGATTAGGGAAAAACTGATTTTGAGGGGCTGAGAATAGAACTTGGGAAGCTGATGTGGGCAACAATATTGGCAAACAACGATGCAGAACGTCGATGGGAAACATTTAAAACAGTGTTCAATAGAGTGCAGGGAAATATATTCTGCTAAAAGAGAAGAACAGACTAAACACTAATGAGCCTCCATGGATAAATAAAGCCATAGGGAGCAATTTAAGGTAAGGAAAGAGGCATACATTAAGTACATAGACAGCAGAGGAGTGCATGATGATGGAATATGAAGAGATTAGGAGAGAAGTCAAAGAAACAATTAGGAAGGCAAAGAGGAACTATGAAATTAAATTATCAAAGAACATAAAACAAAAATAGTAAAATATTTTACAGACACATCAATAAAAAAGGTTGGGATGGGAATAGGGCCATTAAGCGATAGACAGGACAATACCACAGGTAACGATAGGGAGATGGCAGAAATATTAAATCATTATTTTGCTTTGGTATTTACCAGGGAGATAGAACAGGTGGACGTGACATTGGATGATGAGATGAGTAATGAGATAAGCGCATTTAAAATAAAAAAGGGGATATATTAAATAAACTAATCAAACTCAAAGAAGATAAAACCCCTGGTCCGGATGGATTGCATCCACGCATTTTAAAAGAATTTAGGGAAGAGATAGCAGAAGCATTACTACGCATATTTAATAATTCGTTAGAAAAAGGTGTAGTGCCAGAGGGCTGGCGGATAGCTAACGTAACACCTATATTTAAGAAGGGGGATAGAACATGTCCAGGGAATTATAGACCAGTCAGCTTAACATCGATAGTAGGAAAAATAATGGAATCCCTACTAAAGGAGAGCATAGAAGAACATCTAGAAATGAAAAGTATAATAATGAATAGTCAGCATGGATTTCAGAGGGGAAAATCTTGCTTGACCAACCTCAATGAATTTTTTGAAGAGGTAAGAGAGAGTAGACAATTGTAATTCCATAGATGTAATTTATCTAGATTTTCAAAAGGCCTTCGATAAGGTACCCCATAATAGACTAATGAATAAGGTCAGAGAATGCAGTCAGGGGACAAGTAACAGAACAGATTGCTGAAATAACAACAGAAAACACTGGAAAAACTCAGCAGGCCAGGCAACATCCGTGGAGAGAGAAACAGTTAACGTTTCAGGTCGAAGACCCTTCGTCAGGACTTCGACCTGAAACGCTGACTCTGTTTCTCTCTCCACGGATGTTGCCTGGCCTGCTGAGTTTTTCCAGCATTTTCTGTTGTTATTTCGGATTTCCAGCATCCACAGTATTTTGCTATCGCAGAACGGATTGCTGGCTGGCTTCAAGACAGAAAGCAGAGAGTAGGGGTTAAAGGTAGCTATTCACCTTGGCAGAAGGTTCCACAAGGATCAGTGCTGGGACCACTGCTGTTCACAATTTACATTAATGATTTAGACTTTGGAATCAAAAACACAATTTCCAAATTTGCGGATGACACCAAATTTGGGGGGGGGGGGGGGATAGTCAATACTGAACAGGACTGCAACAAATTACAGGAGGGCATTAATAAACTTGCAAATGGGCAAACAATTGGCAAATGAAATTCAACACAGATAAATGTGGCGTATTAAATTTTGGTAGGAAGAATAGGGAGGTCACTTATTACTTGGAGGGTGCGAGTCTGGGTGGGGTAGAAGAACAAAGGCATCTCGGAGTACAAATACACAAATCACTAAAAGTTGCGACACAGGTTACCAAGGTCATAAAAAAAGCAAACCAAGCACTAGGGTTTATTTCTAGAGGGATAGAATTGAAAAGTAGGGAAGTTATGCTAAACCTGTATCGAACCTTGGTTAGACCACACTTGCGTGCAGTTCTGGTCGTCATATTATTAAAAGGATAGCGGTGCACTGGAGAGGTTGCAGAGAAGATTTACAAGGATGACACCAGAAATGCAAGGGTCTCTTTTCCCTTGAAAAAAGGCTGAGGGGTGACCTAATAGAGGTCTTCAAGATTATGAGAGGTTTTGATAGAGTGGATACAGAATGTGTCCACTTGTGGGGAGGAGCATAACTAGAGGCCATCAATATAAGATAGTCACCAAGAAATCTAATAGGGAATTCAGAAGAAACTTCTTTACCCAGAGAGTGGTGAGAATGTGGAACTCGCTACCACAGGGAGTGGTTGAAGCGAATAGTATAGATGCATTTAAGGGGAGGCTGGACAAGCATATGAGGGAGAAGAGAACAGAGGGTTACGCTGATAGATTTAGATGAGGAAAGACGGGAGGAGGCTCGAGTGGAGCATAAACGCCGGCATGAACTGGTTGGGCCAAATGGCCTGTTTCTGTGCCGTATATCCTCTGTAAGAAGCCATTGCAGGTGATTCTCTGGCTACGATTAGATAGATAAGAATGGAACCAGGCCAGTGCAGTCCCACCCAGCTGGACGACGGTGGAGAGACGTTGGAGGAGGATGTAGTGGTCAACCTTGTTAAAGGACGCTGTGTGATCAGCAGTCGGCAGCTCAGTTACTTCACGACGTTTCAAGCCTTCCATTAACGGAGTTCCGTTTAATTATAAGCAGAGTGTTGTAGAGATGCCAACAGTTGCTCCATCACAGCCATACCTCGGCACAAAACACTCACTGTCCAATTGCCTGGGGCTGCCAGACTGCCGGTCAGCAAGATCTGAAACCACGCCTTGCTCTTCGCCCAGTTTCACAGCCCGAGAGACCAGGATCCATCTCTATTACTCTGTGGAAATGGTGGCGCTAAAATCAAAGCCCCAAACACTCGCTCCAGCAATGCGCACCACCCAGTACACGAGTCCTCAGGTTAAAGCTCTGTGTAAACACTACAACCCTCCTGATCTGCCGGTCTGTCCTTCCCACGGAAACTCCCGGAAATTCCCAGCTCCAAGCAGAGGCTTTTCTCGCGATTCCACCTGGCACGGAGTGACAGAAGGCTGTCACTGGCTCAGAATCCCTGCGGAAATCATCTCAATGCCCTTAAATTTTCAGGAAAGAGTAAAACATGGAGTCTCGATGGTCAAGTTGCCGTGGATACAGCGACACGGAACCTCAGCCCGATGCCAATGCTGAGCTGCTCCCAGTGCTGTGCTGCCTCTCATTAAAGGAATATACTGAACAAAGCTGTTCTAGCTCCAGCTCATACTAACCCACAAGGGACTGGTTTGAGGCCGACTTTGTGCAGCAGAGTGAGATTTCATCAGTGGCACTCACGTGAGGACCAACAGGGAGCGATAACAAGGCTCTGTATCACAGCGGGTTAAACACTCCGATATTACACCTCTAGCATTTGGGTTTCATTCCAGCCCAGGTTAAAAGCCCCACACCCACCTTCCCTCTGCCAATGATGAGGATCCCTGAGTGAAATCAGTGAGGGCAAAAGTGAACTCTCCTCATGGAGAGCAGAGTCCATGACTCAGATCCATGAATATTCTGCACTGATGGAGCAACCTCACCCCGAGAGATACACAGGACGGCTAGTCTGAAAAATAGAACAGTCTCACTGATACAGCAATGCATCTAATCTCGGAATCTAACCCGTGCTGCAACTGCCCTGGAAGTACGAGATGGGACAGTGTAGAGGGAGCTTTACTCTGTATCTAACCCGTGCTGTACCTGCCCTGGGAGTGTTTGATGGGACAGTGTAGAGGGAGCTTTACTCTGTATCTAACCCGTGCTGTACCTGCCCTGGGAGTGTTTGATGGGACAGTGTAGAGGGAGCTTTACTCTGTATCTAACCCCGTGCTGTACCTGCCCTGGGAGTGTTTGATGGGACAGTGTAGAGGGAGATTTACTCTGTATCTAACCCGTGCTGTACCTGCCCTGGGAGTGTTTGATGGGACAGTGTAGAGGGAGCTTTACTCTGTATCTAACCCGTGCTGTACCTGCCCTGGGAGTACGAGATGGGACACCAGATGTAAAATGTGTAGGAATACTCCATTCTGAAGAATGGAGTTTCTCACCTTGGTGTATACTAAACTCTAATCCCCTGCAGTCACCAATAATCTTATCTATACTTGAAGCCAGTTGCTTGAGGCCTGACATTCATCCAATTCCACTTTGCAATATTCAGAGTTTATAGAAAAATCATTTGTGCTGATGTCATGTTAGCTGCAAGTGCCAGAAGGCCTGGCAGGAGGAATGAGGCTGAGGCAGGTTTCCTGTGCATTGGCAATCAAGAAACTGCACAGGTTCAGCAGGAGGATGTTGTGTAGACTGGCTTTCTGGACTCATTAACACAGCAGCAATGAAAGGGTGAATGTGTGTGTAATGAGAGGCCAGCACATTGGGAACTAGCACAGTAATTACATGGCCCGTCTCTGCCTCGGCCCACACACCTATTTATAGAATACTGATGCAGGCAGACTGGGTCCACACCCAGACTGCCAGTCAGCAGCTCTTCATAGTAATTAACAGGCGGAGGGAGTCTCAACTACAGCACAGAATGTGAAGCTGTAGCATCGAGATGGTGCAAGTTTTTGACAACACTGAGTCACAATTAAAGGCACACCGTCGGCAAGAAGAATTCTTGCCCTCCGCACCATCAGCATTCCAACCTCCGCCAGTGCGCCTTCACTCAAAGACTCCCTGAAAACTGCTCCTGGTCTCTCTGCACATTGACCCACCATGGGCTGATGGAATGCGAGTGTATCTCAGTAAACACACAAACTCTCCCGCTTCTAATTGCTAACATAAACCGCTGGGTGCGGCCGGGAACTGCGTGTTGGTGGATGAGCCTCTAAAGACTCCCTACCGACTGTCCAACCAGTGTCACAGCAACAGATCACCGCCAGCGAGAGCGCATCAAGACCTCCAGTCAGTTACAATGGCCCACTGGCACACTCCAGCCAGCGACATGCTGCTTAACTGGCAGCAACTACTTGCATTTATATAGCACCTTTAACGTAGTAAAACATCCCAAGATGTTTCACAGGTGCTTTATCAAACAAAACTTGACACTGAGCAACATAAGGACATATTAGGGCAGATGACTAAAAGCTTGGTCAAAGTGGTAGGTTTTAAAGAGCGTCTTAAAGGAGGAGTGAGAGAGGCAGAGAGGTTTAGGAAGGGAATTCCAGAGCTTAGAACCAAGGCAGCTGAAGGCACGGCCGCCAATGGTTGAGCGATTAAAATCGGGGATGCGCAGGAGGCCAGAATTGGAGGAGTGCAGAGATCTCAGAGGGTTGTAGGTCTGGAGATTACAGAGATAGGGAGGGGGCAAGGCCATGAAGGAATTTGAAAACAAGGATGAGAATTTTAAAATCAAGGAGTTGCCTGACTGGGAGCCAATGTAGGTCAGCTAGCACAGGGATGATGGGTGAACGGGACTTGGTGCGAGTCGGGACACGGGACAGTGAGCACAGGGATGATGGGTGAACGGGTCTTGGTGCGAGTCGGGACACGGGGCAGTGAGCACAGGGGGCGATGGGTGAACGGGACTGGGTGTGAGTTAGGACACGGGGCAGTGAGCACAGGGATGATGGGTGAACGGGACTCGGTGCGAGTCGGGACACGGGGCAGTGAGCACAGGGATGATGGGTGAACGGGACTAGGTGCGAGTCGGGACACGGGGCAGTGAGCACAGGGATGATGGGTGAACGGGACTCGGTGCGAGTCGGGACACGGGGCAGTGAGCACAGGGATGATGGGTGAACGGGACTCGGTGCGAGTCGGGACACGGGGCAGTGAGCACAGGGATGATGGGTGAACGGGACTTGGTGCGAGTCGGGACCGGGGCAGTGAGCACAGGGATGATGGGTGAACGGGACTTGGTGCGAGTCGGGACCGGGGCAGTGAGCACAGGGGGTGATGGGTGAACGGGACTCGGTGCAAGTCGGGATACAGGCAGCAGAGCTTTGGATGAGCTGAAGTTTAGAGAGTGGAAGGCCGGCCAGCAACTACTTTGGCAAAGTTGGCCCAGGTTGAAAGGCGGCCCTTGGCTAAGATGCTGCTCTACTTTCTGGCCATCGCTGGGATGGGATGGAACCGCTACAGGACCCACACTGTTGGTCAACAGCAGTGAATTAAACTGACCACAGGGACTGGTCAACACAAGGCCACAATTCTGCTGTCTTATTGGCTGCTCTGACAGGAAAGGAATGCACTGTTGGGGTCAGAGGGCATTACTGGTCTGCAGAGAGAGAATCTGTGCAGCAACGAGGGGCACGGATGTACACAGGATATCAAGGCTTCGCTGATCACGTTCAAATCACAACTAATTAAACTTATTTTGCTGAAACACTTTACCTTTCAAATTAAGCACTGACAGGAACAAACCCGAGCCAATAAGATGGCAGAATCGTGGCCTTGTGTCGACCAGTCCTGTAGTCAGTTTAATTCACTGCCGTACCAACAGTGTGGGCCTTATACATGTTACATCCCATCGACAGACAGGGGGATAGGGGGAAGAGAGCAAGCGAGAGGAATCATAAATCATAAAATGGTTACAGCACAGGAGGCCTATCGAGCCTGTGCCGGCTCTCTGCAAGTGCACTTCAGCTGGGCTCACTCCCCCGCCCTTTCCCCATAGCCGTGCAAATTTTTTTTTCTTCAAGTACTTATCCAATTCCCTTTTGAAAGCCTCAATTGAATCTGCCTCCACCACCCTTTCAGGCAGTGATCTCCAGATCCTAACCACTCGCTGCGTAAAAAAGTTTTCCCTCATGTTGCCTTTGGTTCTTATGCCAATCACCTTAAATCTGTGTCCTCTAGTTCTCGACCCTTCCGCCAATGGGAACAGTTTCTATCTACTATCTAGACTCCTCATAATTTTGAGCACCTCTATCAAATCTGCTCTCAACCTTCTCTACTCTAAGGAGAACTCCAGCTTCTCCAGTCTATCCACGTAACTGATTTCCCTCATCCATGGAACCATTCTTGTGAATCTTTTCTGCACCCTCTCTAAGGCCTTCACATCCTTCCTAAAGTGCGGTGCCCAGAATTGGACACAATACTCCAGTTGAGGCTGAACCAGTGTTTTATAAAGGTTCATCATATCTTCCTTGCTTTTGTACTCATTGGACCGTATTTTCCAATTGGAGGCTTCCTGCGTGCGGAAGCCTCCAATCTGGAAAAAATCTACTTGAGGGCTCCCAAGATCCGGACACTTCCGCTCCTGGGCCTCTCCAGCTCAAAGTGTGCAGGGCCCACGTATCCCAGAGGCGCAGGCGGTTCGCAAGCGTCCCTGGGATCACGTGGGCCATGGGGAGCCAATCAAAGAAGGGAATCTCCCTTCATACAGTTGACAGATGGACCTGTCAAATATATGAATGGAGATCACCCCAAAAACACAGTAAAACATTAAATAACATTTTTTTTAAACCCTCTCATTTTTAAAATTAGTTGAAATTACAATAAATTAAATATTTTAAACAAAAATTTAATTTTTTGAAAAAAATAAAGTTTTTTACGGGGCAAAAAATAAACTTACCTTTTTAAAAGTATTTTTAAATGATAAAGGAGTGAAACTTTTTTTTACTTTTTTTTTTTTTTACTTTTTTTCAAATCTGGTAGCCTGCTTTTACCAGGCGTAAGATTTCTAAGGGTTTTCTGCGGGCAGAGGTGCTGCAAAGCATTCTTGAGAGATCGGAAATGCCGATTTTCAGCATGTCTGAAACCGGCATTTCTGATGACCCTACGGGTGTGTAAACAGCGCAGACACACCCGTAGGGATCGGAATATCCGGCCCGATACCCCTATTTATGAAGCCCAGGATCCCATATGCTTTTTTAACCGCTTTCTCAACCTGCCCTGCCACCTTCAATGATTTGTGCTCATATACCTCCAGGTCTCTGTTCATGCACTCCCATTAGAACTGTACCCTTTAGTTTGTACCCTCGTTCTTCCTACCAAAATGTATCACATCACACTTTTCTGCATTAAATTTCATCTGCCACGTGTCCAACCATTCCACCAGCCTGTCGATGTCTTCCTGAAGTCTATCACTCTCCTCCTCACCGTTCACTATACTTCCAAGTTTTGTGTCATCTGCATTTTGAAATTGTGCCCTGTACACCCAAGTCTAAGTCATTAATACATATCAAGAAAAGCAGTGGTCCTAGTACTGACCCCTGGGGACAACCACTGTATAGATTCCTCCAGTCCAAAAAACAACCGTTCACCATTACTCTCTGTTTCCTATCACTTAGCCAATTTCGTATCCAGGCTGCCACTGTCCCTTTTATTCCATGGGCTTCAACTTTACTGGCAAGCCTATTATGAGGATGGGAAGAGAGCGAGAGGAAGGGAGAGAGGGGGAGGGAAAGGGAGAGAGAGAGAGAGAGGGAGGGGAAGGGCAAGAGAGGGAGGGGAAGGAGAGAGAGAGAGAGAGAGTGGGGAGGGGAAGGGAGAGAGGGAGAGAGAGTGGGGAGGGGAAGGGAGGGAGAGAGAAAAAGAGAGCGGGGAGGAGAGAGAGAGAGAGAGAGAGAGAGAGAGAGAGAGAGAGAGAGAGAGAGAAGGGGAGGTGTAAGGGAGAGCGAGGATGGAGGCAGGGATGATGAGGGGGATGGGGATGGGACAATGACCTTGCAGAAACCATGTCCGCTGGAATTGAGCAGCGTCTGAGCGCTGAGCGAGCCTCAGTTTCTCAGCCTCGGGCTGTGGGTTTCTCAACCTCAAACTAAATTTCAATGACTTCCCGGCCGGAAACCACTCAGGTTTCGCTTCTCACCACACGCTTCAAACATCTCGAAACACAAGCAGCACAAAGCCCAGGACAGAGTGTTGCAGTCTGTGAGCGGAGAGGACGAGGGTAAGAGGGGTAAACCGCCCCACCAGTCAATGAGTGCGGAGGAAAGGTTGAGGGTCAAAGGGTAAACACCCCCCCCCGTCAGTGACAGCAAGGAAAGGTCAAGGGTCAGAGGGGTAAACCTCCCCAGTCAGTGACAGACTCAGCAGAGCTGGGATTGAGATCTTTAAGCAGTGAATCTGTCAACAACAACTTGTATTTATATAGCGCCTTTAACGTAGTAAAACGTCCAAAAGCGCTGCACAGGAGTATTTTAAGACAAAAAATTTGACACCGATCCACATAAAGATGAGGATAAATTAGGGCAGGTGACCAAAAGCTTGGTCAAAGAGTTAGATTTTAAGGAGCATCTTAAAAGGAGGAAAGAGAGGTTTATGCAGGGAATTGCAGAGCTTAGGGCCTAGGCAACAGAAGGCACGGCCACCAATGGTGGAGCGATTATAATTGGGGATCCTCAAGAGGGCAGAAATCTCGGGGGGTTGTGGGGCTGAAGGAGATTACAGAGATAGGATGGGGCCATGGAGGGATTTGAAAACAAGGATGAAATAAGAATCTTTCTGCAAACTGTCGGAACCAGCAATCTGCACAGCCTGACCGGAGCGGGTGCTGTGCCCAGACAGGGGGAGGCGAGTAGGCCTGTGCCAAATTTAGAATTTAAAATAATTCCTGTTCAGCACAAACTCTCCTGGTGGTAAATCCTCAGGACAGTAAACACAAGTGAGAAATGTGTTGATAATTAACAGTTCCTCCTACAGATTAAACACAACTTTACATCTTTCATCTAGTTTCCCTCTTGGAAAGTCTGTACATTCAACACTTTAATATTCCATCCTGTTCTACTCACTCAGCAACCCAGAGATACATGGAGATAAATCAAGTGTTTATACCTATTTCAACAACAAATTAAGCATTTTTTTAAAATGCCATCAGCCATAACTATTAAAACTGGGATTTCCACTGCTCCCGGCTGCGCTGTGTTCAGGGCCTGGCAGCTGGTGGGACTTGCTGTTTTGGTTACACCCAGAGAGCAGACAGCTCATTGCTCCTGATTCAAGCTTTGTTCAGACTTGTAACAGCCTCTCCTGCTCAGGCTCAATAAATGACTCGGCTTTTCCGCAGCCTGCCCGGGCGACGGGGCGTTCTGCACAACACATCACAGACCGGGTCCCACAATGGCTCAAGCTTTCTGTGGCAGTCCCAGTAGATGAGGGTAGTGCGATTGATGTAGTGTATATGGACTTTAGCAAGGCTTTTGATAAGGTTCCACATGGTAGACTGGTCACAAAGTTAAAAGCCTATGGGATCCAGGGCAAAGTGTCAAGTTGGATTCAAAACTGGCTCGGAGACAGGAAGCAGAGGCTAATGGTTGATGGGTGTTTTTGTGACTGGAAGGCTGTTTCTAGAGTTGAATATAGGGGGTATGATTAAGAAGTTTGCAGATGATACTAAAATTGGCTGTGTGGTTGATACTGAAGAAGGAAGCTGTAGATTGCAGGAAGATATCAATAAATTGGTCAGGTGGGCAGAATAGTGGCAAATGGAATTCAATCCGGAGAAGTGTGAGGTAATGCATTTGGGGACGGCTAACAAGGAAAGGGAATACAAATTAAATGGTAGGACACTGAGTAGTGTAGAGGAACAAAGGGACCTTGGAGTGCATGTCCACAGATCGCTGAAGGTAGCAGGCCAGATAGATAAGGTGGTTAAGAAGACATACGGAATGCTTGCCTTTATTAGCCGTGGCATAGAATACAAGAGCAGGGGGGTTATGCTTCAACACTAGTTAGGCCTCAGCTAGAGTACTGTGTGCAGTTCTGGTCACCACATTACAGGAAAGACGTGATTGCACTAGAGAGGGTACAGAGGAGATTTACAAGGATGTTGCCGGGAGTAGAGAATCTTAGCTATGAGGAAAGACTGGATAGGCTGGGTCTGTTTTCCTTGGAACAGAGGAGGCTGAGGGGAGACCTTATTGAGGTGTATAAAATTATGAGGGGCATAGATAAAGTGGATAGAAAGGACCTATTTCCCTTAGCAGAGGGGTCAAAAACCAGGGGACACAGATTTAAAGTAATTGGTGTAAGGTTTTAGAGGGGATTTGAGGGGAAATTTCTTCACCCAGAGGGTTGTGGGGGTCTGGAACTGCCTGAAAGGGTGGTAGAGGCAGGAACCCTAACCACATTTAAGAAGTACTTGGATGTTCTAACCTGCATGGCTGTGGACCAAGAGCTGGGAAGTGGGATTAGGCTGGATAGCTCTTTGTTGGCGGACGCGGACACGGTGGGCCAAAATGGCCTCCTTCCGTGCTGTGACTTTCTATGATTCTAACCGCAACACAGCGATTGGTCCACTGCAGCCACCATTTGTTCCATCTCCTTTAATCGTTCGAGGGCAGATTCACCAACAAAAAGCAAAACCCAACAACAGGTCACAGATAATTCTTGCGTGAAGGGGGCTGTAGGGAGTGCGCCAGCAGAGGTCCTGCTCCCCTGGGCACAGGTCCTCTTATCTTTGGAATGCATGGATTCTAGGTAAGGATCTGTGTGTTAGCGCACGGTACCAAACACCACTGACACACTTCTACCTGTAACAGGTGTGATGTTAATAACCCTGACAACTAGACTGGATTTCAACATTCAGTTCTTTCATTATATAATCAGCTTCATTTTAAACACTCAGTGGCCTGGATTCTGCAGTCATTACACTTGCCCACAAACTTTCTGTGGGGTTTTACACTGGAACTTATGATTATTAGAGCGCCATTTCAGCACAGAACCCTCTACAGGGGTTCTGGGACCTGTGTGAACAGAGCAAGCAACGGCGTGTCTCCTCAACCAATCAGATTGAAGAATTGTTAATGAGCAGCGCTGAGTCTGAACCAGGAAGTGTATGTTAGAATATTTGATTCAATGCCAAATCATGTACAGAAAGCGAAAGAGAGGGAAAGAAAGATTGGATTAAGAGAGATAAAAGAGACAAAAAGCAAAAACGAAAAAATTATTTAAATGTTTTAATTTTTTTTAAATCTCCAAAAGTAATTAAAATCTGAAGGAATGAGACTCTACACTTCTAAAAGTTAATTTATTTTTATTCATTCCTGGGATGTGGGCGTCGCTGGGAAGGACAACATTTATTGCCCATCCCTAATTGCCCTTGCGAAGGTGGTGGTGAGCCGCCTTCTTGAACCGCTGCAGTCCTTGTGGTGAAGGTACTCCCATAGTGCAGTTAGGGAGGGAGTTCCAGGATTTCGACACAGCAACGACAATATATTTTCAAGTCAGGATGGTGTGTAACTTGGAGGGGAACTTCCAGGTGGTGGTGTTCCCATGTGCCTGCTGCCCTTGTCCTTCTAGGCGGTAGAGGTCACGTGTTTGGGAGGCGCTGCTGAAGAAGCCTTGGCGAGTTGCTGCAGTGCATCTTGTAGATGGTACACACTGCAGCCATGTGCACCAGTGATAGAGGGAGTGAATGTTCAAGGTGGTGGATGGGGTGCCAATCAAGCAGGCTGCTTTGTCCTCGATGGTGTCGAGCTTCTTGAGTGTTGTTGGAGCTGCACTCATCCAGGCAAGTGGAGAGTATTCCATCACACTCCTGACTTGTGCCTTGTAGATGGTGGAAAGGCTTTGGGGAGTCAGGAGGTGAGACACTCGCCGCAGAATACCCAGCCTCTGACCTGCTGTTGTAGCCACAGTATTAATGTGGCTGGTCCAGTTAAGTTTCTGGTCAATGGTGACCCCCCAGGATGTTGATAGTGGGGGAACTCAGCGATGGTAATGCTGTTGAATGTCAAGGGGCAGTGGTTAGACACTCGCTTGTTGGAGATAGTCATTGCCTGGCACGAATGTTACCTGCCACTTATCAGCCCAAGCCTGAATGTCATCCAGGTCTTGCTGCATTCAGGCATGCACTGCTTCAATATCCGAGGAGTTGCAAATGTAACTGAACACTGTGCAATCATCAGTGAACATCCCCACTTCGGACCTTATGATGGAGGGAAGGTCATTGCTGAAGCAGCTGAAGATGGTTGGGCCTAGGACACTGCCCTGAGGAACTGATGTCCTGGGGCTGAGATAATTAACCTCCAACAACTACAACCACCTTCCTTTGTTCTAGATATGACTCCAGCCAATGGAGCGTTTTCCCCGATTCCTATTGACTTCAATTTTACGGAGGCTCCTTGATACCATATGTCAAATGCTGCCTTGATGTCTAGGGCAGTCACTCTCACCTCACCTCTGGAATTCAGGTCTTTTGTCCATGTTTGGACCAAGGCTGTAATAAGGTCTGGAGCCGAGTGGCCCTGGCGGAACCCAAACTGAGCATCGATGAGCATGTTATTGGTGAGTAAGTGCCGCTTGATAGCACTGTCGACGACACCTTCCATCACTTTGCTGACAACTGAGAGTAGACAGATGGGGCGGTAATTGGCCGGGTTGGATTTGTCCTGCTTTTTGTGGACAGGACATACCTGGGCGGTTTTCCACATTGTCGGATAGATGCCAGTGTTGTAGCCGTACTAGAACAGCTTGGCTAGAGGCACGGCTCGTTCTGGAGCACAAGTCTTCAGCATGACAGCCGGGATGTCATCAAGGCCCATAGCCTTTGCTGTATCCAATGCGCTCAGCTGTTTCTTGATATCATGTGGAGTGAATCGAACTGGTTGAAGACTGGCTTTTGTGATGGTGGGGACCTCAAGAGGAGGCCGATATGGATCATCCACTTGGCACTTCTGGCTGAAGATGGTTTCAAATGCTTCAGCCTTGTCTTTTGCACTCGTGTGCTGGGCTCCGCCATCATTGAGGATGGGGATATTCATGGAGTCTCCTCCTCCCGTTAGTTGTTTAATGGTCCACCACCATTCACGACTGGATGTGGCAAGACTGCAGAGCTTTGATCGGATCCGTTGATTGTGGGATTGTTTAGCCCTGTCTATAGCATGCTGCTTCCGCTGTTTAGCATGCATGTAGTCCTGTGTTGCAGCTTCCCCAGTTTGGCACCTCATTTTTAGGTACGCCTGGTGCTGCTCCTGGCATGCTCTTCTACACCCCTCATTGAACCAGGGTTGGTCCCCTGGCTTAATGGTAATGGTAGAGTGAGGGATATGCCAGGCCACGAGGTTGCAGATTGTGGTGGAATACAATTCTGCTGCTGCTGATGGCCCACAGCGCCTCATGGATGCCCAGTTTTGAGCTGCTGGATCTGTTCTGAATCTATTCCATTTCATATTATTCCATCTATGCCACATAACACGATGGAGCATGTCCTCAGTGTGAAAACGAGATTTTTGTCTCCACAATGACTGTGCGGTGGTCACTGCTACCAATACTGTCATGGACAGATGCATCTGCGACAGGAAGATTGGTGAGGACGAGGCCAAATAGGTTTTTCCGTCGTGTTGGTGTTCTCACCACCTGCCACAGTCCTAGTCTGGCAGCTATGTCCTTCAGGACTCGGCCAGCTCGGTCAGTAGTGGTGCTTCCGAACCACTCTGTGATGGACATTGAAGTCCCCCACCCAGAGTACATTCTGTGCCCTTGCTACCCTCAGTGCTTCTAACAAGTGGTGTTCAACATGGAGGAGTACTGATTCATCAGCTGAGGGAGGGCGATAGGTGGTAATCAGCAGGAGATTTCCTTGCCCGTGCTTGACCTGAAGCCATAAGACTTCATGGGGTCTGGAGTCAATGTTAAGGACTCCCAGGGCCACTCCCTCCCGACTGTACACCACCTCTGGTGGGACAGGACATGCCCAGGGATGGTGATGGAATAATCTGGGACATTGGTTGAAAGGTATGATTCTGTGAGTATGACTATGTCAGGCTGTTGCTTGACTAGTCTGTGAGACAGCTCTCCCAATTTTGGCACAAGTCCCCAGATATTAGCGAGGAAGACTTTGAAGGGTCGACTGGGCCTGGGTGTGCCGTTGTCGTGTCTGAAGCTGATGCCGAGGTCGATGCCAGGTGGTCCGTCCGGTTTTATTCATATTATTGTTTCTTGTCGCGGTTGTGTACAACTGAGTGGCTTGCTAGGCCATTTCATAGGGCAGTTAAAGTCAACCACATTGCTGTGGGTCTGGAGTCACATATAGGCCAGACCAGGTAAGGACGGCAGATTTCCTTCCCTAAAGGACATTAGTGAACCAGATGGGTTTTTACAACAATCCAATAGTTTCATGGTCACCATTACTGATACTAGCTTTTTATTCGAGATTTATTTAATTAACTGAATTTAAATTCCCCAGCTACCGTGGTGGGATTTGAACTCACGTCTCTGGATCATTAGTCCAGGCCTCTGGATTACTAGTCCAGTAACATTACCACTATGCTACCATTTTCAGGGACAGAGGGGTTATTTGGCAGTAATTAAGACTTATCACACTCTTAAAAATTCACTTACACCTGAATGCACCAGCCCCAACTTTTTCTGGCATGTTTAATGGGCAAGTACTGCAACTTCACACCCTTCATGTATTTTAATGCCAAGTCTCTCGGCAAGGTACTGGTGTAGCGAGGCTTGTGGAGAAGCAGGACGACTCGGACAGCAATATTTTGATATCCGCGTTTACCTGGCCATGTGCAGACGCCAGAAGTTGCTATCCGATTTACTCAATAATAACGGTGGGCGCCGATAGCCTCACCGCATTTTAACCACAAAATCCCGGCCATTGTATCTACTTCTTGCTGTCTGTAAGACAAGAGCTGGCTGATGACTTGGGGCAGCAGCATCCCTTTAAAAACTGCTGTCTATCATCGTTCCTCTTGATCAGGTAACTTGCAGCTGAAATTATTTTCTATTAAACTACCTTTCAGCATTAATCTAAAATGAATACTTGGTGGAGAAGTATAGCGTCTGAAGGTTCCAGTTATTAAAATCTCCAATTAATAAGTGGCGACTAACCCTCATTGACAATTCCGCCTGACTGATTGGCACCTCAATTATCACCAGAATCCAAGAGGTGGCCCGGTGGGCGGGTCCAGTAAACCTGGACACCACAACCACTCACTCATTCAGCTTCCTCACATTGAGGGAGTGGAAAAGTTACTCCAAGGCTGAGAGGGTAGAACACAATCCAATCCCAACTGTGGAGTATCTGAGTATTTATTAAAATGTCTTCTCACACCCCTCTCTTCAGCCAGGTTTAATGAAAACTCCCTAGAGGGGCATTTCCTGGGCAGTTGCCATGTATGTGTGACACACCCACACTCACTGTGCATTGGGGCACAGTTTACATTTGGTGTCCGCAGTCTGACTCACAGGATCAGGTACCCAGCTCGCTGCCCTCCAGTGTCCATGTGCATCAACTCTTGGCCATTCTCCCGACAGTCTGCACAAATACAACAGCGCAGGTCTTCAGGTGAAGCTGTTGGCATCTCATCGGGAATATGGTAAGGAAGTGCCGCCAGCCTTTACTATACGCCCAGAAAGCTCTAATCCCTAACCTTAACACCAACCTTCAATACACTCCCTAACACTCCGACTCTGGGCCACAAAGAGCTGTCAGCACGATACAAATGACACAGATCCATTCTACCAGCCACGTGCCCAGAGATCCTCACATCAGCTCCACCTTACACTTCCCCTCTCCTGCTACAAATATCGACTCTTGCTGGGGTTCAATTCCAGAAACACTAGTCATCCTCCACTCCTCACTCCAGGGGCCACTCCTCACTCCAGGGGCCACTCTGCACAGGCGCATCTCAGCATTCAGTGTCAGCAACTTCACATCACCACACGGGGCCGATTATGGGTTTTCCAGGAGTTTAGTAAAGGTTAGGGATTAGTGTTAGGGAGTACGTTAAGGTCGGTGTTGGGGGGTATTTTAAAGGTCCGTGTTAGGGAGTATATTAAAGGTTGATGTTAGGGATTAGGGAATATATTAAAGGTCGATGTTAGGGTTTAGGGAATATACTAAAGGTCGGTATTAGGGAGTACATTAAAGGTCGATATTAGGGAGTATATTAAAGGTCGGTGTTCGGGATTAGAGTTTTCCAGGCGTATAATAAAGGTCGGCGGCACTTCCTCACCGTATTCCCGATGAGATTCCAACAGCTTCACCTGAAGACCTGAGATATTTAGCCAGGTCTGACTGCAAAATATCATATTACATTTAAATAGCATCTTTCACCTAATGAAAACTCCCAAGGGGCGTTTCCTGGGCAGTTGCCATGTGTCACACCCACACTCTGTGCATTGGTGCACACTCTACTGATTAAGCTGTTACTGTAGATTATTAAAATGCCAGGTTGGCTCAATTTTAGCACACTCACCTCTGAGTCAGAAGGAAGGAAGACTTGCAATTATATAGCGCCTTTCACAACCTCAGGACGTCCCAATTTGCTTTACAGATAATGAAGCACGTTTGAGGTGTAGTCACTGTTGTAATGTAGGAAATGTGGCAGCCAATTTCATACAGCAAGATCCCACAAACACCAATGTGATAATGACCAGATAATCTGGTTTTTGTTTTTTGCCTAAGATGTTGGTTGAGGAATAAATATTGTCCAGGACGCCGGGGAGAACTTCCTTGCTCTCTCAAAACAGTCTCATGGGATCTTTTACATCCACCGGAGACAGCAGACGGGACTTTGGTTTAACGTCTCATCCGAAAGACCGCACCTCTGCACTGAAGCGTCAGATTTTGTGTTCAAGTCTCTGGAGTGTGACTTGAACCCACAAACCTTCAGACTCAGAGCTGAGAGTGCTAACCACTGAGTCACGGGTGACACCAGAAGGCTATGAATTCAAGCCCACTCCAGGATTTAAGCACATAATCTAGGCTGACACTTGAGGGTGTGCTGAACTGTCAGAGGTGCCGTCCTTCGAATGAGACGTTAAACCAAGGCCCCATCTGCTTATTCAGGTGGCTGTAAAAGATCCTATGGAAGAGCAAGGAGTTCTCCCAGTGAGCTGCCTCAATCAACACCAGAAACAGATTAACTGGTCACTTGTGCATTTGTTTTCTGTGGGATCTTGCTGTGCACAAAGGAAGCTGTGTAATAATAGTTACTGAGGTATGGTAGGTGCTGTATAAAAAGCCATTCCATCAGATTAATGTAAAATCGGCACACCCCTGAATATTGCCCCCTGTAACAGCCTCTTCTCATCTGTCTCTCTATAGTGACTGAGCAGTGAGTAAAACAGAGATTGTTCAAATGGGAGCAATGCAACCAAACCCAAAGACATTTCTTGCAAAGTGTGAAAATTGGACCCTGAGAAAGAGCAGCAGATTAGAGACTGCACTCCCTGCTTGGTTATACACCCCTGCATTCAATCCTGAAAACCTTCCTACACATCACTTTAGCGCTAATGCAGTCTGAACAATTCCCTTTGGGGAATGGGTCAGTTCAGGGGCAGAATCTTCCGGATCCAGGTCTCGTAGAAATAGCCCCTGCCCCTGGAATCCATCCCTGCAGAGGCATCACTGGTGGTGTTCCAGGACACTGACACACTGCATGGTCCCACACATTGCAGCAACACTGCATGAACCCCCCCCCCCCCCCCCAAACACACGTTGCAGCAACACTGCATTCACCATCTTCTAACCCACAAAAAGCTGCATTACTACAGCAGAAGGTTAGGTTGATTGGCTATGATAAATTGACCCTTAGTGTTAGGGGGATTAAATACGTGGGGTTACAAGGATAAGGTGGGATATGTGTTGGTGTAGGGGTTACGGAGATCGGGTGGGATATGTGTCGGTGCAGGCTCGATGGGCTGAAATGGCCTCTATCTGCACTGTGGGGTTTCTGTGATTCTGTGAAGTGAGCTGGATGTGACCAGGTTTGTGTTGTAGCTTGGGCCAATCTGAGAGTCGGTCAGTCCAGTTCCAGATGCACGGTGATGTAATCACCAATGCAACAGCTCAGTGTTCCTTACCCATCACCGCAACTTGCCAGAATGCTGCCATCACGCACAAACTGACAACCCCTGATCGGCTGCGGTCACTACAATCACCTGCTTTCATTCTCTGCATTTTATGGCTCTTCCTGTGAATTCACTTTGCTGCTTCCAGATCATTATCCTGATCAAAAGCTCATATTCTGATTGGCTGTTTTCAATGAACACAGATTGTTTCACATGCTGCCGAGAACCTGCTCCCATTCCAGAGCTGCCCGTGGGGAATCTACGCGAACTAGAATTTCTATCCATTGGTCTATAAAAGTTGTGTGACAAATCTGCCACTTTGTCATTCCCAATCTACACAACAACCCGTAACAGAAAATCCCTTCAACTTGACCACAGGACAGCCTTGAATGGACTTCCGAATGTTCCAGCATTCTGCAGCAGTTTGCACTATCCCAGACTGTACATTTGATGGGATAACAGCCACCTCACGAGATACACTAGAGAGTGGGTACAAATGATTATCCTGCTCTTTCCTGTGAATCCATTTCACCACAGGACCTCTGTTTAGGCCCCAATGGATGCAGAACCAAACTTTCTGTGGATGCAAGTTCATAGATGCACAGAAACAATTTAAAAATCAGAAAATGGCTTTGATTGTGTAAAGTGATGAACACATGGAGTCAAACAAGTGATCCCCACGTTGCATGTCTCTATAAACTGCCACAGGGGTTCTGCACTGACAGGGGGCGTTCTCCCCATACACTGGTTATTGAAATTACTCCCCAATAGGACTGACAGAATCGAGATAGCCTCACCTTATCTCCGTGCAATTTTAGTACTTTTCAGTAAAATCCTAAATTCTCTCCTTACTAATCCCTGGAGTGTGGAGTGTCCAACTGATTGCTCACACCACCCATGGTCAGTGACCCCATGGAGTTTCCATTCAGTACAACAGGCTCCCTAAATCAGAAGCTCTCCCAACAGGCTCCAACACCTCACCCTGCATATCCATTATCCCGATGGGGCGATACTGTGTGCTGGGAGTATGGTGTGTATAACTGTACAGCATTTCGCCAACATGAAGCACCACAGTTATAGCACGTCCTAACCCAGAGTGGTAGTCCTTAACTTGTGGGTGTCTGCTATTCTACTCCAGGCATTACAGTTATACCATACTCTAACCCCACTGGGATATCAATGTTCTCTGAGAGCCATGGTCACTGCATGGAGAAGGACAATGGGCCAGGGTTTACTTGGAAAAACAGATGGAAACGTGGAATATAATCTCCAAAACACCAGTAAAAATCCCAGAGTCCCATATAATTAAAACTAAAATTGACAGATTCAGTCACCATAAGGCAGCTATCACTATTACTGGACGGTTCCTGGGGTAAGCACATGTCAGCTTCAGACAGCACAGAAGGAGACCATTCAGCCCATCGCGCCTGTGCCGGCTCTTTCAAAGAGCTGTCCAATTAATCCCATTCCACCGGCTCTTTCCCCACAGCCCTGAAAATGTCTCCCTTCAAGTATTTATCCAATTCCCTTTTGAAAATTACTATTGAATCTGCTTCCACCGCCCTTTCAGGCAGCGCATTCCAAATCACAACAACACCGCTGTGTAAAAAAATTCTCATCTTCCCCCTAGTTCTTTTGCCAATCACCTTAAATCGGTGTCCTCTGGTTACCGACCCTTCTGCCACGAGAAACAGTTTCTCCTTATATATTCTATCAAAACCCTTCATGATTTTGAACACCTCTATGAAATCTCCTCTTAGCCTTCCCTGCTTTAAGGAGAACAATCCCAGTTTCTCCAGTCTACCCACATAACAGAAGTCCCTCATCCCTGGTACCATTCTGGCAAATCTCCTCTGCACCCTCTCCAAGCATGTCTTAACTGAGTATCACCAGAGTTTGTACACAGTTGATATAGAGCACGATTATAATGTGCTCCAACACCAGTGAGATATTACATAGAAACATAGAAGATAGGAGCAGGTGTAGGCCATTCGGCCCCTCGAGCCTGCTCAGCCATTCAATGCGATCATGGCTGATCATCCAAGTTCAGTACCCGGTCCCTGCTTTCTCCCCATACCCCTTGATCCCTTTAGCCTTAAGAAATATATCCAACTCCTTCTTGAATATATTTAATGAATTGGCCTCTACTGCCTATTGTGGTAGAGAATTCCACAGGTTCACCACTCTCTGGGTGAAGGAATTCCTCCTCATTTCTGTCCTAAATGGCTTACCACTTATGCTTAGACTGTGACCCCTGGTTCTGGACTCCCCGACCATCAGGAACATCCATCCTGCATCTAGTCTGTTCAGTCCTGTCAGAATTTTATAAGTTTCAATGAGATCCCCTCTCATTCTTCTAAACTCCAGCAAGTATAAGCCCAATCGACCCAATCTCCCCTCATACGTCATTCCTGCCATCCCAGGTATCAGCCTGGTGAATCCTCGCTGCACTCCCTCCATGGCAAGAACATCCTTCCTCAAATAAGGCGACCAAAACTGCACACAATACTCAAGGTGTGGTCTCACCAAGGCCCTGTACAACTGCAGCAAGACATCCTTGTTCCTGTACTCAAACCCTCTCGCTACGAAGGCCAACATACCATTTGCCTTCTTAACCGCCTGCTGCACCTGCATGCTTACCTTCAGCGACTGGTGCACAAGGACGCCCAGGTCTCGTTACACTTCCCCTTCTCCCAATCTATTGCCATTCAGATAATAAGCTGCCTTCCTGTTCTTGACACCAAAGTGGATAACCTCGCATTTATCCACGTTATATTGTATGCCAATACCCCAGAGGAGTGTTTACACTATACAATCACCCCCTGCACCCTATATTCACCCACCCACTGCCCTATAATCCCCTCCAAGCCCTACATGATTCCCCCTGCGCCCCGCACCCTCCCCCAGCGCCCCTCCCTCGCCGCCCGTACTCACCCCCAAGCGCCCCGCACTCACCGCCCATACCCACTCCCCCACCCATACCCACTGCCCCAGCACCCCGCACTCACCACCCGTACCCACTCCCCCAGCTCCCCTCCCTCGCCGCCCGTACCCACTCTCCCAACTCCCCTCCCTCGCCGCCCGTACCCATGCCCCAGCGCCCCGCACTCACCGCCCGTACCCACTCCCCCAACTCCCCGCACTCACCGCCCATACCCACTCCCCAGCGCCCCGCACTCACCGCCTGTACCCACTCCCCCAGCACACCCCCCCCCAGCGCCTTGCATTCACCCCCTCACATTATACCCCCACACTGATGGGTCTAGACACTGTTAGTTATTGTGTATTTAGCAGTAATTTGCTGTTTATTCTCTGCCTCCTTACCTCTCGCTCAGGCCGGACGGTGTAACGCTCATTTGGCTCTTCTCACTGATTGCTGCTCCCACAAATTACCCAATTCTCATTTTCTCCCCCAAATTCTGATATTGATCGATAAGCGATAATCCGGGACGAGTAAAAGCTGTAGCTCTGTCGATGGCCCAGTGTGTCCCGGGTTCGTGCCCTGCTCCGGGTGTTTATCGGGACTCAGGGGCGACTCCAGGAGTGAAGCCCATCCCAGAGAGCGAGCAAACCCCCCGGCCCAGGTATCGATCAGCGATTGGTATTTATCGGTTCAGTCTCATTACTTGACCCAGGGCGGTATCGATTTGGTCTTGTCACCGACTCCAGTGCGGCGTTCCGGCCCCGACAGCAGCGACTCAGCCTCAGTATCCAGCGCGGGGTCGATACAGGATCGGCCTGTGCTGCCGGGCACTCGGGCCCCGGGCTGCGGTGTGTGTCGGGCCCGCTCGGTGCTTCACTCTCCCGGCTCCATGCCGAGCCGAGCCGAGCCGAACAGGGCCTGGCTGGAGTGCGGGTGCGCTGGGCGGGGGTGCGGTGCTCTGTGTCCCGGTACCCCGGGGGTGCGGCTCGGTGCCCGGGGGTGGGGCTCTCGGTGCCCCGGCTCTCGGTGCCCGGGGGTGGGGCTCTCGGTGTCTCGGTGCCCCGGCTCTCTGTCTCTCGGTGCCCCGGGGGTGCGGGTCTCTCTCTCTCTCTCTCCGGTTGTTACTTTGTTACTTTGCTCAGACCGCTTCACCTCCGGCCGCTCCCTCCGCCGCCGATTCACCCCCGCCCGGAGCCGCGCCGCCCGCTCCCTCCCTCCGCGCAAAGTAATCCCGGGTTAAAATCCCGTGGGAGAGCGGCGGCTGCCCCGCCCGGACACTGACCCCCCCACTGACCTCCCCCCCCAGACACCGACCCCCCCCCCGACACTGACCCACCCACTGACCCCCCCCCAGACACTGACCTCCCCCCCCCAGACACTGACCTCCCCCCCCCAGACACCGACTTCCCCCCCCCAGACACCGACCTCCCCCCCCCCCCAGACACCGACCTATCCCCCCCCCCCAGACACCGACCTCCCCCCCCCCAGACACCGACCTCCCCCCCCCCCGGACACCGACCCCCCCCCCCCCCCCCCAGACACCGACCCCCCCCCCCCAGACACCGACCCCCCCCCCCCCCAGACACCGACCCCCCCCCCCAGACACCGACCCCCCCCCCCCCCCAGACACCGACCCCCCCCCCCCCCCAGACACCGACCCCCCCCCCCCCAGACACCGACCCCCCCCCCCCCCCAGACACCGACCCCCCCCCCCCCCCCAGACACCGACCCCCCCCCCCCCCCCCCAGACACCGACCCCCCCCCCCCAGACACCGACCCCCCCCCCCCCCCCAGACACCGACCCCCCCCCCCCCCCCCAGACACCGACCCCCAGACACCGACCCCCCCCCCCCCCCCCCAGACACCGACCCCCCCCCCCCCCCCCCCCAGACACCGACCCCCCCCCAGACACCGACCCCCCCCAGACACCGACCCCCCCCCCAGTGAGTGCAGATTCCAGACTCCCCTCGACACTGGGTCTGGGACAGGGGGCAGGTCCTCCAGCCCAAGGAGGCTGACAGCAGTCAAACACCCCAGGTTGGAACCTGGGAAATACAAATAAGGACAGAAGGTCTAACTCTAACATGATCTTCCTGCTCATGTTGGCTCAGTTACACACTGATTTTTCCATTATAAATTCCTCTCTCCACATTTACAATGTAAACTGGTCCCACTGTAATAACACACTCCCACCAGCAGGAGGCAGGCATTACAGTGTGACACGTTTACATAGGAATTTATAATAGAAATATTTATAAACATATAAGGACAGACAGTATAACTCTAAAATAAGTACTGAATTACATCTGTGTGCCCTGGTCCCATTATCCCTGCCCTCTAACTCATCCACTTGAAGACAACACATGGACTTCACTCCCTATGTGCAACCTATGAGAGATCAAGTCTTATATAATTCTTTGTACATTAACACCTGTACGTTACAGTATGGCACAAAGGAATAAGGATGTTTATATTATACAAAACCTGTGACAAGTAGCAAAAGCAGGATCAAATGCTACTGTCAGACCCTTTGAGCTACTGAGATCAGTGCGTTATATGGACTTCCAGAAAGCATTTGATAAAATCCCTCATAAGAGGCTGTTAACTAAAGTTGAAGCCCATGGAATTGAAGGCAAATTATTGACCTGGTTAGGAAATTGGTTGAGTGGCAGGAGAGAGAGAGTGGGGATAATGGGTAGGTAATCTAATTGGCAGGATGTGCCTAGTGGTGTCCCGCAGGGATCTGTGTTGGGGCTTCAACTATTCACTGTATTTATTAACAACTTAGATGATGGAATAGAAAGCCACATGTCCAAATTTGCCTATGACACAAAAATAGGTGGCATTGTAAGCAGTGTAGATGGAAGTATAAAATTATGAAGAGATACTGATAGGTTAAGCGAATGGGCAAAACTGTGGCAAATGGATTTCAATGTAGGCAAGTGTGAGGTCATCCACTTTGGACCTACAAAGGATAGAACAGGGTACTTTCTAAATGGTGAAAAGCTAAAAACAGTGGAGGTCCAAAGTGACTCGGGGGGTCCAGGTACAGAGATCATTAAAATGTCATGAACAGGTACCAAATGGTTGCATAGTTGGTAATGTTACTGGACAAGTAATCCAGAGGCCTGGACTAATGATCCAGAGACGTGAGTTCAAATCCCACCACGGCAGCTGGGGAATTTAAATTCATTTAATTAAATAAAACAGTTAGTAACGGTGTCCATGAAATTATCACATTGTCGTAAAAGCCCATCTGGTTCACTAATGTCCTTTAAAGGAAGGAAATCTGCTGTCCTTACCTGCTCTGGCCTATATGTGACTCCAGACCCACAGCAATGTGGTTGACTCTTAACTGCCCTCTGAAATGGCCGAGCAAGTCACTCAGTTGTACAAAAACCACAACTAAAAACAACAATAAGAATAAAACTGGACGGACCACCCGGCAACGACCTCAGGACCGGGTTCGGACATGACAACAGCACACCCAGCACAGTCGACCCTGCAAAGTCCTCCTCACTAACATCTGGGGACTTGTGCCAAAATTGGGAGAGCTGTCCCACAGACTAGTCCAGCAACAGCCTGACATAGTCATACTCACAGAATCATACCTTTCAGCCAATGTCCCAAACTCCTCCATCACCATCCCTGGGTATGTCCTGTCCCACCGGCAGGACAGACCCACCAGGGGTGGCGGCACAGTGGTATACAGTCGGGAAGGAGTGGCCCTGGGAGTCCTCAACATTGACTCCGGACCCCATTAAGTCTCATGGCTTCAGGTGAAGCATGGGCAAGGAAACCTCTTGCTGATTACCACCTACCACCCTCCCTCAGCTGATGAATCAGTACTCCTCCATGTTTGAACACCACTTGGAAGAAGCACTGAGAGTAGCAAGAGCACAGAATGTACTCTGGGTGGGGACTTCAATGTCCATCACCAAGAGTGGCTCGGTAGCACCACTACTGACCGAGCTGGCCGAGTCCTGCGGCAAGTGGTGAGAGAACCAACACGAGGGAAAAACCTACTTGACCTGGTCCTCACTAATCTGCCTGTTGCAGATACATCTGTCCATGACAGTATTGGTAGGAGTGACCACTGCACAGTCCTTGTGGAGACAAAGTCCCGTCTTCACACTGAGGATAACCTCCATTGTGTTGTGTGGCACTACCACCATGCTAAATGGGATAGATTCAGAACAGATCTAGCAGCTCAAAACTGGGCATCCATGAGGCACCTAAAAATGAGGTGCCAACCTGGGGAAGCTGCAACACAGGAGTATATGCATGCTAAACAGCAGAAGCGGCATGCTATAGACAGAGCTAAGTGATCCCACAATCAAAGGATCAGATCAAAGCTCTGCAGTCCTGCCATATCCAGTTGTGAATGGTGGTGGACAATTAAACAACTAACGGGAGGAGGAGGCTCCATGAATATCCCCATCCTCAATGATGGCAGGGTCAAGCACGCCAGTGCAAAAGACAAGGCTGAAGTGTTTGCAACCAATTTCAGCCAGAAGTGCCGAGTGGATGATCCATCTTGGCCTCCTCCTGAGGTCCCCACCATTACAGAAGCCAGTCTTCAGCCAGTTCGATTCACTCCACGTGACATTAAGAAATGGCTGAGCGCACTGGATACAGCAAAGGCTACGGGCCCCGACAACATCCCGGCTGTCGTGCTGAAGACTTGTGCTCCAGAACTAGCCGCGCCTCTAGCCAAGCTGTTCCAGTACAGCTACAACACTGGCATCTACCCGATAATGTGGAAAACTGCCCAGGTATGTCCTGTCCACAAAAAGTAGGACAAATCCAATCCAGCCAATTACCGCCCCATCAGTGTATTCTCAATCATCAGCAAATTGATGGAAGGTGTTGTCGACATTGATATCAAGCAGCACTTACTGACCAATAACATGCTTGCCGATGCTCAGTTCAGGTACCACCATGACCACTCGGCTCCAGACCTTATTACAGCCTTGGTCCAAACATGGACAAAAGACCTGAATTCCAGAGGTGAGGAAAGAGTGACTGCACTTGACATCAAGGCAGCATTTGACCAAGTGTGGCATCAAGGGGCCCTAGTAAAATTGAAGTCAATGGGAATCAGGGGGAAGATTCTCCACTGGCTGGAGTTATACCTAGCACAAAGGAAGATGGTTGTGGTTGTTTGAAGTCAATCATCTCAGCCCCAGGACATCGCTGCAGGAGTTCCTCAGGGCAGTGTCCTAGGCCCAACCATCTTCAACTACTTCATCAATGACCTTCCCTCCATCATAAGGTCAGAAGTGATGTTTGCAGCTCCAACAACACTCAAGAGGGCTCAACACTATCCAGGACAAAGCAGCCTGCTTGAGTGGCACCCCATCTACCACCTTAAACATTCACTCCCTCCACCACCGGCACACCATGGCTGCAGTGTATACCATCTACAAGATGCACTGCAGCAACTCACCAAGGCTTCTTCGGCAGCACCTCCCAAACCCGCAAATTCTACCACCTCGAAGAACAAGGGCAGCAGGTGCATGGGAACATCACCACCTCCAAGTTCCTTTCAAAATCAAATTGTTGTTATTCTAGTCTTCCAGATATAAAGGCCAGCATTCCGTTAGCCTTTTTGATTATTTAACAAAAAAATTATTATTCATTCCTGGGATGTGGACGTCGCTGGCAAGGCCAGCATTTACTGCCCATCCCTAATTGCCCTTGAGAAGGTGGTGGTGAGCCCCCTTCTTGAACCACTGCAGTCTGTGTGGTGAAGGTACTCCCACAGTGCTGTTAGGTAGGGAGTTCCAGGATTTTGACCCAGCAACGAAGGATCGGTGATATATTTCTATGTCAGGGTGGTGTGTGACTTGGAGGGGATCTTGGAGGTGGTGGTGTTCCCATGCGCCTGCTGCCCTTGTCCTTCTAGGCGGAAGAGGTCGCGGATTTGGGAGGTGCTGCTGAAGAAGCCTTGGCGAGTTGCTGCAGTGTATCTTGTAGATGGTACACACTGCAGCCACAGTACACCGGTGGTGGAGGGAGTGAATGTTTAAGGTGGTGGATGGGGTGCCAATCAAGCGGGCTGCTTTGTCCTCGATGGTGTCGAGCTTCTTGAGTGTTGTTGGAGCTGCACTCATCCAGGCAAGTGGAGAGTATTCCATCACACTCCTGACTTGCGCCTTGTAGATGGTGGAAAGGCTTTGGGTAGTCAGGAGGTGAGACACTCGTCACAGAATACCCAGCCTCTGACCTGAATGATGTCACCAAGGGGCATCATGTAGATGAGAAATAGGAGGGGGCCAAGGATAGATCCTTGGGGGTTATGATGTGGGAGCGGGAAGGGATGCCATTGCAGGTGATTCTCTGGCTACGATTAGATAGATAAGAATGGAACCAGGCCAGTGCAGTCCCACCCAGCTGGATGACGGCGTTGGAGTGGATGGAGTGGTCAATGGTGTCAAAGGTTGCCAACAAGTCAAGAAGGACTTTGATGAGAGCCATTTCAGTACTGTGGCAGGGGCAGAAACCTGATTGGAGGGATTCAAACATGGAGTTGTGGGAAAGATGGGCACGGATTTGGGAGGCGACAACACATTCAAGGACTTTGGAGAGGAAAGGGAGGTTGGAGATGGGCAGTAGTTTGCAAGGACAGAGGGGTCAAGGGTTAGTTTTTTGAGGAGAGGGGTGATGATGGCAGATTTGAGGGAGAGGGGGACAGTACCCGAGGAGAGAGAACTGTTAACAATGTCAGCTAACATGGGAGCCAGAAAAGGAAGTTGGATGGTCAGCAGTTTAGTGGGAATAGGGTCGAGGGAGCAGGCAGTGGGTCTCATGGACAAGATGAGCGCAGAGAGGTCATGAGGGGAGATCGGAGAGAAACTGGAGAAAGATGTGAGTTCAGGGCTAGGGCAGGGGGTAACCTTAGAAGAAGTTTGGCCCGGTGGGCTAGGGGAGGGAAGGGAAGTGGCAGAGGCAGCTGAACGGATGGTCTCAATCTTAGAGAAAAGAAGTCCTCACACTTATTGTCGGAGGTGAGGGTGGAGGAGACAGGGGAGAGGGGTTTAAGAAGACGGTTAGCAGTGGAGAATAGAAGCCAGGGTTTATCTTTGCATTTCAGAATGATACTGGAATAGCGAGCAATTTTGGCAGACAAGAGCAGGACCCAATAATGATTTATGTGGTCCAGCCAGATCTGGCGGTGAAGAGAATGGCTAAACCAGTTGTCCGCCATATCCGTTCAAGTCTGCGTCCCTTGGATTTAAGGGAGCGAAGAGGTCACAGGTTTGGGAGGTGCTGTCGACGAAGCCTTGGCGAGTTGCTGCAGTGTATCTTGTACAGAGGTTTACCAGGATGTTACCAGGGATGAAGGAGTTCAGTTATGTGGAGTGATTGGAGAAGCTGGGGCTGTTCTCCTTGGAGCAGAGAAGATTAAGGGGAGACCTAATAAAGATATTCAAAATTTTAAGGGGTTTTGATAGAGCAAGTAGGGAGAAACTATTTCCTTTGGCAAGTGGGTCGGTAACCAGAGGTCATAGATTTAAAATAATTGGCAAAAGAACTACATTATAACAGTGACTACACTTCAAAAAAGTACTTCATTGGCTGTAAAGCGCTTTGGGACGTCCGGTAATCATGAAAGGCGCTATATAAATGCAAGTCTTTCTTTCTAGAGGGGAAATGAGGAGAAATTTCTTCACACAGAGGGTTTTTAAGAATCGGAACGCACGACCTTAAAGTGTGGTGGAATCAGATTCCGTAGGGACTTACAAAGGGCAGTTGGACATGTACTTGAAGAGGACTAATTTGCAGGGTTATGGGGAGAAAGGTGAGGAGTGGAGTGGGTCAGTGGGACCAATTGACAGCTCTTTCAAAGAGCCAGCACAGGCACGACGGGATGAATGGCCTCCTTCTGTGCTGAAGGATTCTATGATTCTATCAGAGCCAAGCTTGCTCCTGCGTTCATCCAATGTCCGTACACGCACACATTCCACCAGGGATCATTGGACAGAGATCAGGAGCAGAGGCGTTGGCTGCTTTGCCCTACCTAGTAATGGGGCACTGGTTCCAATTGTAGTATCCTAACCGAGAGCCGAGAGTAGACTGAGCATTGAACCTGCGACCTTCCTTTAATGTACGATTAGTTATTCACTAAACTCACCGAGCCGTACACCTGGTAATTTACTGATGAGGGTAAATTAATCTGTTCAATGTAACACAAGATGTGCTCGCTCACGTGATATTTATTGCTAGACTGCCAAAAAACTGTTACTGCTGAACTACTGGTGCTAATTTCTAACATTAAGGAGAGACCGCAGACTCCTCATTTAAGGGGAGGTATATAACATAGAAATTTTACATTTTATCAAGTAACATTCAGTCTAAGATCAGCAGGTATGAGTACAAAGTGACACAGAGGGTTAGCATCCCCTTGTGTCTGCATTCTTGAAGGTTTTAAAGCAGATGTAATTTGACATCTAAAAATTAATCCACCTTAGGTGAATGACATCATCAAAATCCTGTCTTCAGAACTATACAGTGACTCATTCACGTGAAGACCCCAAACCGCATGTCTGAAGAGCAGTGAGGCAGATTGCAGAAGTACAGCAAAGGATGGACAGCTCAGGTTCCCTGCCGAGCCCTGTCCTTGCAGCTTATATCAATCTCTGCTTCCCAGCAATTCATTTCTCTAGACCGCTCCTTGAAGAGACAGTCCTAAACCTCATTACACTGAACTTTTCAATAAACACTGAACATGAATTCAAAGACCAGAACAGAGTCAGTGAACAAAGTAAAAACTCATGGCCTTGATGCACATCCACAGTAGGAACTTCCCCAAAAACGTTAACAACACCCAAAGTAGCTGTTACAAACCATGAAGAGACACAAGGGCAGGGTCTCCAACTTACCCCTCCCCCACCCCCCAAGCCCCAAGGCCGAACTCACCCGCTCCCCCTCCCCCAGCCTCAGGAACACCAACTCAGCCATCTCCCTGGCCAAACTCATCCCCTCCCCCCAGCCCCAGGGGCTGAACACCCACTGCCCTCTGCCTCAGGATGAGGAACTCCAACGCACCCCTCCTCCACCCCCCAGCGAACACAGGAACAGGAGTAGGCCATTCAGCCCCTCGAGCCTGTTCCGCTATTCAATGAGATCATGGCCGATCTGCGACCGAACTCAATATACCCGCCTTTGGCCCATATCCCTTAATACCTTTGGTTAACAAAAATCTATCAATCTCAGATTTAAAATTAACAATTGATCTAGCATCAACTGCCATTTGCGGAAGACAGTTCCAAACTTCTACCATCCTTTGTGTGTTTCCTAATTTCACTCCTGAAAGGTCTGGCTCTAGTTTTCAGACTATGCCCCCTCGTCCTAGAATCCCCAACCAGCAGAAATACTATCTACCCTATCTTTGCCCCTTAACATCCTGAAAACTTTGATCAGATCACCCCTTAACGATCTAGATTCTAGGGAATACAACCCTAATTTGTGTAATCTCTCCTCGTAATTTAACCCTTGAAGTCCGGGTATCATTCTGTAAACCTATGTTGCACTCCCTCCAAGGCCAATATATCTTTCCTACAGTGTGGTGCCCAGAACTGCTCCCAGTGCTCCAGGTGTGGTCTAACTAGGGTTTTGTACAGCTGCAGCATAACTTCTACCCCCTTGTACTCTAGTCCTCTAGATATAAAGGCCAGCATCCCATTAGCCTTTTTGATTATTTTCTGTACCTGTTCATGATATTTTAACGATCTATGTACCTGGACCCCCAAGTCTCTTTGGACCTCCACTGTTTTTAGCTTTTCATCATTTAGAAAGTACTCTGTTCTATCCTTTTTAGGTCCAAAGTGGATGACCTCACATTTGCTTACATTGAAATCCAGGGGCCGAACTCCCCCCCTCCCCACAGCCCCAGGGGCCGAGCTCCAACACCCCCCTCCCTCCCCCGCCTCCCCAGGCCGAACTCCCACCACCCCCACCCCAGGCAGAACTCAACCCCATCCCCCAGCCTGAACTCACCCCTCCCACCAACTCCAGGGCCGAACTCACCCCTCCCCCGCAGCTCCAGGGCCGAACTCACCCCTCCCCCAGACCCAGGGTCAGTATAACCATCTGCCCAGTTCAGGACCGTTGGTTATTGGGGTCCTCTTAGAACGGTTACAGCACAGTCCCGTCGAGCCTGTGCCGTCTCTCTGCAAGAGCACTTCAGCTAGTCCCACTCCCCCGCCCTTTGCCCGTAACCCTGCAAATGTTTTCCTCCAGTTACTTATCCAATTTCCTTTTGAAAGCCATGATTGAATCTGCTCCCACCACCCTCTCAGGCAGTGCATGCCAGATCCTAACCACTCACTGCGTAAAAAAGCTTTTCCACATGTTGCCTTTGCTTCTTATGCCAATCACCTTAAGTCTGTGTCCTCTGGTTCTCGATCCTTCCGCCAACGGGAACAGTTTCTCTCCATCTACTCTGTCTAGACCCCTCATGATTTTGAACAGCTCTATCAAATCTCCTCTCAACCTTCCCTGCCCTAGAGAACACCGCCAGCTTCTCCAGTCTATCCACGTAACTCATCCCTGGAACCATTCTTTTAAATCTTTTCTGCACCCTCTCTAAGGCCTTCACATCCTTCTTAAAATGCGGTGCCCAGAATTGGACACAATAATCCAGTTGAGGCCGAACCAGTGTTTTATAAAGGTTCATCATAACTTCCTTGCTTTTGTACTCTATGGGCTGGATTTTCATTGAGGAGTCGGGTTGGAGGCGGGACTAGAAACATAGAAACATAGAAGATAGGAGCAGGAGTAGGCCATTCGGCCCCTCGAGCCTGCTCCGCCATTCAATGAGATCATGGCTGATCATCCAAATTCAGTACCCGGTCCCTGCCTTCTCCACATATCCCTTGATCCCTTTAGCCTTAAGAAATATATCCAACTCCTTCTTGAATATATTTATTTCGGTATTTTAACCCCCCACATGCCTCCAATCCCGCCTCCATGGCCCAATGAAAATCCTGCCCTTTGCCTCTATTTATGAAGCCCAGGATCCCATATGTTTTTTTTAATGCTTTCTCAACCTGCCCTGACACCTTCAACGATTTGTGCACATATATCCTTCTTGAATATATTTAACGAATTGGCCTCCACTGCCTTCTGTGGTAGAGAATTCCACAGGTTCACCACTCTCTGGGTGAAGAAATTCCTCCTCATCTCTGTCATAAATGGCTTACCCCTTATCCTTAGACTGTGATCCCTGGTTCTGGACTCCCCGACCATCGGGAACATCCTTCCTGCATCTAGTCTGTCCAGTCCTGTCAGAATTTTATAAGTTTCAATGAGATCCCCTCTCATTCTTCTAAACTTCAGTGAATATAAGCCCAATCGACCCAATCTCTCCTCATACGTCATTCCTGCCATCCCAGGTATCAGTCTAATGAATCTTCGCTGCACTCCCTCCATGGCAAGAACATCCTTCCTCAGATAAGGCGACCAAACCTGCACACAATACTCAAGGTGTGGTCTCACCAAGGCCCTGTACAACTGCAGCAAGACATCCTTGTTCTTGTACTCGAACCCTCTTGCTACGAAGGCCAACATACCATTTGCCTTCTTAACCGCCTGCTGCACCTGCATGCTTACCTTCAGCGACTGGTGCACAAGGACACCCAGGTCTCGTTGCACTTCCCCTTCTCCCAATCTATTGCCGTTCAGATAATAATCTGCCTTCCTGTTTTTGCCACCAAAGTAGATAACCTCGCATTTATCCACATTATACTGCATCTGCCATGCTTCTGCCCAATCACCCAACCTGTCTAAATCATACTGGAGTTTCTCGGCATCCTCCTCATAGCACACACACCCACCCAGCTTTGTGTCATCTGCAAACTTGGAGATATTACATCTAGTTCCCTCGTCTAGATCATCTATATATATATTGTGAATAGCTGGGGTCCAAGGACCGATCCCTGCGGTACCCCACTAGTCACTGCCTGCCACTCGGAAAAAGACCCGTTTATTACAACTCTTTGCTTCCTGTCTGCCAACCAGTTCTTTATCCAAGTCAGTACCTTGCCCCCAATCCCATGTGCCTTAACTTTACACGCTAATCTCTTATGCGGGACCTTATCGAAAGCCTTCTGAAAGTCCAAATACACCACATTTACTGGTTCTCCCTTATCTATTCTACCAGTTACATCCTCAAAAAATTCCAGTACAACTTTCGGGGTTGTAGTCCCACCTCCATCGAGTTCTAGCCAACCCACGCAATATTGATTTGATTGACCTTGTTGAGCCCGCCCAGCGGGCTCAGCAGGCCAATTAAGGGCCACCCGGCAACAGGTGACGTCACCGATTAAAATTTAATCTGTCAAGACCTTTTGACAGATGAAAAACAGTGTTTCACAGCTGTTTGAAGCTGTCAAACACTGACAATCTGTACTCCAAGTTAATTCCTTCCTGTCAGGATGATTTAGAGATCTCCCTGGAACAGAAAGCTGAATGCTGCAATTTTTGACAGCTCGCAGCCATTCTGCTTTCTGTGCCGGTGAGATGAGGGACTCCCGAGACCTGATGAAGGAAGGCTGTAAAAGTAAGTAAAGGTAAGTAAAACCTCTTTAAACACTTTACACACACCAAACACATTTACCTTTGCACTCATGCACCCATCACTCACCTGAACACTGGACATCTCGACCCCTCCAAGCCCTTCATCCTGACGGTCCGCCTCCTCTAACTTGGCGTGGTTTGGAGCCGTCGGGAATCCCACACTTCAACCTTAAAAATAGGGATTAGGCTAAAAACTGCCTTAATCCCCTTCCCACCTCGGGGAGGCGGGTCCCAGTGTGGGGCGGGTACCCGCCTCCTTTGAAACTGGCATGGAGGCGGGTTGGAGTTGGGACCCGCGATTTCGGTATTTTAACCCCCCACATGCCTCCAATCCCGCCTCCACGGCCCAATGAAAATCCTGCCCTTTGCCTCTATTTATGAAGCCCAGGATCCCATGTTTTTTTAACTGCTTTCTCAACCTGCCCTGACACCTTCAACAATTTGTGCATATATCCCCAGATCTCTCTGTTCATGCACCCCCATTAGAATTGTACCCTTTAGTTTATATTGCCTCTCCTCGTTCTTCCTACTAAAATGTATCACTTCGCACTTTTCTGCGTTAAATTTCATCTGCCACGTCTGCCCATTCCACCAGCCTGTCGATGTCTTCCTGAAGTCTATCACTATCCTCCTCACTGTTCACGATACTTCCAAGTTTTGTGTCATCTGCAAATTTTGAAATTGTGCCCTGTACACTCAAGTCCAAGTCATTAATATATATCAAGAAAAGCAGTGGTCCTAGAACCGACCCCTGGGGAACACCACTGTATACCTTCCTTCAGTCAGATAAACAACCTTTCACCACTGCTCTTTGTTTCCTGTCACTTAGCCAATTTCATATCCATGCTGCCACTGTCTCTTTTATTCCATGGGCTTCATCTTTGCTGGCAAGCCTATTATGTGGCACTTTATCAAACGCCTTTTGTAATCCATGTACACCATCAACCACATTGCCATCATCAACCCTTTTTGTTACCTCATCAAAAAACTCAATCAAGTTACTTAAACACGATTTGCCTTTATCAAATCCATGCTGGCTTTCCTTAATTAATCCACACTTGTCCAAGTGACTGTTAATTTTGTCCCGGATTATCATTTCCAAAAGCTTCTCCACAACCGAGGTTGAACTGACTGGCCTGTAGTTGCTGGGTTTATCCTTACACCCTTTTTTGAACAAGGGTGTAACATTTGCAATTCTCCAGTCCTCTGGCACCAGCCCCGTATCTAAGGAGGATTGGAAGATTATGGCCAGTACCTCCGCAATTTCCACCTTTACTTCCTTCAGCATCCTAGGATGCATCCCATCCAGTCCTGGTGACTTATTTACGTTAAGTACAGCCAGCCTTTCCAGTACCTCCTCTTTATCAATTCTTATCCCACCCAGTATCTCAACTATCTCCTCTTTCACTATGACTTTGGCAGCTTCTTCTTCCTTGGTTAAGACAGATGCAAAGTATTCATTTAGTACCTCAGCTATACCCTCTGCCTCCATGCATAGGTCTCCTTTTTGGTCCCTAATCAGCCCCACCCCTCCTCTTACTACCCGTTTACTATTTATATGCCTGTAGAAAACTTTTGGATTCCCTTTTATGTTAGCTGCAAGTCTATTCTCATACTTTCTCTTTGCCCTTCTATTTCCCTTTTTCACTTCCCCTCTGAACTTATTTTATTCAGCCTAGTTCTCATTTGTATTCTCAACCTGACATCTGTCATACGCCCCCTTTTTCTGCTTTATCTTACTCTCTATCTCTTTCGTCATCCAGGGAACTCTGACTTTAGTTGCCCTACCTTTCTCCCTCATGGGAATGTACCTCGACTGTACCTGAACCATCTCCTCTTTAAAGGCAGCCCATTGTTCAATTACAGTTTTGCCTGCCAATCTTTGATTCCAATTTACCCGGGCCAGATCCATTCTCAACCCACTGAAATTACTGTTCCTCCAATTAAGTATTTTTACTCTAGATTGCTCCCTGTCCTTTTCCATAGCTAATCTAAACCTTATGATAGTATGATCACTGTTCCCTAAATGTTCCCCTACTGACACTTGCTCCACTTTGACCCACCTCATTCCCCAGAACCAGATCCAGCAATGCCTCCTTCCTCGTTGGGCTGGAAACGTACTGATCAAGAAAGTTCTCTTGAACACACTTCTGAAATTCTCCCCCCTCTCTGCCCTTTATACTTTTACTATCCCAGTCTATATTAGGATAGTTGAAGTCCCCCATTATCACTACTCTATAGTTCTTGCACCTCTCTGTAAATTCCCTGCAAATTTGCTCCTCTATATCCTTTTCACTAGTTGGTGACCTATAGAATACATCTAGTAGTGTAATGGCACCTCTATTGTTTCTTAACTCTAACCAATTAGATTCTGTCCTTGACACCTCCAGGATATCCTCTCTCCAGCACTGTAATATTCTCCTTAATCAATACTGCCACCCCACCGCCTTTCTTTCCTTCCCTATCTTTCCTGAACACCTAAATTCCAGGAATATTTAGCACCCAATCCTGCCCTTTTTGAGCTCTTGCTGTCAGTATTAGGGGATTGTCGGATAGTCGGAGGCTCGAGCAGGCGTGTGGCTCACGCGTCAGATTCTGACACTGTGATGGGCTGTCAGTGAATCATAGAATCTTACAGCACAAAAGGAGGCCATTCAGCCCATCGTACCTGTGCCGGATCTTTGAAAGTTTAGCAGTCCCACGCCCCGGCTCTTTCACCATGCAGTCCCACTCCCCGGCTCTTTCACCATGCAGTCCCACTCCCCGGCTCTTTCACCATAGCTCTTCAAATGTTTCTTTTTCAAGTATTTATCCAATTCCCTTTCGATCCTGCTCAGAAAGTTAAAGCTCAGATTATTTAAAACAATGAAAACCCAGGTGTACTTTATTGTATTTTTCTCTTTTTAACGATATAGAAACAGAATAAAGTTTATCAATTGTCAGTGAAGAATTGTTCAATAAAACATTCATTTTCATAATTTCTGTATCCAGTCCCTTTTTTCGTTGTTGCAGTGAAACCCGTGTAATCTGTGCGCTGAGGGAGCTGGTGTCCGAGACCCCGAGAACCAGGCCCCAAGACCTCAAAGACCCCGAGACCCTGATACACCGAGACCCCACAGATCCCGAGACCCTGATACACCGAGACCCCACAGACCCCAAGACCCTGATACACCGAGACCCCACAGACCCCGAGAACCTGAGACCCCACAGACCCCGAGACCCTGAGACCCCACAGACCCCGATACACTGAGACCTCACAGATCCCGAGACCCTGATACACCGAGACCCCACAGACCCCAAGACCCTGATACACCGAGACCCCACAGACCCCGAGACCCCACAGACCCCGAGATCCTGAGACCCCACAGACCCCGAGACCCTGAGACCCCACAGACCCCAAGACCCTGATACACCGAGACCCCACAGAGTCCGAGACCCTGATACACCAAGACCCCACAGACCCCGATACACCGAGACCCCACAGACCCCTGCAATGATCAATAACATGTCATTCTATAGTGGACACTAGGTGGAGCCGTAGAGCTGTGTAGAGATGTATATAAGACTACACTACCCAGCTGTATGTATATTATGACTACATTACCCATGAGGCACTAGGCTACCCACAAGGCAGCAGTCAAGATGGAAGCCTCTACAGATACTGTACCTAGTCCACATGTGCTCAATAAAGTAACTAGCAAAAGCTAGCTGTGTTCATACTAAGAATGTCTATTTATTAATGAACATAAGATGGTACCAGGATGGTGAAGATCTGCTGAAAATTGTGAAAAGCGACATGGAGAATTTGAAGCCACCAGAGCGTTTGAAACTCACAGGAAACATCGACTACAATTGGCAGACTCTTAAACAACAATTCGAACTCTACATTGCAGCCATCGGATTCGGTACGAAGCCAGACACAAGGAAGATAGCGTTGCTGCTTGCGGTTGCAGGCCCACAGGCGATAGAGGTATTTAATACATTTGTATTTAATCCAGAGGAGAACAGAGAAAAATTAGAAGATGTGCTAAAAAAATTTGATGCACATTGCTCTCCCAAAAAGAATGAGACCTATGAAGGATACATCTTCTGTTCTCGGACACAGCAGCAAAATGAGACTTTTGATAGCTTTATAACTGATCTGAAACTGAAAGCACAGACATGTAATTTCTCTGAGCTCAAAGCATCCATGATTCGTGACCAGATTGTGTTTGGTATTCATGATAAAAAAGTCAGGGAACGTCTGTTGAGAGAAACCGAACTAAATTTGGAAAATGCGGTGAAAATATGCCAAGCCAGCGAGCTAGCTCGAAAGCACGCGAAGACTTACAGTGAAATCAATAATGATGCGATTGTAATGAGTGATAATGCTGCTGTCGGTGCTGTGTCCTACAAGGGGAAGAAACGTGGGCAGAACAGAAATGAAAAGCAATCGGAGGATGAAATTTTTAATTGTAAACGCTGTGGTTACAAACACCAGTTAAGACAATGCCCAGCATTTGGAAAAATGTGCACAAAGTGTAATGGAAAGAATCACTTTGCCAAACAATGCTTTTCAAAAGTAAAAACAATGAAAGGGCAACAAGTTAATGTGATTGAGGACACTGATTTAAGTGAGACATTTTTTGTAGGAATGGTGTCATGTGACGATATCAAAAAAGATACAGAAAATGTGCAACCCTCAGAAATGGACAATGCTGAACATAAAGTCAATGCAGTAAAAGTGGACAAATGGATGATCCCACTGCAGATAAATGGAGCATTAGTTACATTGAAACTGGACACTGGGGCAAAAGCAAACTTAATCAGTATGAGTGACATAAAAAATATGAAAGAAAAGCCCAAAATACAGAAAAAGTCAGTACTACTGAAGAGCTATAATGGACAGAAAATAGATAGCTTAGGTGTATGCAGACTTAAAGTGACAGTCAAAGACAAAGTGCATCATCTCATGTTTTCTGTTGTGGCTGAAAGACTTGATTCGATACTAGGTGACAAAGCTTGTGAAGACTTAGAACTGGTCAAGAGAGTCTACCGTATAAACTGTGCCATAAGCAGGCCAGATGACTCAGGTGATGAAGCAGAGAGCCCATCAAGGATGAAAAGGCCAAAGGGTATCCATGTCTTCAAAAAGCCTAGTTTCTCCAAGAAGAAAGAAAAAGACTTTAAGGTCAAAGAGAAGCCAAAGGAAGAAAAGCACAAAGAGGAAAAACACAAGGAGAAAAAGTCCAAAGATATAACCACAGCAGATGTTGTTAAGCAGTGGAAAGAGAAAAAGAAAAAGAAGAAGCCTGCACCAGAGCAGGAAGCAGTTCCGGTGGATACTCCTTCTTCCCTCAGGCCAATCTTTGGTGTTCCATTAGCTGAGGCTGCTGAGAGGTCTATGCTGTATGATGGGAGCCAGCTGCCAGCAGTTTTTCGAGAGTGCATTGACTACATTGAGAGTTATGGCATGAAGAGTGAAGGAAACACTGAAACCCTCTCCAAGCAAAGATCGCAAGGAGACCTCGATCTATACAAGAGCAGATTGATGACAATGCCGCAACTGCATCTGGTCATTCACCGCCAGAACAATCTCATGAAGACACATCAGACTTACCCGTGTTGAGAAGATCCACACGTGAAGTAAAAAAGCCTGATAGACTTAATCTTTGAGTACAATGTAAAGCTTTGAAAATGTGTTGACTGTTTTGAAAATGTTTATGTTTATAGAGCACTAACAAAAGTGTTACTGATATTATCTTTATTGTTTTCTTGAAAGTTGATTGATATTGATTTTGTTAAACCTCAAAGAAAGGGGGATGCAATGATCAATAACATGTCATTCTATAGTGGACACTAGGTGGAGCCGTAGAGCTGTGTAGAGCTGTATATAAGACTGCACTTCCCAGCTGTATGTATATTAAGACATGAGGCACTAGGCTACCCACTGTATTGATTCTTTGTGGGTTCAATGACGAGACATTTATGAAAGAGAATGTCTTTTAATCTAAAGTATGTTCAACTCAGTTAAACAGCATTACAGGAGACACCATGCTAGAGATCCCTCTAAAACGAAAGTAAAACTAAACTGCTTGTCTCTCACATGCCCTCTGCTGGTCAGGCATAAGTAATCAATCAGGCAAACATGCTGGTAAGGCATCATAATCAAACAGGCAAATACCATCACTATTTGCTGATATCATTACATCTCCCTTTCTTAAAAAAGTATTTTACTTTTAACTAACAACATGTTTTCTTTGTATTAATCTGCAATTTAACTGTAACACTTAATGAACTTACATTATCATTATCAAGGTTTTTTAACCTTGCTTTGTGTGTTCACATGAAATATGTAAATACTCTAGAACTTGAAGAAAGAATAAGATAACATTACTTCCTTCTATAACAATAGTCCTTAAATTTGCTCAATGAGTCTCTCAGGAGGCTTCACGTGTCTTGAGGATTTTCTGATTGATTGTCCTTGAATCTGAGTTGTTGCCTCAGATGATGGTTTCTCAGCTGTGTTATCAGGTTGTTCAACAGTATCAGTCTTTTGACCTGCTGTGTGATCAGGTTGTTCAACAGTATCAGTCTTTTGACTTGCTGTGGCTGGTCCCATGAGAAGATCTCGACGATTTCTTCTCAGAACAGCACCCTCATCTGTCTGAATGGTGTATGATCTTGGTTGAACTTCACTCAGGACAGTTCCCTTCTGAGTCCATATGTTTGTTTTGTCTTTGAACCTTACTTGGTCACCAGTGTGGAGTTCAGGTAGGTTTTGTGTTCCTCTGTCATAGTAGTACTTTTGCTTTTCTTTCTGTTGTTCTTTGAACTTCCTCACTTTCTCCCCCTTTTGTTTTCAGGAGGTTCTCCGGGATGGGTAGGTTTGACCTTAGCCGACGTCCCATAAGGAGTTGGGCTGGTGACATACCACACTCGAGCGGCGTTGTGCGGTATACAAGCATGCTTTGGTAGAAGTCAGTTCCACTGTCTTTTGCCTTGTACATCAGTCTTTTCACTGTCTGGACCGATTTTTCCACTAGTCCATTGGACTGTGGAAAGTGAGGACTTGACGTTGTGTGGACGAAGTCCCACTCTTTGGCAAAGTGTCGGAAACTTGCATTGTAAAACTGGGGTCCGTTGTCTGTGAAGACCTCGCTTGCCACGCCATGTCTGGAGAATATGGCTTTCATACATGTTATCACAGCATCTGCAGTGGTGGTGTACAGTCTACAAACCTCTGGATACAGGGAGTAATAGTCTGTAACTACAAGATAGTCCTTCCCTTGACATACGAATAGGTCAGCGCCTACCTTCTGGTAAGGTCTGTCTGGCGCTGGGTGTGGCTTTAGTGGTTCTACCGGATTGCTTGCTCGATATTTCAGGCATATTGTGCAGTTTGACACCTCATTTGTCACATCTTGGTTGATTCGTGGCCAGTACATCACCTCTCGTGCTCTTTTCTTACACTTTTCGATTCCCAGATGTCCTCCATGGATCCTTTTTAGCATCTCTTTTCTCAGACTCTTTGGGATAACTATTTTACTTCCTTTGTAGATGATGTCTTCGACCACTGATAGTTCCGCCCTGCGGTTCCTGTACTCTGCCATGTCAGGTGAGCAGTCTTGCTTCATGTTGGGCCATCCATCCAAGATGCTTTTCCTCAGTCGTCTCATTGTTTCATCTTTGTTTGTCTCAGTCTTTATGAGCTCCATTTTTGCATCTGCTATGGGCAGTGCACTTGTGATCATGTCCACGTAGGTGTTCACTTTTTCATCCATTTTGGTGTTTGCGGGCTCACTTGGGTCAACAGCTCTGGACAACGTGTCTGCTGTATACATCAGCTTACCTGGTGTGTACGCAACATTCAGTGTATAGCGTTGCAGCCTGATCATCATTCTTTGTATTCTAAGCGGACAGCTATTTAGTGGCTTTTGGAACAATGCAATCAAGGGCTTATGGTCAGTCTCTACACTGATTGCTTGTCCTGCCACAAACTGGTGAAATCTTTCACAGGCGTATGTGATGCTGAGCAGCTCCTTTTCTATTTGAGCATATCGCATCTCCGCGTCTGTCATTGAGCGCGATGCATATGCAATAGGTTGCCAGTAATCATATTTTTGCAGAAGAACAGCACCGAGCCCACTCTGTGATGCATCTGATGATATCTTGATGGGTCTCGCTGGGTCATAAAATCTCAGAACTGGTTCCTCTGTGAGCAGTTTCTTTAGATCGCTCCATGACTTCTCATGCTCATGATTCCATTCCCATTCTATGTTCTTTTCAGTTAGTTGTCTCAGTGGCGCCATCTTTTCTGAGAGATTGGATATGAATTTACCCATGTAGTTGATCATTCCATTAAACCTCTGCACGTCCTTTTTGCATTGTGGCTTTGGCATATTCTCAATGGCGGACACCTTTCTGGGATCTGGTCTGATGCCCTCACTGCTAAGGATATCTCCCACGAATGTCAGTTCTGTCACCCCGAGCTGGCATTTCTCTCTATTCAGCTTCAGGTTTGTTTTCCTTGTTGCTTCTAGCACTTTTTTCAGTCTCTCGTCATGCTCAGTTCTCGTGGTTCCCCATACTATGATGTCATCCATTGATGTATCAACTCCCTCCAGGTGCTCATAGATCATATGGATAGTTTTGTGATACACGTCAGGAGCTGAGGCAATGCCAAATGGTAACCTTAGGAATCTGTATCTGCCAAATGGACTGTTGAACGTGCAGTCTTGAACTTGCCTCGTCCAATTTCATCTGCCAAAATCCTGATGATGCATCTAACTTGCTGAAATACTTTGCATTTGCAAACTGTGACATGATTTCCTCACGTGTAAGAAGCTTGAAGTGCTCTCTCTTTATTGCTCTGTTTAGATCTCTTGGATCCAGGCAAATTCTGAGCTTTCCATTCTTTTTGTCCACAACGACGAGGGAACTCACCCACTCAGTTGGCTCATTTATCTTCCGAATCACGTTCAGGCTTTCCATCCTGTTCAACTCTGCCTTCAGTTGCTTTTGAAGAGCAAACGGAACTTTTCTGCATGGATGTATGACCGTTGGCATACTTTTATCTACTCTGATCGTGTGTTCTCCTGGAAGGCAGCCTAGACCCTGAAATAGGTCGTTGTACTCTTTCATGAGTTCATCATAGACTGTCTCTCCTTCGCTTTCCACAACGAGAACTCTCTTTACCAGGTTCAGTCTCTCACAGGCTATTAAACCTAGTATGGCCTGCACATCCTTTGGCACCACGATTAATGCTAGCGTGTGCTCTTTGTCCTTGTGTGTCACTTTGACAATGCATCTTCCTTTCACTGGTATATCAGTACCTGAGTATCCTGTCACTTTCACTTTTTTTCCATGTATCTTTGGTCTGGGTCTAATTTTCTTAAAATCAGTCTCTGATATCACATTAACTTGTGCTCCAGTATCCAATTTAAATGGAATGTGTATGTCATTCACTTTTAGTGTCAACATCCAGTCTCTTTTTTCTTTTTTGTTTTCAGACACAACATCTACATAGAACTCCTCTATTCTGCTTTCATCTACTGCATGGACCTTGCTTTGTTGCGCTTGGTTCTTGCAGCAACGGGCATAATGGTTGTTTTTGTTGCAACTATTGCATGTTTTACCATATGCTGGACACTTTCTTGGTGGATGCTGTGTACCGCATCGACTACATGACTTTCGATTGTCCCTTTCATTTTCGTTCGCTGGCCACGCCTCTTTTTTCACATTGGCGCTCTTTTTGTTAAACGGTTTGTGTCCGTTCATTCTCACTGCATCCACGTTGCAGCTACTGTCACTGAACAGCTCCTTTGCCTGCGACTTCACAGTCTCTGTAGCCCTACACAGTGCTATGGCTTTTCCCAGGTCTAGATCTTGCTCTCTTAGCAGTCTTTCCCTTAGACCATTATCTGGAATACCACACACCAGTCTGTCTTTTATCAGCGAGTCTGTTTGTCCCCCAAATTCACATGTTTTGCTTCGGTTTCTCAGTTCAGTCACATACTGATCAATAGTCTCACCCGTTTTCTGTACACATGTGAAAAATCTGTGCCTCTCAAACGTCACGTTACGTTTAGGTATGCAGTAGGCCTCAAGCTGTTCCATTATTTTATCTACCTTCATTTTGTCTCCATCAGCAGCGAATGTGAAGTTATTATACACCTCCAGCTCTTCATCACCCACGACATGTAAGAACACTGATGATTTCTTTTTATCACTTTTCTCGTCAGCTCCGATTGCTGATAAATACAACTCCAAACGTTGTTTGAACCTCCTCCAATTTTCAGCCACATTACCTGTCAACTGAAGCTTCGCCGGTGGGTGTAAACCTTCCATTTTTCACTTTGTTAGCTATTCTCCAATGGTAAGTAACGATGTTCTCTTTTGGCTTGCTAATATGTGGAGAGCTGATTTAACTTCAGATTTTTCCTCTTCATCTCTTTCAATCACTTCTGACACCATGTATTGATTTCTTTGTGGGTTCAATGACGAGACATTTATGAAAGAGAATGTCTTTTAATCTAAAGTATGTTCAACTCAGTTAAACAGCATTACAGGAGACACCATGCTAGAGATCCCTCTAAAACGAAAGTAAAACTAAACTGCTTGTCTCTCACATGCCCTCTGCTGGTCAGGCATAAGTAATCAACCAGGCAAACATGCTGGTAAGGCATCATAATCAAACAGGCAAATACCATCACTATTTGCTGATATCATTACACCCACAAGGCAGCAGTCAAGATGGAAGCCTCTACAGATACTGTACCTAGTCCACATGTGCTCAATAAAGTAACTAGCAAAAGCTAGCTGTGTTCATAATAAGAATGTCTATTTATTCATGAACATAAGAACCCCGAGACCCTGATACACCGAGACCCCACAGACCCCGAGACCCTGATACAATGAGACCCCACAGACCCCGAGACCCTGATACACCAAGACCCCACAGACCCCGAGACCCTGATACACCGAGACCCCACAGGCCCTGAGACCCTGATACAATGAGACCCCACAGACCCCGAGAACCAGGCCCCAAGACCTCAAAGACCCCGAGACCCTGATACACCGAGACCCCACAGATCCCGAGACCCCACAGACCCCGAGACCCTAATACACCGAGACCCCACAGACCCCGAGGCCCTGATACAATGAGACCCCACAGACCACGAGACCCTGATACACCGAGACCCCACAGAGCCCGATACACCAAGAACGAGACCCCAAGAGTTCAGGTGCCCGAGACCCGGAATGTTCTGGTGCCGAGGGGCATGTTTATCTCCTTTGATATATTCATGTTACTATCCTTCAGCTCGGTAATAAATTAGAATAAGTGGCAGTTGAAAATATACAATACTTAATAATCAGGATATCCCTTAAAATTCCAAATAACAAACGGTGGTGTCTGTGTCTGATAATCATAACGGCAGAAAATATCTGTCAGACTGAAGGTGGTGAATGACGAGGTATTAAATTCGACTTCAAATGTGCTTTACAACATCTAAATGTTCATGCTAGTCAGTTCTAGGAAGATGCAGTGCAGATGCTGTAGCTTGTTGTCACCTGATCAATGAACAGTCCATTTACTTCACAATTTACAAACTGATCATTCCCTCCACCTCATTCCCTGGGGATCTGGTTATATTCTCCCCCTGCCAACAAGGTCCGAGTTTAAACCTCTGACAGTCAGTGAGGATCGGGCTGATTCTCTCAGTGAGGATCGGGCTGATTCTCTCAGTGAGGATCGGGCTCTGATTCTCTCAGTGAGGATCGGGCTCTGATTCTCTCAGTGAGGATCGGGCTCTGATTCTCTCAGTGAGGATCGGGCTCTGATTCTCTCAGTGAGGATCGGGCTCTGATTCTCTCAGTGAGGATCGGGCTCTGATTCTCTCAGTGAGGATCGGGCTCTGATTCTCTCAGTGAGGATCGGGCTCTGATTCTCTCAGTGAGGATCGGGCTCTGATTCTCTCAGTGAGGATCGGGCTCTGATTCTCTCAGTGAGGATCGGGCTCTGATTCTCTCAGTGAGGATCGGGCTCTGATTCTCTCAGTGAGGATCGGGCTCTGATTCTCTCAGTGAGGATCGGGCTCTGATTCTCTCAGTGAGGATCGGGCTCTGATTCTCTCAGTGAGGATCGGGCTGATTCTCTCAGTGAGGATCGGGCTGATTCTCTCAGTGAGGATCGGGCTGATTCTCTCAGTGAGGATCGGGCTCTGATTCTCTCAGTGAGGATCGGGCTCTGATTCTCTCAGTGAGGATCGGGCTCTGATTCTCTCAGTGAAGATCGGGCTCTGATTCTCTCAGTGAGGATCGGGCTGATTCTCTCAGTGAGGATCATGCTCTGATTCTCTCAGTGAGGATCGGGCTCTGATTCTCTCAGTGAGGATCGGTCTCTGATTCTCTCAGTGAGGATCGGGCTGATTCTCAGTGAGGATCGGGCTCTGATTCTCTCAGTGAGGATCAGGCTCTGATTCTCTCAGTGAGGATCGGGCTCTGATTCTCTCAGTGAGGATCGGGCTCTGATTCTCTCAGTGAGGATCGGGCTCTGATTCTCTCAGTGAGGATCGGGCTGATTCTCTCAGTGAGGATCGGGCTCTGATTCTCTCAGTGAGGATCGGGCTCTGATTCTCTCAGTGAGGATCGGGCTGATTCTCTCAGTGAGGATCGGGCTCTGATTCTCTCAGTGAGGATCGGGCTCTGATTCTCTCAGTGAGGATCGGGCTCTGATTCTCTCAGTGAGGATCGGGCTCTGATTCTCTCAGTGAGGATCGGGCTGATTCTCTCAGTGAGGATCGGGCTCTGATTCTCTCAGTGAGGATCGGGCTCTGATTCTCTCAGTGAGGATCAGGCTCTGATTCTCTCAGTGAGGATCGGGCTCTGATTCTCTCAGTGAGGATCGGGCTCTGATTCTCTCAGTGAGGATCGGGCTCTGATTCTCTCAGTGAGGATCGGGCTCTGATTCTCTCAGTGAGGATCGGGCTCTGATTCTCTCAGTGAGGATCGGGCTGATTCTCTCAGTGAGGATCGGGCTGATTCTCTCAGTGAGGATCGGGCTCTGATTCTCTCAGTGAGGATCGGGCTCTGATTCTCTCAGTGAGGATCGGGCTCTGATTCTCTGTGAGGATCGGGCTCTGATTCTCTCAGTGAGGATCGGGCTCTGATTCTCTCAGTGAGGATCGGGCTCTGATTCTCTCAGTGAGGATCGGGCTGATTCTCTCAGTGAGGATCGGGCTGATTCTCTCAGTGAGGATCGGGCTCTGATTCTCTCAGTGAGGATCAGGCTCTGATTCTCTCAGTGAGGATCGGGCTCTGATTCTCTCAGTGAGGATCGGGCTCTGATTCTCTCAGTGAGGATCGGGCTCTGATTCTCTCAGTGAGGATCGGGCTCTGATTCTCTCAGTGAGGATCGGGCTGATTCTCTCAGTGAGGATCGGGCTCTGATTCTCTCAGTGAGGATCGGGCTCTGATTCTCTCAGTGAGGATCGGGCTCTGATTCTCTCAGTGAGGATCGGGCTGATTCTCTCAGTGAGGATCGGGCTCTGATTCTCTCAGTGAGGATCGGGCTCTGATTCTCTCAGTGAGGATCGGGCTCTGATTCTCTCAGTGAGGATCGGGCTCTGATTCTCTCAGTGAGGATCGGGCTCTGATTCTCTCAGTGAGGATCGGGCTCTGATTCTCTCAGTGAGGATCGGGCTGATTCTCTCAGTGAGGATCGGGCTCTGATTCTCTCAGTGAGGATCGGGCTGATTCTCTCAGTGAGGATCGGGCTCTGATTCTCTCAGTGAGGATCGGGCTGATTCTCTCAGTGAGGATCGGGCTCTGATTCTCTCAGTGAGGATCGGGCTCTGATTCTCTCAGTGAGGATCGGGCTCTGATTCTCTCAGTGAGGATCGGGCTCTGATCCTCTCAGTGAGGATCGGGCTGATTCTCTCAGTGAGGATCGGGCTCTGATTCTCTCAGTGAGGATCGGGCTGATTCTCTCAGTGAGGATCGGGCTCTGATTCTCTCAGTGAGGATCGGGCTCTGATTCTCTCAGTGAGGATCGGGCTCTGATTCTCTCAGTGAGGATCGGGCTCTGATTCTCTCAGTGAAGATCGGGCTCTGATTCTCTCAGTGAGGATCGGGCTCTGATTCTCTCAGTGAGGATCGGGCTCTGATTCTCTCAGTGAGGATCGGGCTGATTCTCTCAGTGAGGATCGGGCTGATTCTCTCAGTGAGGATCGGGCTCTGATTCTCTCAGTGAGGATCGGGCTCTGATTCTCTCAGTGAGGATCGGGCTCTGATTCTCTGTGAGGATCGGGCTCTGATTCTCTCAGTGAGGATCGGGCTCTGATTCTCTCAGTGAGGATCGGGCTCTGATTCTCTCAGTGAGGATCGGGCTGATTCTCTCAGTGAGGATCGGGCTGATTCTCTCAGTGAGGATCGGGCTGATTCTCTCAGTGAGGATCGGGCTGATTCTCTCAGTGAGGATCGGGCTGATTCTCTCAGTGAGGATCGGGCTGATTCTCTCAGTGAGGATCAGGCTCTGATTCTCTCAGTGAGGATCGGGCTCTGATTCTCTCAGTGAGGATCGGGCTCTGATTCTCTCAGTGAGGATCGGGCTCTGATTCTCTCAGTGAGGATCGGGCTCTGATTCTCTCAGTGAGGATCGGGCTCTGATTCTCTCAGTGAGGATCGGGCTCTGATTCTCTCAGTGAGGATCGGGCTCTGATTCTCTCAGTGAGGATCGGGCTCTGATCCTCTCAGTGAGGATCGGGCTGATTCTCTCAGTGAGGATCGGGCTCTGATTCTCTCAGTGAGGATCGGGCTCTGATTCTCTCAGTGAGGATCGGGCTCTGATTCTCTCAGTGAAGATCGGGCTCTGATTCTCTCAGTGAGGATCGGGCTGATTCTCTCAGTGAGGATCGGGCTCTGATTCTCTCAGTGAGGATCGGGCTCTGATTCTCTCAGTGAGGATCGGGCTGATTCTCTCAGTGAGGATCGGGCTGATTCTCTCAGTGAGGATCGGGCTGATTCTCTCAGTGAGGATCGGGCTCTGATTCTCTCAGTGAAGATCGGGCTCTGATTCTCTCAGTGAGGATCGGGCTGATTCTCTCAGTGAGGATCATGCTCTGATTCTCTCAGTGAGGATCGGGCTCTGATTCTCTCAGTGAGGATCGGTCTCTGATTCTCTCAGTGAGGATCGGGCTGATTCTCAGTGAGGATCGGGCTCTGATTCTCTCAGTGAGGATCAGGCTCTGATTCTCTCAGTGAGGATCGGGCTCTGATTCTCTCAGTGAGGATCGGGCTCTGATTCTCTCAGTGAGGATCGGGCTCTGATTCTCTCAGTGAGGATCGGGCTGATTCTCTCAGTGAGGATCGGGCTCTGATTCTCTCAGTGAGGATCGGGCTCTGATTCTCTCAGTGAGGATCGGGCTGATTCTCTCAGTGAGGATCGGGCTCTGATTCTCTCAGTGAGGATCGGGCTCTGATTCTCTCAGTGAGGATCGGGCTCTGATTCTCTCAGTGAGGATCGGGCTCTGATTCTCTCAGTGAGGATCGGGCTGATTCTCTCAGTGAGGATCGGGCTCTGATTCTCTCAGTGAGGATCGGGCTCTGATTCTCTCAGTGAGGATCAGGCTCTGATTCTCTCAGTGAGGATCGGGCTCTGATTCTCTCAGTGAGGATCGGGCTCTGATTCTCTCAGTGAGGATCGGGCTCTGATTCTCTCAGTGAGGATCGGGCTCTGATTCTCTCAGTGAGGATCGGGCTCTGATTCTCTCAGTGAGGATCGGGCTGATTCTCTCAGTGAGGATCGGGCTGATTCTCTCAGTGAGGATCGGGCTCTGATTCTCTCAGTGAGGATCGGGCTCTGATTCTCTCAGTGAGGATCGGGCTCTGATTCTCTCAGTGAGGATCGGGCTCTGATTCTCTCAGTGAGGATCGGGCTGATTCTCTCAGTGAGGATCGGGCTCTGATTCTCTCAGTGAGGATCAGGCTCTGATTCTCTCAGTGAGGATCGGGCTCTGATTCTCTCAGTGAGGATCGGGCTCTGATTCTCTCAGTGAGGATCGGGCTGATTCTCTCAGTGAGGATCGGGCTGATTCTCTCAGTGAGGATCGGGCTCTGATTCTCTCAGTGAGGATCGGGCTCTGATTCTCTCAGTGAGGATCGGGCTCTGATTCTCTGTGAGGATCGGGCTCTGATTCTCTCAGTGAGGATCGGGCTCTGATTCTCTCAGTGAGGATCGGGCTCTGATTCTCTCAGTGAGGATCGGGCTGATTCTCTCAGGATCGGGCTCTGATTCTCTCAGTGAGGATCGGGCTCTGATTCTCTCAGTGAGGATCGGGCTGATTCTCTCAGTGAGGATCGGGCTGATTCTCTCAGTGAGGATCGGGCTGATTCTCTCAGTGAGGATCGGGCTGATTCTCTCAGTGAGGATCGGGCTGATTCTCTCAGTGAGGATCAGGCTCTGATTCTCTCAGTGAGGATCGGGCTGATTCTCTCAGTGAGGATCGGGCTGATTCTCTCAGTGAGGATCAGGCTCTGATTCTCTCAGTGAGGATCGGGCTCTGATTCTCTCAGTGAGGATCGGGCTCTGATTCTCTCAGTGAGGATCGGGCTCTGATTCTCTCAGTGAGGATCGGGCTGATTCTCTCAGTGAGGATCGGGCTGATTCTCTCAGTGAGGATCGGGCTCTGATTCTCTCAGTGAGGATCAGGCTCTGATTCTCTCAGTGAGGATCGGGCTCTGATTCTCTCAGTGAGGATCGGGCTCTGATTCTCTCAGTGAGGATCGGGCTCTGATTCTCTCAGTGAGGATCGGGCTCTGATTCTCTCAGTGAGGATCGGGCTCTGATTCTCTCAGTGAGGATCGGGCTGATTCTCTCAGTGAGGATCGGGCTCTGATTCTCTCAGTGAGGATCGGGCTCTGATTCTCTCAGTGAGGATCGGGCTCTGATTCTCTCAGTGAGGATCGGGCTGATTCTCTCAGTGAGGATCGGGCTCTGATTCTCTCAGTGAGGATCGGGCTCTGATTCTCTCAGTGAGGATCGGGCTCTGATTCTCTCAGTGAGGATCGGGCTCTGATTCTCTCAGTGAGGATCGGGCTCTGATTCTCTCAGTGAGGATCGGGCTCTGATTCTCTCAGTGAGGATCGGGCTGATTCTCTCAGTGAGGATCGGGCTCTGATTCTCTCAGTGAGGATCGGGCTGATTCTCTCAGTGAGGATCGGGCTCTGATTCTCTCAGTGAGGATCGGGCTGATTCTCTCAGTGAGGATCGGGCTCTGATTCTCTCAGTGAGGATCGGGCTCTGATTCTCTCAGTGAGGATCGGGCTCTGATTCTCTCAGTGAGGATCGGGCTCTGATCCTCTCAGTGAGGATCGTGCTGATTCTCTCAGTGAGGATCGGGCTCTGATTCTCTCAGTGAGGATCGGGCTGATTCTCTCAGTGAGGATCGGGCTCTGATTCTCTCAGTGAGGATCGGGCTCTGATTCTCTCAGTGAGGATCGGGCTCTGATTCTCTCAGTGAGGATCGGGCTCTGATTCTCTCAGTGAAGATCGGGCTCTGATTCTCTCAGTGAGGATCGGGCTCTGATTCTCTCAGTGAGGATCGGGCTCTGATTCTCTCAGTGAGGATCGGGCTGATTCTCTCAGTGAGGATCGGGCTGATTCTCTCAGTGAGGATCGGGCTCTGATTCTCTCAGTGAGGATCGGGCTCTGATTCTCTCAGTGAGGATCGGGCTCTGATTCTCTGTGAGGATCGGGCTCTGATTCTCTCAGTGAGGATCGGGCTCTGATTCTCTCAGTGAGGATCGGGCTCTGATTCTCTCAGTGAGGATCGGGCTGATTCTCTCAGTGAGGATCGGGCTGATTCTCTCAGTGAGGATCGGGCTGATTCTCTCAGTGAGGATCGGGCTGATTCTCTCAGTGAGGATCAGGCTCTGATTCTCTCAGTGAGGATCGGGCTCTGATTCTCTCAGTGAGGATCGGGCTCTGATTCTCTCAGTGAGGATCGGGCTCTGATTCTCTCAGTGAGGATCGGGCTCTGATTCTCTCAGTGAGGATCGGGCTCTGATTCTCTCAGTGAGGATCGGGCTCTGATTCTCTCAGTGAGGATCGGGCTCTGATTCTCTCAGTGAGGATCGGGCTCTGATCCTCTCAGTGAGGATCGGGCTGATTCTCTCAGTGAGGATCGGGCTCTGATTCTCTCAGTGAGGATCGGGCTCTGATTCTCTCAGTGAGGATCGGGCTCTGATTCTCTCAGTGAAGATCGGGCTCTGATTCTCTCAGTGAGGATCGGGCTGATTCTCTCAGTGAGGATCGGGCTCTGATTCTCTCAGTGAGGATCGGGCTCTGATTCTCTCAGTGAGGATCGGGCTGATTCTCTCAGTGAGGATCGGGCTGATTCTCTCAGTGAGGATCGGGCTGATTCTCTCAGTGAGGATCGGGCTCTGATTCTCTCAGTGAGGATCGGGCTCTGATTCTCTCAGTGAGGATCGGGCTGATTCTCTCAGTGAGGATCGGGCTCTGATTCTCTCAGTGAGGATCGGGCTCTGATTCTCTCAGTGAGGATCGGGCTCTGATTCTCTCAGTGAGGATCGGGCTCTGATTCTCTCAGTGAGGATCGGGCTGATTCTCTCAGTGAGGATCGGGCTCTGATTCTCTCAGTGAGGATCGGGCTGATTCTCTCAGTGAGGATCGGGCTCTGATTCTCTCAGTGAGGATCGGGCTGATTCTCTCAGTGAGGATCGGGCTCTGATTCTCTCAGTGAGGATCGGGCTGATTCTCTCAGTGAGGATCGGGCTCTGATTCTCTCAGTGAGGATCGGGCTCTGATTCTCTCAGTGAGGATCGGGCTCTGATTCTCTCAGTGAGGATCGGGCTGATTCTCTCAGTGAGGAGAAGGGGAGGGAGAGGCGAAGGTGGAGGGAGAGGGGGAGGGGAGAGGGAGAGGGGGAAGATGGTGAGAGGGGACTGGGAGGAGAGGGGGAAGGGAGAGGGGATAAGAAGGGCGTAAGGGGGGAGAGGGGAGAGAAGGGAGAGAGGGGGGGAGTTAGCGGAAGGGAGAAGCTACCGGCTACTTGCCAACAGGGGATCAGATTTCAAGAAATCGAATCGTGATGGAGGTTTAAGTTGGAGGGACTCCTTTCTCTTACAGCCATGTGTGTTTACCGTGGTCCAGGAGCTGAGCTCCCAGCACGTTGGGCCACTCGCACTGGAGAACTGTCAATCTGCTACACTTAAAAACCCGATCAATCCTCATGTCAAGCATTTAGGTACTAGATAGAAGCAGACTGTTTCCAGTGGTTGAGGGTCTCGAACGAGGGGCCAGAGATACAAGATTCAATGTAAGAGATTTAGAGCAGAGGGCAGGAGAAACCGCTTCACACAGAGAGTTGCGAGGCTGTGGGATTCACTCCCAGGGTTTGTGGTTCAGGCAGAAACTGTCAACGAGATTGGATTGGAGAGGGGGGGGTGAAGGAAAAGGGGTTGAAGGGAGCTTGGAACAGGGCAGGTAAATGTGATGGAACTATTTGCTCGAGTGGAGGGCAAAGAACAACACGAACTAGTTGGGCCGAATGGCCTGTTCCTGTGTTGTGTAGAATTCCTGTTTCAGTTCAGTTTGAGAACTTGTTGGTCGATGTGACCAAGGGAGCAATTTGGCAATCACACCGGTGCTGACGCTAGTTCCACATTTCAGCTAATGCTATTTCCCTGCTCTGTCCCCATTCTCATTAATGTTTTTATTCAAGAGTGTATCTAATTCTGCCTTGAATGTCACAAGTGATTCAGCCTCAGTCACCAGCTGTGGTGAAGTGTTCCATCATCTAATAACCCTTTGCATGCTCCACCGTGAGCCCCTCACTCTGTACACTCCACCGTGAGCCCCTCACTCTCTACAGACTCCACCATCAGCCCCTCACTCTGTACAGGCTCCACCGTGAGCCCCTCACTCTGTACAGACTCCACCATGAGCCCCTCACTCTGTACAGACTCCACCGTGAGCCCCTCACCCTGTGCAGACTCCACCGTGAGCCCCTCACCCTGTGCAGACACCACCGTGAGCCCCTCACGCTGTACAGACTCCACCGTGAGCCCCTCACTCTGTACAGACTCCACCGTGAGCCCCTCACTCTGTACAGACTCCACCGTGAGCCCCTCACTCTGTACAGACTCCACCGTGAGCCCCTCACTCTGTACAGACTCCACCGTGAGCCCCTCACTCTGTGCAGACTCCACCGTGAGCCCCCTCACTCTGTACAGACTCCACCGTGAGCCCCTCACCCTGTGCAGACTCCACCGTGAGCCCCTCACTCTGTGCAGACTCCACCGTGAGCCCCTCACCCTGTGCAGACTCCACCGTGAGCCCCTCACTCTGTGCAGACTCCACCGTGAGCCCCTCACTCTGTGCAGACTCCACCGTGAGCCCCTCACTCTGTGCAGACTCCACCGTGAGCCCCTCACTCCGTACAGACTCCACCGTGAGCCCCTCACTCTGTACAGACTCCACCGTGAGCCCCTCACTCTGTGCAGACTCCACCGTGAGCCCCTCACTCTGTGCAGACTCCACCGTGAGCCCCTCACCCTGTGCAGACTCCACCGTGAGCCCCTCACTCTGTACAGACTCCACCGTGAGCCCCTCACTCTGTACAGACTCCACCGTGAGCCCCTCACCCTGTGCAGACTCCACCGTGAGCCCCTCACTCTGTACAGACTCCACCGTGAGCCCCTCACTCTGTGCAGACTCCACCGTGAGCCCCTCACTCTGTGCAGACTCCACCGTGAGCCCCTCACTCCGTACAGACTCCACCGTGAGCCCCTCACTCTGTACAGACTCCACCGTGAGCCCCTCACTCTGTGCAGACTCCACCGTGAGCCCCTCACTCTGTGCAGACTCCACCGTGAGCCCCTCACCCTGTGCAGACTCCACCGTGAGCCCCTCACTCTGTACAGACTCCACCGTGAGCCCCTCACTCTGTACAGACTCCACCGTGAGCCCCTCACCCTGTGCAGACTCCACCGTGAGCCCCTCACTCTGTACAGACTCCACCGTGAGCCCCTCACTCTGTACAGACTCCACCGTGAGCCCCTCACTCTGTACAGACTCCACCGTGAGCCCCTCACTCTGTGCAGACTCCACCGTGAGCCCCTCACTCTGTGCAGACTCCACCGTGAGCCCCTCACTCTGTACAGACTCCACCGTGAGCCCCTCACCCTGTGCAGACTCCACCGTGAGCCCCTCACTCTGTGCAGACTCCACCGTGAGCCCCTCACTCTGTGCAGACTCCACCGTGAGCCCCTCACTCTGTGCAGACTCCACCGTGAGCCCCTCACTCTGTACAGACTCCACCGTGAGCCCCTCACTTTGTACAGACTCCACCGTGAGCCCCTCACTCTGTACAGACTCCACCGTGAGCCCCTCACTCTGTGCAGAGGTGCCCTTTCAGGGTTAATGGTACTGAGTCAGAACCCCGTCTGGACATGGGAGCAAAATTCCTTTATTTTTTATTGTTAAATGACTTAATTTATAAACTATTTGTTATTATTTAACGATACGTTGATTTTCGAAGGCATTTAGTCTTGTGTCAAAAAGTTGTAATTTTTTTTAAAAAGGGAATGTTCTTTGCTGCCCCCTTTGGGCAGAAGGTGTAATTGTACTTGAATATGAAAGCGGCCTCGGAGCATTGATGTGGTTTAAGTGACTATTAATCTCTAGTTGCAACTCCCAATGAGGATAGAGAGAATTTTCAGTTCCTGCTCACCAGTAACAGCGGCTGTGGATCTGAAGCTCGGGCTGGGCACACATTGCCACCTGCTGGAGTTTGCTCGAACTGCACTGCCAGTGTTCATTGTGCAGACTGCGGCAACACAGCAGAGGGTACGAGCGTGTGGGGCAGTCAGAAGCGGTCCGCACTCATCGGGGATAGTCAGCTCAGATTTATAAAGGGCGGGGATTTAATTACCTTCCTGAGGAAATCATTGAGGTTTAGACAAAGGGAATCTATATTTTAACTTTCAAAAAACATTTGATAAGTTGCGACGTAAGTTATACGGTGCAAAGATTAAGGCCTAGAAATTGGGTTGGTAGCGCCGGCGCTGAGCGCCTAAAGAGACCTAGAATTGGGGCGGACGCTATGAAGATAGCGCCAACTCAGATATTGACTATACATTTAGCGCCTGCGCTAAGTGTTTGCGCGCGCCCGCGACGCAAGCAGCTCATGACGTCATTTCAGTGTGCAACGCCTTTTAGGAGCTCCTGAGCGCATATTGGGTGGCGCCCGGAGCCTTAGCGCCCAGCGCTATTAGTGACAGTTCAAGGGAGGGCTAACAGGCCCTTCTCAGAGTAGGGGGGTGCTATTTAAAGGGGACAGCTCTACTGCAGAATCTTCTGCCACTTGGCCTGCTCATTGCGCTCGCTGCTAGAGAGAGTTGGCGAGCTAATGTGGAGTGGAGTTCTGGGATTTGAGCTTTACAGTACTTGGGACCTTCAACCCTGTCCGAAGCACATGCACCACTACACCTAAAAGCCTTTTGACCAACTGGCATCCGAATGGGAGCTTGTTTGGAGGGCGACGGACCTCATCTGCACTCTGTGCAGCAGTCATTACGACCTGCCTTGCCCTGTGGGGAGACGGTGGCCGAACTTGCCTATCCCCCCCTGTGTTGCTCCATGCCGCTTGGTCCGGCAACTGGTTCATCCTCAGAGCCACCCCCCCCTCCCCTCGAGGGGACTACTATCCCCAGTCTGCAGATGTCTCTGCTCCCCGGATTCTGCAACGGCTGGTCCGGATTCCTCCTGGTCCTCGCCTCCGGTGGCACTGGCACTGGCAGCTTCAGCGCGTTGAGCCCGAGTTGGTGCTGCTTCATCTGAAAGTGGGAGGTGGAAGAATGGCTTTAGCAAAAGGACAGGTTTGCTGAAAGGCATGCCAGATTGCGGCAAGGCTCTGACATGGCTGCACACTGAGGATGCATGCTGGCGGGGGGACCAAGTGGAAGGCAACAGGTGGAAAAGGTGAGAGTCTTACCCTCGCTGTCGGTAATGGGGTCGGCAGATGCAGTGGTCACTGGACCAGACAGACGTCCTCCAAGTATCTGGTGCACTCTCTCCTCCAGATCCGTGAGAGTGACCACTTGTGCAGGTCCGCCACCGGTTCGACGCTGCTCCTTTCTAATCTGTGCCATCTTGGACTGCAGGGGAAAGAAGGGGATGTTCTGTTACATGAGGCCTTGAGACCTCATCGCATGCCCCCCATGGTGCAAGAGCCCTTATATGAGGCCTTGAGACCTCATCACATGCCCCCCATGGTGCAAGAGCCCTTACATGAGGCCTTGAGACCTCATCGCATGCCCCCCATGGTGCAAGAGCCCTTACATGAGGCCTTGAGACCTCATCGCATGCCCCCCATGGTGCAAGAGCCCTTACATGAGGCCTTGAGACATCTGTCCATGTGTGTGGCCAGAAAGGGCCATGGGTGCATACTGACAGATGGCCAGTGGCGCATCATTGCAGCAGGGTGCCCGAAGTCAGCTGCAGATGGAGGGAAGCACAAGTTTGGTAAACCATCACTCACCCTAACGATCCGTGTGAGGTCGTTGAATTTCTTCCTGCACTGAACAGGGGTCCTGGTCGCCATGCTGCTGGAATGCACCCTCACAGCAACCTCCCTCCAAGATCGTCGATAAGCCTTCTGATTTGGCCTCTTGCCATTATCCGGATACAGGACTTCTCGACGGTGTTCAACTGCAGCCGCCAAGTGGTCCAGAGCCTCAGTGCTGAAGCGCTCTGCTTTCTGCCTACCCTTCTCCATAATGCACAAGTTTCTAACGCCAGACAAGGGCGAGCGCCGAATCTGAGGCCTTCAGGGCGTTGGGTGTTTAAGCTCAGTCTGACTGACCCGCCCCTTTAAGAGCTGGCCGGCGCCTGTAGGTCTCGTGCTTTCCCGTAATTCAGTTCACCTGCGCTGCGCCCGTCCGCATCGATATTGAGTAGCTGTGGTAAACCACTGTTTGTATTCCACTGTGTACATGCCTGGACATGCCTCGGCTGACTCCTCCCACAAGTCCTAGTATAAAGGTGACTGCTCCCCAGCCCCCTTTGTATTCTGGACCGGTCGACCACTCGAGGCAGACCTTCATTCTTATGAGTAATTGATAGCGCATCAGTAGCGCCTGACCTTTTGCGCCTTAAGAGCACCGTGCAACGGCTGATTTAGCGCCTCAATCCCCTTTGGGGGCGATGCAACCCAATATCGCGCCAGGCGGCGATAAGTTTCCTCTGGCTATAAACTTAGCGCATCGCCAGTTCTAACGCCTCAAGCGGGGCTATACCCAATTTCTAGGCCTAAGACTCATATATATCTAGAAATTCGGTGGGCTGCGCCACCAGTTAGCGCCTAAAGAGGGCACTCAGTGGCTTTAGCGCCACTGGCCGCGCCTCCCGCGATATTTCGCTGGGGCGCTAATGGCGGCGTTAACCTGTTGCGCTGCGCCGCCTCCGATGACGTCATTGGTGTGCGCAGCGCCCCACTACCGCCCCGATCTCGATATTTGGCAGCGACCGCCTCTGTAGCGCCGTTCGCAAATGGCGCCCGGTTCACGGGACCTTCCTGTGGCGGCAGTGGCGCAAATTAAGGTGGAGGTGCGGGGCGGCCGTTTTTTCTGGCGGCCGCCTGCCAGCATCTCCGTCCCCAGCCTCCTGATCGCCCCCCGCGGCATTGCCGGCTGTTTTCCGAGAGCCCGGCACTTCTCCTTGGTACCGGGCTCTTTTGCCGGCACTCGCGATCTCCGATCACGCTGGTGCAGGCCCCTCCCCCTTAAGAATGGGAGGAAGGCCTGCAGTACCACAGCGCGCTGCTATTCAGTTTCAGCGCCCTAAGAGGGACGCGGAGCGCCTCAAGCCTCGCCCCATGTCCCTCTTGGGGCGCTCAAGCTGAATTTCCGGCGGTCGCTACTGCTCCAAACGCTGCGCTAAATCCAGCGCCCAGGCGAGCTTGGCGCCCCGTTTGCGGCTCCACCCAATAGTGTTAAAGGTAAATTAGCAGCACAGAGAGCGATGACTGAAGGATGGAAGGAAGACTGGGAGTAACATAGAAACATAGAAGATAGGAGCAGGAGTCGGCCATTCGGCCCCTCGAGCCTACTCTGCCATTCAGTGCGATCATGGCTGATCATCCAAACTCAGTACCCTGTCCCTGATTTCTCCCCATACGCCTTGATCCCTTTAGCCTTAAGAAATATATCTAACTCCTTCTTGAATATATTTAATGAATTGGCCTCAACTGCCTTCTGTGGTAGAGAATTCCACAGGTTCACCACTCTCTGGGTGAAGAAATTCCCCCTCATCGCTGTCCTAAATGGCTTACTCCTTATCTTTAGTCTGTGACCCCTGGTTCTGGACTCCCCGACCATCAGGAACATCCTTCCTGCATCTAGTCTGTCTAGTCCTGTTAGAATTTTATAAGTTTCAATGAAATCCCCTCTCATTGTTCTAAACTTCAGCGAATATAAGCCCAATCGACCCAATCTCTCCTCATACGTCATTCCTGCCATCCCAGGTATCAGTCTGATGAATCTTCGCTGCACTCCCTCCATGGCAAGAACATCCTTCCTCAGATAAGGCGACCAAAACTGCACACAATACTCAAGGTGTGGTCTAACCAAGGCCCTGTACAACTGCAGCAAGACATCCTTGCTTCTGTACTCGAATCCTCTCGCTATGAAGGCCAACATACCATTTGCCTTCTTAACCGCCTGCTGCACCTGCATGCTTACCTTCAGCGACTGGTACACAAGGACACCCAGGTCTCGTTGCACTTCCCCTTCTCCCAATCTATTGCCGTTCAAATAATAATCTGCCTTCCTGTTTTTGCCACCAAAGTGGATAACCTCGCATTTATCCACATTATACTGCATCTGCCCAATCACCCAACCTGTCCAAATCATACTGGAGTTTCTCGGCATCCTCCACACAGCACACACGCCCACCCAGCTTTGTGTCGTCTGCAAACTTGGAGATATTACATCTAGTTCCCTCGTCTAGATCATTAATATATATTGTGAATAGCTGTGGTCCAAGGACCGATCCCTGCGGTACCCCACTAGTCACTGCCTGCCACTCGGAAAAAGACCTGTTTATTCCAACTCTTTGCTTCCTGTCTGCCAACCAGTTCTCTATCCAAGTCAGTACCTTACCCCCAATCCCATGTGCTTTAACTTTACACGCTAATCTTTTATGCGGGACCTTATCGAAAGCCTTCTGAAAGTCCAACTACACTACAAATGTATGCTTCTGCAATTGGCAAGACTGGTGCTGTGCCCTAGGGTCAGTGTTGGCATCTCTCTTGTTCTCCAATGATTTGTGCATGGGTATTGAGGGAATAATATCAAAAGTTGCTGATAACACCACGTTTGGGGGAATAGCACACTGTGATTGTACCACAGATTGCAATTGGAGCAGAGGCAGTCTGATGCAAATACATTTCTCTATAGATAAACATGAGGTGGCTTTATTTGGGAAAAAGAACAGAGATCAGAATTAAATTCGATATGGTAAAACTTCTCAATAGAGTGCAGGAAAAGATGGATGGAGGGGAGCAGATACACAGACCCTGCAAAGCAGCACTGGAGGTGAACAATGCCATAAAAGAGGAAAAAGAAATTGTGGGTTTTATATACAGGCCACAGAATACAAAAGCAAGGATATGATGATTAATCTGTCCCAGTCCGTGGGTAGGTCACAGTTGCAGTACTCGATTTGGGAACTCAATTAAAGAAAGGATGTGAGAGCCATGGAACAGGCTCGAAGTGCTGAATGGCCTCCTCCTGTTCCTATGAAACTGGCTCGAGGGGCTGAATGCCTCCTCCTGTTCCAATGTAACAGATGCAGCAAGATTCACTAGAATGTTGTCAGAGATGGGAGGCTTTGTTTAGGGTGAGAGGGTTACAAGGAGATCTAAAAGAAGCACTTAAAAACGATGACAGGATTTGCAAGGGTAAATAGTGAAAGATTATTTCCACCACTGGGTGAATCAGTAACAAGGGGATAGGAAGTTAGGATTAGTGCAGTAAGCTTAAACTCCTGTCTCTGAAAACTGGGCTGGCATCCAGTGAGGTCCTTGCGCTGGGTGACCCCAGACCATCCCCCCCACCCTTCATCATATCGAGCCAGTTCCCCTGGTCAGGTTTGCTAGTCAGGCTCACCACCTATCCACATGTTACAGAAAGAACCCAGAGCATGATCTGCTAGATGTGCAAAGCAGTGGAAGGAATGGGTTGCTTCAGTTCCCTCTCCACGGAAGAGGAAGAGTGTAAGAGGGAGGGCAGGAATTTCTTTAGCATGCCAAGGGTCATTAGATGATGAAACGCTTCACCACAGCCGGTGACTGCGGCTGAATCAGTTGTGACATTCAAGGCAGAATTAGGAAAAATTCTTGAATAAAAATATTAATGAGAATGTGGCCAGAGCAGGGAAATGGCATTCGCTGAAATGGTGGAACTAGAGCCAGCACTAGTGCGATGGCCAAATGGCTCCCCTGGTCACATCAGCCGACAGGTCCACAAACTGAACTGAAACAGGAATTATACACAATTTGTGAACAGGCCATTCGACCCAACCAGTCTGAGTCGGCCTTTACCCTCCACACGAGTAAACAGTCCCAGTCACATTTACACACCCGCTTCCCACATCCCTGCAACCCCTTTTCCTTATATCCAATCTAACCTTGAGTTGGATAGATTTTATTTATCAGAACATTAAGTATGGAATTAGCCCCTCCTTCCAACAGACCATTCGCAGACTGCACCGTCAGCGACTCTCAAGTCATTCAGTTTCCTGACAGAGAGCAGATGCTGGGAAGTGTCACAAAGGGAAAAGTTTAAGATTCCCCCCTACAGCCAATGATAATCCAGGAAATCCCAAGTATGGCTACCCGATGGCTCAGTAAGTTCACTCTTTCTCCAGTTTCTCTCTGACCTCCCCTCATGACCTCTCTCCGCTCATCTTGTCCATGAGACCCACCTCCTGCTCCCTCGACCCTATTCCCACCAAACTGCTGACCACCCAACTTCCTTTTCTAGCTCCTATGTTAGCTGATATTGTTAATGGTTCTCTCTCCTCAGGTACTGTCCCCCTCTCCCTCAAATCTGCCGTCATCACCCCTCTCCTCAAACCAAATATTGATCCCTCCGTCCTTGTGAACTACCGCCCCATCTCCAAGCTCCCTTTCCTCTCCAAAGTCCTTGAACGTGTTGTCGCCTCCCAAATCCGTGCCCATCTTTCCCGCAATTCCATGTTTGAATCCCTCCAATCAGGTTTCCGCCCTTCCCATAGTACCGAAACGGCTCTCATCAAAGTCACAAATGACATTCTTTGTGACTGTGAAAAAGGTAAACCATCCCTCCTCGTCCTTCTAGACTTGTCTGCAACCTTTGACACGGCTGACCACTCCATCCTTCTCCAATGCCTCTCCACCGTCGTCCAGCTGGGTGGGACTGCACTCGCCTGGTTCCATTCTTATCTATCTAATCGTAGCCAGAGAATCACCTGCAACGGCTTCTCTTCCCGCTCCCGCATCGTTACCTCTGGTGTCCCCCAAGGATCTATCCTTGGCCCCCTCCTAGTTCTCATCTACATGTTGCCCCTTGGTGACATCATCCGAAAACACAGCGTCAGTTTCCACATGTACACCGACGACACCCAGCTCTGCCTCAGCACCACTTCTCTCAACCCCTCCACTGTGTCTAAATTGTCAGACTGCTTGTTCGACATACAGTTCTGGATGAGCAAAAATTTTCTCTAATTAAATATTGGGAAAACCGAAGGAATTGCTTTCAGTCCCCGCCATAAACTCCGTTCCCTAGCCACTGACTCCATCCCTCTCCCTAACATCTGTCTGAGGCTGAACCACACTGTTCGCAACCTTGGTGTCATATTTGACCCTGAAATTAGCTTCCGACCACATATCCGCAGCATAACTAAGACCGCCTACTTCCACCTCCGTAACATCGCCCGTCTCCACCCGCCTCAGCTCATCCGTTGCTGAAACCTCATCCATGCCTCTAGACTTGACTATTCCAACGCACTCCTGGCTGGCCTCCCACATTCCACCCTATATAAACTTGAGGTGATCCAAAACTCGGCTGCCCGTGTCCTAACTCGCACCAAGTCCCGTTCGCCCATCACCCCCTGTGCTCGCTGACCTACATTGGCTCCCAGTTAAGCAGCGCCTCGATTTCAAAATTCTCATCCTTGTTTTCAAATCCCTCCATGGCCTCGCCCCTCCCCATCTCTGTAATCTCCTTCAGCCCCACAACACCGCCCCCCCGCCACCCCCGAGATATCTGCGCTCCTCTAATTCTACCCACTTGAGGATCCCTGATTATAATCACTCAACCTTTGGTGGCCGTGCCTTCTGTTGCCTAGACCCTAAGCTCTGGAATTCCCTGCCTAAACCTCTCCGCCTCGCTACCTCTCTTTCCTCCTTTAAGACGCTCCTTAAAACCTACCTCTTTGACCAAGCTTTTGGTCACCTGCCCTAATTTATCCTTATGTGGATCGGTGTCAAATTTATTGTCTTAAAATACTCCTGTGAAGCACCTTGGGACGTTTTACTACATTAAAGGTGCTATATAAATACAAGTTGTTGTTGTTGTTGTTGTGGCTGAGCCACACTGACCAGGTAGATCCAGCTTCCACCCTTGACTGGTGCCGAGTTAGGGGAAATCAGCCAGGGTTCCAGCTCCCAGTCACTGTTCAGTGATCCTTGGGATAGGGAGGGGAGAAACCAACCAGGGTTCCTGCTCCCAATCACAGCCCAGTGACCCCTGGGTTAGAGAGTGCGGAAATCAGCCAGGGTTCCTGCTTCTGATCCCTGTTCAGTGACCCCTGGGTTAGAAGGGAAGAAATCACCCAGGGTTCATGCGCCCGATCACTGTCCAGTAACCCCTGAGTTAAAGAGAAGGGAAACCAGTCAGGGTTCCTGCTCCTGATCACTGTCCATGACCCCCGCCTACACTCACTGGCTAGGCTTGCACATGAATAATGGTGCTTGACTGAGATCACTATAACCATGGAACTGCACCCCAGGGTGAATCAGCGCCTTCAGGAGAGGAAGAGAGATAAACTGAGGGGGAAAGAGAATTCCAGTTCATCAGTCAATGTTCTACCAGAGTTCCACACGTAACATCACCAGGGCACGAGATAGACATTATACAGGATGCAGAGACACAGTCTGTGTGATTCAGACACCACTGAGAATATCGGAGACACCAGAGTCCAGGAGAGGTTTCAACCCCACAGTGACTGGGAGGAGCTGCTCAGAACATGTGCTTTACTGAGACGAGTCCCCACTGATGAGGGCACTCAAGGATCGTGGGATGAAAAACTGGTTTGAAAACAGAGCTATTGCAGAAGGAAAGAGAATGGGCGAGGCGAGGAGATGATGCAGCTCAATTAATGTCACTCCCTGTGCCTGGCTGCCTCTCAGCACTGCCCTCGCCGGCCGCCAGCTAGCAAGCTTTCTTTGTGTGTCCATTGGTCTCTGGGTGTAAAGTGCGCCTGCTCCGCTCGCTCCATGTCTTGTATTTGTGACTACTCTTCCTCCAGGCAAACCTGGCAATGCTCACCATGAACACCCAGGACACCACATACATGGCGATTCCTCCCAGCTTCACAATAGGGAGGGGCACAGGGGAAGATAACTCACAGTACAGCAGCCTGCCCCCAACCCCGATCCGCACACTGCAAAACAGCAGCACAAACAGCAAGTCGACGGCATCTCCCAGCAAAGTGTGGTAACACCCAGATTCTCGAAGGAACCAGCGGGCCTGGAGGAACGGATTGGTCACCTCGCTGCCGAAGATGACTGCATTGACCTCGGTAGCCGAGCGTTCCAAAGCTAGCACCATGACGATGCCCAGGATACTGAGGCTGTGGTGAAACAGCATCACCAGACCCTCTGTTTGGAAATAGATACACCAGCACATATCAAATATAAAATAGCCCAGTGACAGGCACAGCACCTGGGTTTGGAGCTCAGTGTTCGGAGAGCCTGAAAAATACAAACACAAATTGTATTTAACCCTTGCAGCTTTGAAACCAATAGATTTCCACTCACCAAATCCCTCTCTAGCTCTGAACCGATATTTCCAACAGTCACAGTGACATCACATCATAGTTACTTAACGTTCTTGGCCTTAAACCACTTGGAAGCAAGTTATAAATAGGATACAAAAATCAAAAAACTGCAGAGGCTGGAAATCTGAAATAAAAACAGAAAATGCTTGAAACAGTCATCAGATCAGGCAGCATCTGTGGAGAGGGAAACAGAGATTAATTAACATTTCAGGTCAATGGCCTTTCATCGGAACTATTTGAAGAGCCTGAAAATTACAAGCACGAGTTGCATGTAACCCTCTGAGGACGGTGTAGCTTTGAAACCAATATAATTAGAACACACTGAGCCCAGCACCGATGTGCAATGGAGCATCAATGAGCTGCATCGCGAAGCAAACGGAGATCCCGATCACAGCGGCTGTGCAGGAGCCAAGGCCAGATTAATCCCCATAGGGAGGAGGGAAAATCTGAGGGAGAGTCACCATTCGAGACTCGTCAGATACTGACGCAGTCCGTGTCCATATGCAGCAAAACATGGACAACATTCAGACTTGGGCTGAACAAATGGCAAGTAACATTCGCACCACACAAGTGCCAGGCAATGACCATCTTCAACAAGCGAGACTCTAACCATCTCCCCTTGACATTCAATGGCATTACCATCACTGAATCCCCCACTATCAACATCCTGGGGGTTACCATTGATCAGAAACTGAACTGGACCAGCCATATAAATACTGTGGCTACAAGAGCAGGCCAGAGGCTGGGAATTCTGTGGCGAGTGTCTCGCCTCCTAACTCCCCAAAGCCTTTCCACCATCTACAAGGCACAAGTCAGGAGTGTGATGGAATACTCTCCACTTGCCTGGATGAGTGCAGCTCCAACAACACTCAAGAAGCTCGACACCATTCAGGATAAAGCAGCCCGCTTGATTGGCACTCCATCCACCACCTTAAACATTCACTCCCTCCACCACCGGCGCACCGTGGCTGCAGTGTGTACCATCTACAAGATGCACTGCAACAACTCGCCAAAGCTCCTTCAACAGCACCTTCCAAACCCGCGACCTCTACCACTTAGAAGGACAAGGGCAGCAGATGCATGGGAACATCACCACCTACAAGTTCCCCTCCAAGCCACACACCATCCTGACTTGGACCTGTATCGCCGTTCCTTCACGGTCGCTGGGCCAAAATCCTGGAACTCCCTTCCTAACAGCATTGTGGGTGTACCTACACCATATGGACTGCAGCGGTTCAAGAAGGCGGCTCACCACCATCTTCTCAAGGGCAATTAGGGATGGGCACTAAATGCAGGCCTAGCCAGCGACGCCCACATCCCATCAAGGAATTTTAAAAAAAGACTGTGCCCGTACACCCTGACCTCTCACCTCAGACTGCTCCCGTACACCCTGACCTCTCACCTCAGACTGCTCCCGTACACCCTGACCTCTCACCTCAGACTGCTCCCGTACACCCTGACCTCTCACCTCAAACTGACCCCATACACCCTGACCTCTCACCTCAGACTGCTCCCGTACACCCTGACCTCTCACCTCAGACTGCTCCCGTACACCCTGACCTCTCACCTCAGACTGCTCCCGTACACCCTGACCTCTCACCTCAAACTGACCCCGTACACCCTGACCTCTCACCTCAGACTGCTCCCGTACACCCTGACCTCTCACCTCAGACTGCTCCTGTACACCCTGACCTCTCACCTCAGACTGCTCCCGTACACCCTGACCTCTCACCTCAAACTGACCCGTACACCCTGACCTCTCACCTCAGACTGCTCCCGTACACCCTGACCTCTCACCTCAAACTGACCCCGTACACCCTGACCTCTCACCTCAGACTGCCCCCGTACACCCTGACCTCTCACCTCAGACTGCTCCCGCACACCCTGACCTCTCACCTCAGACTGCTCCCGCACACCCTGACCTCTCACCTCAGACTGCTCCCGTACACCCTGATCTCTCACCTCAGACTGCTCCCGCACACCCTGACCTCTCTCCTCAGACTGCTCCTGTACACCCTGACCTCTCACCTCAGACTGCTCCCGTACACCCTGACCTGGTCACCAAAGGACTGACTGACCTCTGATCTTTAGCCATTCTCTCCTCCAATAGTGATAACCAAAAGAGAGGAGCAGGAGCAAGTCCCCGAAAGAGAGGAAAGCTCACCCTCAAATAAATAAATGTGCAGGCGTGAGTACTGGAGAGGCAATGTGAATGATGAACTGCTTGGTCACTGGTGGGGCTACTTATCCCATCGCACTGGTATCAGAGCCCGATACACTTGCTTCTTGGGCAAGATCAGAATCGGTGCTGGCTGGTGATAGTACACACACCAAGCACCTTCAGCACCCAAAGCGCATGAGTTTTGCTCTGGAGACTGAGCGAGCTGCTCGTCAGCTCTTTGGTCTCCCACAGTGCGAAATCTAACACTTCAAACAAAAAGGAATCCTTTTTGTGCACAGATATGTGAATGGAGCAGTTAGAAATTGGTTTAGCCACAACTCAGTTGTAACCTTAATTTGTGACTGAAACACTTTCTGGCACGTATTGCAATGTGATCCACTGGGTCAGTCCACTTCAGTAATGGAAGGGCAGAACATGTCGCTAATCGGTAACTGAGTGTTTTACCTGTAACGTAACCTTCAGTCGCCAGGGTCAACACGTACAAATAAGATGCAGCCAAGAGCGGTGCTGAGCACAGGTCCAGGAACAGAGCGAACCAGTCAGGTAGTGACTGCAATCCTGGATTCAGGAGTCCCACAAAATCAACAAAAATGGTGCAGTAAACCCAACACAAGCCCGAGTCTGGAGAACGGCAGGTCTGACAGAGTCCCAGCAACGCGGAGCCAGCTGATGCTACACTGCTGACTCCATCCACCTTGTTGATTTAAGAATGAATGACTGTAACCATCTCTTCCTAACCCAGCTTATCCCAAAACCTACCTGGATGGCTAAAGGGCCAGGGTCCATCGATAAATCCAACATACGCAGAGAAACAGACAATGAGCACACCATGTACGAGGGTTACCAGGCGACAGTTCCACTCATAGCGGTGATGACTGTAGAGCTGACAGAAGGAGATGTAAAGTGACAGCCAGCAAATCAAACTGCAGATCACCAGGAGCACAGGGGCAGCCATCTCACTAGAAAGGATAAAAGCAGTAAAACACGTGTACGCAGGTATGATCAGTGCAGGATCATGATGTAAGAGATGTGTTCACAAGCTGCATACATCGAACCAATAAACACATCAAAAAGGATCACCCAGAGCTACTAGCAGCCAATTACAGGGCAGCAATAACCAAATGCCACAGGGGTCGGGGTTGGGTTCCCACTCGGCTAAAGTCTACAGGACAGAGAAATATAAGAAACTGCCTGTCTCAGGAGCTACAAACCATCCATAAAGTCAGTTCCACTACAACAGGCTGCTGAAAAGATTGATCCAAACCCTGTCAGATCAGGATTCAAAACTCATTCTTACTCAGGACAGAGAAACCTGCTCCAGTAACAGTCCAACCAAGCTCTCCCTTGGCACCCTGTCTCCCCGTACTGTGGTGAATATATCCCCAGGCAGTTCCAGACACAGCCAAACCCGAACCCCTGGATTAGATTCCGGCCTGTAACTCACTCCCGGGTATCTGTTATTCTATATATAAACCCCCCGAACCCCTCGATTAGATTCCAGCCTGTAACTCACTCCCGGGTATCCGTTATTCTATATATAAACCCCCCGAACCCCTCGATTAGATTCCAGCCTGTAACTCACTCCCGGGTATCTGTTATTCTATATATAAACCCCCCGAACCCCTCGATTAGATTCCAGCCTGTAACTCACTCCCGGGTATCTGTTATTCTATATATAAACCCCTCGAACCCCTCGATTAGATTCCAGCCTGTAACTCACTCCCGGGTATCTGTTATTCTATATATAAACCCTCGAACCCCTCGATTAGATTCCAGCCTGTAACTCACTCCCGGGTATCTGTTATTCTATATGTAAACCCCCCGAACCCCTCGATTAGATTCCAGCTTGTAACTCACTCCCGGGTATCTGTTATTCTATATATAAACCCCCCGAACCCCTCGATTAGATTCCAGCCTGTAACTCACTCCCGGGTATGTTAATCCATTTTTAAAATTCATTCTCAGGATGTGGGCATCACTGGCAAGGCCGGCATTTATTGCCCATCCCTAGTTGCCCTGAGAAGGTGGTGGTGGGCCGCCTTGAACCGCTGCAGTCCGTGTGGTGAAGGTGTTCCCACAGTGCTGTTAGGGAGGGAGTTCCAGGATTTTGACCCAGTGACATAGGATCAGTAGGAGGCCATTCAGCCCCTCGAGCCTGTTCCGCCATTCAATTAGATCAGGGCTGATCCGCACCTCAACTCCATTTACTTGCCTTTGTTCCATATCCGTCAATATATTTTCCTAACAAAAATCTATCGATCTCAGTTTTGAAAGCTCCAATTGTCCTCCATCATCCACAGCCTTTGGGAGGGGAGAGCTCCAGATTTCTACTATCCTTTGTGGAAAAAGTGCTTCCTGATTTCACTCCTAAATGGCGTAGCTCTAGTTTTAAGATTATTGTTACTAAATCCAGTCTAGCCTGTTGCCTTGTCGGTTCTAAAACATATTGTTTGAGAAAACTGTCCTGGATACACTTGAAAAATTCTTTGCCTTTACTCCTTGAGCTGTTCTGCATCTCCCGTCGATGCAAAAATCAAAATCTCCCATTCGAACTGCTTTGCCTTTTCTACAAGCATCTCTAATCTCCGTATTCATGCAGCACTGCTGTCAGGAGGTCTGTAGACAACTCCCATCAGGAAAGGGGGGAAATACCTTGAAACCCTGGATTAGCTCATAGCCTGTCATTACTCCTGAGCCCCTGTGTAACTCCCACTTCTTTATTATCGTGGATACATTATCAGCAGACGACAGATTCTCTACAGCCTGTGGTGCATGTGTCCTGTGATCCTCTATCAGAAGAGGTGACATTGCGCCTAGTGCCAGCTCCAGCTTGGTGTCAATCAGGCCCTTGGGGTTAATCCTGTTTATCTGCTGCACTCAGTCATTTAGTGATCACTGTCTCGGGGCCGAGAATAGAAGCTGCTCTAACTCGCAGCTCACACACTTTAATCCGGCTCAGCAACAGCAGCACATTTACTAAAGCTGCAATGGGATTTTACCCGCTCTCTCTCTCTCTCTCTCTCTCTCTATTACAGGCTGTGAATCTCGGCACCAACTCACCTCAGCAAACCAACCCCCACCCCGGCGATGCGGCCGTGGGTGGGGAACAGAACCGACCCAAGCACACCAGCAGCGGGCACCGAAATCACGGGAGCCCGAGGAGGGAGAGTCTGGGCCACGTTTCCATGGAAACTGCCGGGAATAATTGTCGGCCCCGCCCCCTCTGCCCAAGCCCCGCCCCTCGGTCCAAGCCCCGCCCCCTGGTCCGCCCCTCTGTCCAAGCCCCGCCCTCCAGCAGGGAGTGCAGCCGGGCCGGTCTGGGGTTTGATGCTGAGGCCGGGCCGGGGTTTGATGCTGATGCTGAGGCCGGGCCGGGGTTTGATGCTGATGCTGAGGCCGGGCCGGGGTTTGATGCTGATGCTGAGGCCGGGCCGGGGTTTGATGCTGATGCTGAGGCCGGGCCGGGGTTTGATGCTGATGCTGAGGCCGGGCCGGGGTTTGATGCTGATGCTGAGGCCGGGCCGGGCCGGGGTTTGATGCTGAGGCCGGGCCGGGGTTTGATGCTGATGCTGAGGCCGGGCCGGGGTTTGATGCTGAGGCCGGGCCGGGGTTTGATGCTGAGGCCAGGCCGGGCCGGGGTTTGATGCTGATGCTGAGGCCGGGCCGGGGTTTGATGCTGATGCTGAGGCCGGGCCGGGGTTTGATGCTGATGCTGAGGCCGGGCCGGGGTTTGATGCTGAGGCCGGGCCGGGCCGGGGTTTGATGCTGAGGCCGGGCCGGGCCGGGGTTTGATGCTGATGCTGAGGCCGGGCCGGGGTTTGATGCTGAGGCCGGGCCGGGCCGGGGTTTGATGCTGAGGCCGGGCCGGGCCGGGCCGGGGTTTGATGCTGAGGCCGGGCCGGTCTGGGGTTTGATGCTGAGGCCGGGCCGGGGTTTGATGCTGAGGCCGGGCCGGGGTTTGATGCTGAGGCCGGGCCGGGCCGGGGTTTGATGCTGAGGCCGGGCCGGGCCGGGGTTTGATGCTGATGCTGAGGCCGGGCCGGGGTTTGATGCTGAGGCCGGGCCGGGCCGGGGTTTGATGCTGAGGCCGGGCCGGGCCGGGGTTTGATGCTGAGGCCGGGCCGGGCCGGGCCGGGGTTTGATGCTGAGGCCGGGCCGGTCTGGGGTTTGATGCTGAGGCCGGGCCGGGGTTTGATGCTGAGGCCGGGCCGGGGTTTGATGCTGAGGCCGGGCCGGGCCGGGGTTTGATGCTGAGGCCGGGCCGGGCCGGGGTTTGATGCTGAGGCCGGGCCGGGCCGGGCCGGGGTTTGATGCTGAGGCCGGGCCGGGCCGGGCCGGGGTTTGATGCTGAGGCCGGGCCGGGCCGGGGTTTGATGCTGAGGCCGGGCCGGGCCGGGGTTTGATGCTGAGGCCGGGCCGGGCCGGGGTTTGATGCTGAGGCCGGGCCGGGCCGGGCCGGGGTTTGATGCTGAGGCCGGGCCGGGCCGGTCTGGGGTTTGATGCTGAGGCCGGGCCGGGGTTTGATGCTGAGGCCGGGCCGGGGTTTGATGCTGAGGCCGGGCCCCCAGTAACCAGAGCCGAGGCTGCGAGTTTATTGTAGCGCTTTGCTAATAAGTTTATTTCTTCAATGTACAAAGTTGAGGTCCCGGGCAGGATTCTCACATATTCAGCAATTTACACCCGCGCATTATTCACAAAATCCCACTGACAGAATGAATTAAATTAGTGAAAGAATTGGAAAACAATGGTTGAGTTTTTACCCGGGATTACTTGCAGCAAGTAATCTAATCTTCCGATTCGGCACTTTACAGCCTTAGGACTCAATACCGAGTTCAACAATTTCAGATCATAACCTCGGCCCCCATTACATATTTACTTATTTTTTATCCACACCTTTCCCCCCGCCTTTTTTTTCTCTCCCACATGGCAGCGGTCTCCCCTTCTGCCAGAACATTTCACACCTAATCTAGAGCCGTCTTTTGTCTCCACTAGTCCGATCACCATCTCGTCTTGTTTTGAATACCTCTTAATGTCTCTTCACTTCTCTTTTGTTCTCTCATCCCCATTTCGGATAAACGGGTCTTTTTCCGAGTGGCAGGCAGTGTCTAGTAAGGTACCGCATCGATCGGTCCTTGGACCCCAGCTATTCACAATATATATATAAATGATTTGGACAGGTTGGGTGGTGGGGCAGATGCAGTATAATGTGGATAAATGCGAGGTTATCCACTTTGGTGGCAAAAACAGGAAGGCAGATTATTATCTGAACGGCAATAGATTGGGAGAAGGGGAAGTGCAACGAGACCTGGGTGTCCTTGTGCACCAGTCGCTGAAGGTAAACATGCAGGTGCAGCAGGCGGTATGTTGGCCTCCGTAGCAAGAGGGATCGAGTACAGGAACCAGGATGTCTTGCTGCAGTTGTTCAGGGCCTTGGTGAGACCACACCTTGAGTATTGTGTGCAGTTTTGGTCACCTTATCGGAGGAAGGATGTTCTTGCCATGGAGGGCATGCAGCGAAGATTCACCAGACTGATACCTGGGATGGCAGGAATGACGTATGAGGAGAGATTGGGTCGATTGGGCTTATACTCGCTGGAGTTTAGAAGAATGAGAGGGGATCTCGTTGAAACTTATAAAATTCTAACAGGACTAGACAGACTAGGTGCAGGATGTTCCCGATGGCAGGGCAGTCCAGAACCAGGGGTCACAGTCTAAGGATAAGGGATAAGCCATTTAGGACAGAGATGAGGAGGAATTTCTTCACCCAGAGAGTGGTGAACCTGTGGAATTCTTTACCACAGAAGGCAGTTGAGGCCAATTCATTAAATATATTCAAGAAGGAGTTAGATATATTTCTTAAGGCTAAAGGGATCACGGGATATGGGGAGAAGGCAGGGATAGGGTACCGAGTTTGGATGATCAACCATGATCTCATTGAATGGCGGAGCAGGCTCGAGGGGCCGAATGGCCTACGCCTGCTCCTATCTTCTATGTTTCTATGTTTCCCAGCCCCCAAACTGGCCTTTTAATCTGTTTCATTTCCTGTGAATTTTCAGTCCTGATGAAGGGTTACGACCTGAAACGTTGACTCTATTTTCTCTCCACAGATGTTGCCTGTCCTGCTGAGTTTTTCCAGCATTTTCTGTTATTACTTGCAGCAAGTTCTCGCCACTCCCCCCCGCCGGAGTCGGGTAAACAGGGACAGGCTCCAGGATCCCCCTCACCCCGGCTCCCTTCACCCACCACCCTCAGCCCACACTCACTCTCACTGCTCGCTCAGGTGCTGAGATCCTGTGTGAAGGCGCACTTTCACCTTATTCAGCTGCATTTCAGCCTATGCTTCTGGCCCATTTCAGTTAGCTTTTTTATTTAAAAAAAAAACCACAATCTGCTCCATCAATTACCATTTTGTGAATTGGAACTGGTGGCAATGCCCTCACTGAACAGGCAGGAGGAATACTTCACTGGCAGAAACAAATCCTTCATTGGTGCTGCTCTATACAGTACAGCCATTTTATGGATAGCGAGGACATGCTGTTGGAGCTCTGAAATCTGGTATCAGTGTCGGTTCAGATCTGAAACTCTCCCTTCAGTGACTGATGATCGAGGCAGTTTGTCTAGGGAAACCATTAAACGGTTCCCAGGATATTGTACTGGCCGTTAGTGTATCACACAGCTGTAGTATATATAGGGTCTGATGTCAACATAATGTTGTAATTCCCAAATCAACTTAGTCTATTTACAATCATCTTATCCTCAACTACAAAATATAGAAATAGCATAATAAAGTGGTTATTGGCTGTAAATAAGTGTCACTCAGTTCTTAATCTCTTTAGGGAAGGCAAGAATTAAATAGCTATTCAACTTTCAGTGAAATTACAAATTAAATTTAACTTTGATAAATGTAAAATTTTGCACATTGTGCAGAGTACATAAAGAATATGATCCAATTAATGCAGAGAAACTTAGAAAAGGTCTGTGCAGTAATAATACTCTACACATCACTTTCATTATCTGGACAATGGCAATTAAAAAACTGAATGTTGGGATATGCTTCCAGTGGGAATGTTGGGGGTCTCTCTGACATATATAATGATAGAGATTGGGTAAATCTAACATTAATTCAAAGAAAGCAGCAAAAATAGAAGCGGAGGATATAAATTGAAGTTGGTGAAAATAAAGTCAAAGTGGATATTCAGAAGAACTTGCTTACTCGAAGGTTGTTCAGACATCTGCCGGAGGGGAGTAAATTCAGAAAGCAGATCTTCCAATCAGCAAAGGGAGGATAATTTCTGTACAAATTTATGGGGATAGAGAAAGCATTGGAAGGATTTGGATTGTCACCCATCCTCGTGATGCTGCCAGGTTTGTTTACAGTGATCTGGAGGATAGGGAGCTGCAGGCATGGCGATAATTCCAAGATTGCTGATTGTGCAGGAAGCCCAGAGCCGTACGCTGCAGGGATGGGACATCAGCTGATGTGTCTACAGCTTCAGAGGGTGAGCTGCAATCCTGGACATCATAATAGGGAATTAAAGAGTTGAATATGGATGGGCCAAATGGCCTATTCATCATTGACTTCTCAGTCTTTCATTGATTGGTTTATGTAGAATTCAAGAGCCAGATATTAGGCAGAACACAAAAATCCTAGACACAAATGTTAATCTTAATCCATTATTTGTGTGACTGCTCAGAATATCAGCAGCAGCATGAGAGGGCGCAGACACCCACCCAATCCAGACTGCGGATACCAACCCTTCATTACCACGGTGAGTGCTGTACCAACCAATCGGAGTCAAATACATTGATGTGCTCAGTATTAAATTCTAATTGTAAATAAGTAAAGTTCATCTCGTCGGAACACAATATGCCTGTAAATGCTTCCTAACATTACACTAACTGCAGGTCAGGGTCCGTACACAGTGAAAGATTGTTATTGTATCTTGCGCGCAGACAGGAGACAGCGATCAGTCCATTGGGTGGAATCTAAAGATCACGATGGCTGGAGGTGGAGGTCCATTCGCTTTGATTGGCAGTGAAGATAGCACATTGATCAATCCATGGGAGCATCGTTGCTGATAAGGCATTCTCTCTACAAAACTCATTATAAAACTCTGGTATAAAATGTTGACTGTGATGTATGCAGATTTGGCATGGTCCATCCTCACCATGTGTCTGGACACTGCATACTGGACATTGAGTGTGGAGGGCTGAAGATAAGGCTCATCATAGAATGGAGTCATCAGAATGTCAAATCCTCAGTGCAGAAACGAGGGACCATTCCACCAGAACCGAGAGCTGTAAAACAAAGTAAATAACTTGTTTCTAAGAGAGCAGCGTGATGCCCGTGGGCATAAATCAGAACATGGATAGGTCGAGGGGTATCTGCAGAGACCACCCACAAATCTGTGCTGGAGCTGTTCCCCCCCACCATGGTCCTGTGTGATTGGCTGCCCCACCCATTCCAAAGGTTTACAACTCTACAAAGGTTAGAGTGCATCGTGTACCATGTGTGGGGTTAGAGAGGCAGCACAAAGTGTCAGGGCTTGTAACCCAGAGCAAAAAACACAAAACACCTAAAGACTTGAGAAATCAGCAGAAATTTCTACAACCAGTGGTTCCAGCTCCTGTTTGCCACACACACACACTGCCCAGCACCTGTATGGGGCAAAAGGTCAGGATTAACTGTCTCCTCTCCTATATTCCTTACCCTTGGGCAGTGCTGAGCCCAGAATGGCTGCTCGGTGAGGTGTGGACACTCCCAGCGGACGATGTGATTGGTGATGGTGGTCTGCTGGAGCTGCCGGACAAACTGGTGGAACACACTCCTGAGAGAGAAAGGAACAAAACACTTAAAAGCTCCCTCGATTTGAGCACTATAATCTGGGACAGCAGAGTCTCCTCGGTTACCCCATAGCATCTTTGCCCTGGACAATAATGCCTCCAAGTAAGTCCCCCGCCCGGGGGGAGCGAGGGGTCAGCAACAATGGAATGGGTTAACCAAAATCTGATGATGGAAGTGTATTGCTCTGAGCTGACCCAGAAACAATATTGATCACCCTCACATTCATCCAATGGTTTCACTCTGATTTTATATAGTCCCCTGTTTCCTCCAGTATAAACTTGCGATGCCTTCACACCGTGAATTCCTGACTGGAAGTTTGATAAACCGATGACACGGGGCAGCTCTTACCTGTCGCACTTAGACTGCTGTGCACCTGTGTCACAATCAGAGGGTCGAGGGATCCCGACGTGGAAACCTAGAACAGCAAGTGCGAGGGGAGTTAGTACACAATACGTTGACTTGTGACCTAAGTAATAAAAACTGCCAAATTTATTAGACTGATTCTTCAGTGGATTGGTGTGGAGATGCTGGTGTTGGACTGGGGTGGACAAATGTAAGAAGGATTGGACAGAGTTCCTGGCATATACAATGCCTCCCCCACAAACCTCCTCCCCCCATGCCCAGACACCCCACCGCACCCCCACCACACATCCAGACATGCCGCCCCACCACCCACCTGTGCACCCAGATGCCCCACTCAGGGTATCAGTGAGCAGCAACATGGAGCTAATAACCAATGAAGCAGATTTCCTATTTTACCAGCCCAGCGCTGGACAACAGTGCAAAACTCAGTCACGAGTCCTGTAGGAAGACGGGAATTGCTGGACAAAAGACGACCAAGGTCCATCTTTACACCCTCTACCAGTCAGGTAGTTGCACGATACAACGATAATGGACTAATCATAGCAATCGCTCCCTCATCAATTAGTCTTCAACAGACCCAGACATGAGGAAAATCAGCCAGGCTTCCTGCTTCCCATCACTGCCCAGTAACTGGGGGTGTCGGGTGAGGACAGGATTGAGTTCAGCAGATACTCCACTTCCCAATGGCCCAAACATTGCTGCTGATATAACCGTGAGGCTAATAGCACTCGTCGTTATTAATGCACAAATGCCACAGCAACTTCAGGTGAAGGCAGATGCGCGATTAAACATGGCGATCGAGAAGTTGGTGTCCAAGATGTGTCACTCCACCATTAGCTTTGCGAAAACAGCATCCCGCTGTCTGGCTCCCCATTCAAATGTATTCGACAGCATGAAGTTCTTGTATTTGCGCAGTAGATACGAACTTAAACTTGCGACAGAAAGTTAATTCAAGTCATTTCAGTCTAAGGACCCTTTTAATGGTGTGATGTGTTAATTACTGCCAGTCAACCTCTCCGGCACTGAAAATTAACTATTACAAGTGTGGCATCTCATTCCTTCAGGTTTTAATTGTTATTGGAGATTTCTTCTCCCCACCACCCCCCCCAAAGTTAACTTTTTTTCTTTGTCTCTTAATCCAGTCTCTCTTTCCCTCTCTGTGTACATGATTTGACATTGAATTCACCCATTCTAACTTACACATCCTTATTCAGACCTTGCGCTGTTAATTTCACAATCCTTCAATCAGGCTGGTTAAGGAGATAGTCGCTTGCCCTGTAGAGGGCGCTGAGCCGTTTCCAACTCCCACTTGCAGCAACTTGTCAGGCAAAATCTCGGAGATTAAATGGGCATGGGCAAGTCTAAATAATGCCAGGCGCTATTCATTGACTTTTTTTGGGCCAATTAGCCTGTCGATATTCTCTGGGCTTATATGGGAAGAGTGGGCAGAGATCGTGGTAGAGGGTGAGTGTACCCAGCGAGGCAGATTCTCTGAGAGGACGGGACAAGGCAAACAACAAAACAATCACCGGTAAGAGTCGCCTGTAGGGAGCGAGACTCACCAGCCGCGAGCTGTACATTGGCGGTTTGATGGACGGAGTGATGGGGTAATTAATCCTCTTCTCTTTCTGACGCCGGTTACAGAACCAAACGCGAACAACTTCTTTCTCCATCGATAACTGCTCTGCAATCATCACAATTTCCTCCGAGCTGGGCTTAGAGTTCTGATGTGAAACAGAGCCATGGAATTAGATCATTTCAGAATTAAAGTTGCTGCATTCTGTGCTGCAATCCAACCAGGAGGGTCCGAGGGAATGGGAAGATATATTGGTGTGCAAGGGAGCCAAAGGGTGTAATTGAGGAGTTTTGTTGATAGATTTTTATTAGGCAAGGTTATTAAGTATTACGGAACCAAGACAGGTGGATGGAGTTAAGATATACATCAGCCATGATCTAATTGAATGGCGGAACAGGCTTGGGGGGCTGAATGGCCTCCTCCTTGCACATGTCACACTGTTATTTTACAGGAGAGGGGGAATTAGACCAGTTAGACCAACATCTATTGTCAGGAAATTACTAAAGTCTGTAAGGATAGAGTGACTGAACACCTTGAAAAATTTTAGCTGATCAGAGAGAGCCAGCATGGATTTGTAAAGGGTAAGTCATGCCTGACAAACCCGACTGAATTTTTTGAAGAGGTGACTAAAGTATGTCTATGGATGTTATTTATATGGACTTTCAGAAGGCATTCGATAAAGTCCCTCATAAAAGAGACTGTTACCATGGAATTGAAGGCAAATTATTGACCTGGTTAGGAATGTCGCTGAGCGGCAGGAGACAGTCGGGATAATGACCAGGTACGCTAATTGGCAGGATGTGTGTTGGATTCTCAACTATTCACTATTTATTAATGACTCAGTTGATGGGATGGAGAGCCACGTATCCAAGTTTGCCGGTGACACAGAGTTAGGCGGCATTGTAAGCAATGTCGGTGAAGCATAAGATATTAACAGATTAAGTGAATGGGCAAAACTGTGGCAAAGGATTTCAATGTAGGCAAGCGTGAGGTCACCCACTTTGGACCTAAAAAGGGTAGTTCAGAGTATGGTGAAAAGCTAGAAACAATGGGTGTCCATGTATATAGATTGTTAAAATGTCATGGACAGGTACAGAAAATAATCAAAAGGACAAATGGGATGCCTGTCTTTATATCTAGAGGACTAGAATACAGGGGGTAAAAGTCACGCTACAACTATACAGAACCCTGGTTAGACCACACCTGGAGTGCTGTGTTCAGTTTTGGACACCACACCTTAGGAAGGGCATATTGGCCTTGGAGTGGGTGCAGCGTAGGTTTGCCAGAGTGATACGTGGGCTCCAAGGGTTAAATTAGAAGAGATTACACAAACTAGGGTTGTATTCCCTGGAATTTAAAAGGTGATGGGGTGGTTTGAGCAAAGTTTAAGATATTAAGGGGATCTGATAGGGTAGTTAGAGAGAAACCATTTTCACTGGTTGGTGAGTCTAGGACTAGGGGACAGAGTCTAAAAATTAGAGCCAGACAAAGGTCTCTCTTCCACGAACAATAGTTGATGCTAGGTCAATTGTTAATTTTAAATCTCAGATTTTTGTTAACCAAAAAGGTATGAGAACACAAGAAATAAGAGCAGGAGTAGGCCATACGGCCCTTCGAGCCTGCTCCGTCATTCAGTAAGATCATGGCTGAACTTTTACATCAACTACATTTTCCCGCCCTATCCCTCGATTCCCTTAGTGTCCAAAAATCTATCGATCTCAACCTTGAATATACTCAACAACCGAACATCCACAGCCCTCATAGAATCATAGAAAGTTACAGCACGGAAGGAGGCCATTTCGGCCCATCGTGTCCGTGCCGGCCAACAAAGAGCTATCCAGCCTAATCCAAAGATGTGCGGGTTAGGTTGATTGGCCATGATAAATTGACCATTAGTGTTAGGGGGATTAAAATATGTGTGGTTACGGGGATAGGGTGGGATATGTGTTGGTGTAGGGGTTACGGGGATCGGGTGGGATATGTCGTTGCAGGCTCGATGGGCCGAAATGGCCTCTAACTGCACTGTGGGGTTTCTGTGATTCTGTAATTCTGTGAATCCCACTTCCCAGCTCTTGGGATTTTGTAACTCGCAGGGCTACGGACCAAGTGCACATCCAAATACTTTTAAAATGTGGTTAGGGTTTCTGCCTCTACCACCCTTTCAGGCATTGAGTTCCAGACCCCCACAACCCTCTGGGTGAAGAAATTTCCCCTCAAATCCTTCCACCAATTACTTTAAATCTGTGCCCCCTGATTTTTGACCCCTGTTAAGGTCCTTTCTATCCACGTTATCTGGGCCCCTCATAATTTTATACACCTCAATAAGGTCTCCTCTCAGCCTCCTCTGTTCCAAGGAAAACAAACCCAGCCTATCCCATCTTTCCTCATAGCCAAGATTCTCTACTCCCAGCAACATCCTTGTAAATCTCCTCTGTACCCTCTCTAGTGCAATCACATCTTTCCTGTAATGTGGTGACCAGAACCTCACGCAGTACTCTAGCTGAGGCCTAACTAGTGTTTTATACAGTTGAAGCATAACCCCCCGGCTCTTGTACAGGAAACTTTTTTTTATCCGGGACCGACGTGGTGCCGGTTCATCAAAAATTCCGGATAACCGAACGCTATAGTAAAAGATACGGAGCTGAGAGCTCCGTATAAAGCAACAAACCCTGTTGCTTAGCAACAGGTTCAGAACAATGACCACACGTTCCAAGCGTCTCTGTAGCTTAACAACAGCTGCAGCCACACCCTTGCACAGCAACAGATCGAGGAAGGCAAGTAATAAAACTTACCTGAACCTACTCCTGAATTTTGCCGGTTAACCGAGATTTCCGGTTATTTAGGTGCCGGTAAATCGAAAGTTTCCTGTATTCTATGCCACGGCTAATAAAGGCAAGCATTCCGTACTTAACCACCTTATCTACTTGGTCCGCTACCTTCAGGGATCTGTGGACATGCACTCCAAGGTCCCTTTGTTCCTCTACACTACTCTGTGTCCTACCATTTAATTTGTATTCCCTTTCCTTGTTAGCCCTCCCCAAATGCATTACCTCACACTTCTCCGGATTGAATTCCATTTGCCACCGTTCTGCCCAATTTATTTATATCTTCCTGCAATCTACAGCTTCCTTCTTCGGTATCAACCACACAGTCGATTTTAGTATCATCTGCAAACTTCTTAATCATACCCCCTATATTCAAGTCTAGATCATTGATATATACCACAAAAAGCAAGGGACCCAGTACTGAGCCCTGTGGAACCCCACTGGAAACAGCCTTCCAGTCACAAAAACACCCATCAACCATTACCCTCTGCTTTCTGCCTCCGAGCCAGTTTTGAATCCAACTTGACACTTTGCCCTGGATCTCATGGGCTTTTAACTTCGTGACTAGTCTGCCATGTGGAACCTTATCAAAAGTCTTGCTAAAGTCCATACACACATCAAATGCACTACCCTTATCTACCTCCTTGTTACATCCTCAAAAAATTCAATTAAGTTTGTCAGACACGACCTTCCCTTAACAACTCCATGCTGACTATCCTTGATTAATCCGTGTCTTTCTAAATGAAGATTTATCCTGTCCTTCAGAATTCTTTCCAATAATTTTCCTACCACCGAGGTTAGGCTGACTGGCCTGTAATTACTTGGTCCATCCTTTTCTCCCTTTTTAAACAAGGGTACCACATTAGCAGTCCTCCAGCACCAGACCTGAAGCCAGAGAGGATTGGAAAATGATGGTCAGGGCCTCTGCTATTTCCTCTTTTGCTTCGCTTAACAGCCTGGGATACATTTAATCAGGGCCTAGGGATTTATCCACTTTTAAAGCTGCTAAACCCATTAATACCTCCTCTCACTATGTATATTTCACACTTCTCCTCCCTCGGGGCAGAGAATTCCAAAGAATCACAACCTTCCAAGTGAAGAAATTCCTCCACATCCCTCAGTCCTAAATGGCCGACACCTTATCCTGAGACTATGCCCCCCTGGTTCTAGACCCTCCAGCCAGGGGAAACAACCGCTCAGCAGCTACCCGGTCAAGCCCTCTAAAAATGTTATATGTTGGATCACCTCTCATTCTTTTAACTCCAGAGAATATTTTCCCATCATAGGACAGCCCTCTCATCCCAGGAATCAGTCTAGTGAACCTTTGTTGCACCCCCTTTAAGGCAAGTATATCCTTCCTTAGGTAAGGAGACCAAAACTATGCACAGTACTCCAGGTATGGTCTCACCAAAGCCCTATATAAAATTGCAGCAAGACTTCATTACTCTTATATGCCAACCCCCTTGCAATAAAGGCTAAATACCATTTGCTTTCCTAATTGCTTGATGTACCTGCATGTTAAATTTCAGGTGATTCACAAGAAATAAGAGCAGGAGTAGGCCATACGGCCCCTTGAGCCTGCTCTGCCATTCAATAAGATCATGGCTTATCATCGACATCAACTCCACTTTCCCGCCCAATCTCCATATCCCTTGATTCCCCATGAGTTCAAAAATCTATCTATCTCAGCCTTGAATATACTCAAAGACTCAGCATTCACAGCCCGCTGCGGCAGAGAATTCCAAAGATTCACAGCCCTCCGAGTGAAGAAATGCTTCCTCATCTCGCTCTTAAATGGCCTACCCCTTATCCTGAGACTATGCCCCCTAGTTCTAGACACTCCAGCCAGGGGAAACAACCTCTCAGCATCTACCCTGACAATCCCCTTCAGAATCTTATATGTTTCAATGAGATCACCTCTCATTCTTCTAAACTCCAGAGAGTATCGGCCCATTCTACACAATCTCTCCTCATACAGCCCTCTCATCCCAGGAATTCATCTAGTGAACCTTCGTTGCACCGCCTCCAAGGCAAGTATATCCTTCCTTAGATAAGGAGACCATAAAGGGGATTTGTGTACAAGGACCCCCAAATCCCTCTGAATCCAACATTTACTAGTCTCTCACCTTTTCAAAAATAATCTGCTTTTCCATTCTTCCTACCAAAGTGGATAATTTCACACTTCCCCACATTATACTCCATCTGCCACCTTCTTGTCCAATCACTTAATTGGTCTATGGCCCTTTGTGTCCTCCTCACAACTTACTTTCCCACCTAGCTTTGTATCGTCAGCAAACTTGGATATATTACAGTCATTCCCTTCATCTAAGTCATTGATATAGATTGTGAATGGCTGAGGCCCAAGCACTGATCCTTGCAGCACTCCACTGGTTACACACTGTCATCCCGAAAATGGCCCATTTATTCCTACTCTGTTTTCTGTCCATTAACCAATGCAGGCTAATAGATTTAAGGGATATGGGGCAAAAGTGGGTATATGGAGTTAGGTCACAGATCAACCATGATCTCATTGAATAGCAGAACAGGCTCGAGGGGCAAAATGGCCAACCCCTGTTCCTAATGTTATGTTGGAGAGGTGAAGAAAGTAGGAGAGAGAAGACAGAATGGAAGGAGGGAAGGGGCCGGGGAGGAGAGAGGAGGGATGTGACAGGAGGGGAAAACCCAGGGCCCAGACATTAGTTGGCCAAGTGAGATGACACAAATTTTCAGAACCTCTCTGGCCACAGGGGAGGTGCCAGAGGACTGGAGGACAGCTAACGTAGTACCATTATTCAAGAAGGGTAGTAGGGATAAACCAGGGAATTACAGGCCAGTGAGCCTAACATCAGTGGTAGGGAAATTATTGGAAAACATTCTGAGGGGCAGAATTAGTCTCCACTTGGAGAGGCAAGGATTAAGCAAGAATAGTCAGCATAGCTTTGTCAGGGGGAGATCATGTCTGACCAATTTGATTGAATTTTTCGAGGGGGTGACTAGGTGCGTGGATAAGGGTAGTGCAGTTGATGTAGTCTACATGGACTTCAGTAAGGCTTTTGACAAAGTCCCACATGGGAGACTGGTCAAGAAGGTAAGAGCCCATGGGATCCAGGGCAATTTGGCACATTGGATCCAAAATTGGCTTAGTGGCAGGAGGCAGAGGGTGATGGTCGAAGGTTGTTTTTGTGACTGGAAGCCTGTGTCCAGTGGTGTAACGCAGGGATTAGTGCTGGGTCCTTTGCTGTTTGTAGTGTACATTAATGATTTAGATATGAATGTAGGAGGTATGATCAGTAAGTTCGCAGATGACACAAAAATTGGTGGAGTGGTAAATAGTGAGGCGGGAAGCCTCAGGCTACAGGACGATATAGACGGGTTGGTCAGAACAGTGGCAAATGGAATTTAACCCTGAAAAGTGTGAGGTGATGCATTTTGGGTGAACTAACAAGGCAAGGGAATGGTAGGATCTTAGGAAGGACAGAGGATCAGAGGGACGTTGGTGTGCATGTACATAGATCCCTGAAGGCAGCAGGACAGGTAAATAAGGTGGTTAAAAAGGCATATGGGATACTTAGATTCTATGCCTTGGCTAATGAGGGTAAGAGCAGGGAGGCTATGATGGAGCTGTACATAACGCTAGTTAGGCCACAGCTGGAATACTGTGTGCAGTTCTGGTCGCCACACTATAGGAAGAATGTGATTACATTGGAGAGGGTGCAGAGGAGATTCACCAAGATGTTACCTGGGCTGGAGCGCTTCAGCTATGAAGAGAGGCTGGACAGGCTGGGGTTGTTTTCCTCAGAGCAGAGAAGGCTGAGGGGGGACCTGATTGAGGAGTACAAAATTATGAGGGGCATAGATAGGGTAGATAGAAAGGAACTTTTCCCCTTAGTAGAGGGGTCAATAACCTGGGGGCATAGTTTCAAAGTAAGGGGCAGGAGGTTTAGAGGGGATTTGAGGAAAAACTTTTTCACCCAGAGGGTGGTTGGAATCTGGAACTCACTGCCTGAAAGGGTGGTAGAGGCAGGAACCCTCAACATTGAAGAAGCATTTAGATGAGCACTTGAAACGCCATAGCATACAAGGCTACAGACCAAGTGCTGGAAAATGGGATTAGAGTAGATGGCCGGCACGGACACGATGGGCCGAAGGGCCTCTTTCTGTGCTGTATAACTATGACTCTATAAGTACTGTGTGGGGGAATTCGGAGGAACCCATTCACTAATGATTGAGCCAGAGAGACAACATCCTTAAGCTAATCTCACCTCGTGAAAACGCTTTTCTAGGGTCATGCGGATGTTGGTCTCGATGCTTGTCCGCTTCTTCCTTTTGCGGCCGAGACCTTCCAACCCGATCAGCTGGGGAGTGAGAGACGCCAGGCTGCTCAGTGTGGAATCAGAGGGCACGTTTTCTAACCAAAGAAACATGTTTAAATGTCAATCATTATTGCATGTAAACAGCATCCCAAGGTGTACGCTACTTTAGTCAGACAGTGTGCGCGAGTGCGCGCGCACGCATGTTAGAGGCTGTGTGTGTAAATTCACCCACAATCTGAGGAGGCCTACTCGCTGGTCACATCACCAGGATCTGGGTGCCAGGCCAAATGGTGAGCACAAGTTGGGTATATTCCTGCTAAATCTGATCAACCCACCACAAAGCATATCCCAGCCCTGGAGAGGGTGCAGAACAGGTCCCAGTGTAAAGGGTGAGCTCTCAAAGATCGGAGCAACTCCAATCCACAATCTAAATAGGAGGGGATTAAGAGGGAACATCATGAGGGATATCAAATATTAAAGAAAGAGAAACACCATAATATTAAAGCAAAATACTGCAGATGCTGGAAGTCTGAAATTAAAAACAGAAAATGCTGGAAATACTCAACAGGTCAGGCAGCATCTGTGGAGAAAGAAAGTTAATGTTTCAGGTCGATGACCTTTCGTCAGAACTGGAAAAGATTGGAGATGTAACAAGTACAGGGGCAGGGAAAGTGGGGAGGGGAGGAAAGAACAAAAGGGAAGGTCTGTGATAGGGTGGAAGGCTGGAGAGGTTAAGAGACAAAAGGGACGATGGTGCGAGTCAAAAGATGGTAATGGGACAAGTGAAGAAACAAAAGATGGATCTAGGGGAGGTGTAAATGGGAATGGCAGAATCAGCAACAGCTGCTGTCTGAAAAATGGGGGTAGAGGTTATGGTCTGAAATTGCTGAACTCGATATCGAGTCCAGAAGGCTGTAAAGTGCCTAATCGAAAGACGAGGCAGTGTTCCTCGAGCTTACGTTGAGCTTCGTTGGAACAGTGTAAGAGGCCGAGGATGGAGAGTCAGAGTGGGAGTGGAATGGAGAATTAAAGTGACAGGTGACCGAAAGCTCGGGGTCACGCTTGCAGACTGAACGGAGGTGTTCTGCAAAGCGGTCACCCAATCTACATTTAGTCTCCCCAATGTAGAGGACATCACATAGTGAGCAGTGAATACAGTATACTAAATTGAAAGTAGTACAAGTAAATCACTTTCACCTAGAAGGAGTGTTTGGGACCCTGGACAGTGGGAAGGGAGGAGGTAAAAGGGCAGGTGTGCATCTCCTGTGCTTGCACGGGAAGGTGCCGTGGGAAGGGGAGTGGGTGATAAAAGAGTGGACCAGGATGTCATGGAGGGAAAACGGTCCCTTTGGAATGCTGAAAGTGGAGGGGAAGACATGTTTGGTGGTGGCATCACACTGGAGGTGGCGGTGGATGATCTGTTGAATGTGGAGACAGGTGGGGTGGAAGGTGATGTGGTTCTGGAGGGAGGGAGGAAAGGGATGAGGGCAAAAGTGCAGGAAATGGCATGGACAGTCAAAGGCCCCGTCACCCATGGTGGAGGTGAATCCTCGGTTGAGGAAAAGGAAGACATATCGAAAGCACTGGTCTGGAAGGTGGCATCATCAGAACAGGTGCGACAGAGGTGGAGAAACTGGAAGAATGGAAGAGAGTCCTTACAGGAAGCATTGTGGGAGGAAGTGTAGACCAGGTAGCTGTGGGAGTCAGTGGGCTTGTAGTGAATGTTGGTTGACAGCCTATCCCCAGAAATGGAGCTAGAAAAGTCGAGGAAGGGAAGGGAAGAGTCGTAGATGGACCATGTGAAGGGGAGGGAATGGTGGAAATTGGAAGCAAAGTTGATTAAATTTTCCAGTTCGAGGTGAGAGCAGGAAACAGCACCAATACAGTCATCAATGTAGCAGAAAGAAAGGTGAGGGAGGGGACCCGAGTAGGATTGGAATAAAGAATATTCCACGTATCCCACAAAAAGGCAGGCATAGCTATGACCCAAAGGGTTCCCATAGCAACACCTTTTATTTGGAGGAAGTGAGTGGAATCAAACCTGAAATCACAGGACACAACACATTCAATCTAACAGGAGAAAAATTTCACTCAAAGTGAGACACGTTTGGAATAATCTGCCGAGTGGAGTCAGATGTTCACCAGATGCCATAATGGGAGAGTTAGGGTGCAAGGGGGGTTTTCTCTTAGCCCTGACGGCAGGCTCAGGGGTGGGGGCCTACCTGCATCGCTCAGCCACTTCTCCAGTAGTGGTTTGAGTTTACACATGTTCTTGAAGCTCAGGTTCAAAGCCTCGAACCGGGAGATTGTCGTTTGACTAAAATCATTTCCATAAAGTTTCCCCATCGCTAATCCCACGTCACCCTGTGAAGAAGCAAAGGATTTAGGGACACAAAGACCTGTTACTTTCTCAGTTATGAACAATTTCCTTTAAAAATACCATAATTTCCTTCCCTGAAATAAAGTGAGTGAGTGGGTTGTGACACAGATCGAATTCTCGCACGGTAACACTGCAATATTCACTGCCCATTCCACCTGGCTGTACACCACATGCCTGTTGGGTGCTCAAAGGGACCTGGTGTAAAAGGTAGCCCATAGGTTACTGACGAGCTCCAAGCTGGAGGGCAGCCCTGACCGATGTGATTTCAGCCAACAGAACCATGCGCTTGCTGAACTGACTCAACACCAACATAGTCCAGACTCCGATCTGCCGCCAACTCTTTGCTGACAGGTTCATCAGTTGTTAGCTATAGAATTCAATGGGACTAGCTCAGGAGCTGGTCAGTGTGGATGTGGTCTGCCCACCTGAAGGGCAATGGGTGGTCAGGTCGACTCTGGCCATGGCGTGTGCCCAGCATTCCTCAGTGAGTACGGACACCCACAGACACACAAGCATTCCGCCAATCGCCACAAGTTATAGGATTATGGTTAGAGACAGAGATATAAATACACACAGCTCCTTCACACCACTGAACCCCGTCCTCTTACCTGAGTGAAACCCAGTTTAATCCGTCTTTGCTTGAATGTTTTTGCAAACTGTTCCAGTTCCTCCAGGTCACTGGGTTCATCCGACTGCGTGGATGTGGCGTGTTTTGGGGCAATGTGCTTTGGGATCTGGAGTGGGGGAAGAGCTTCTAAATGAGACTCCAGGGATGAGCCCATCAGACCTGGCCGATTGACTGCCTATGGAATTATTCAAATAAATTCAGTCAGTAATTGATTCTAGCAGAAAAATGACAGGCAACTTGAGGCATCCAGAGAAACATTTCAATTCTGTTCTCAACAAGCAACATTTTTACTCCTCGGGAAACAGCTTTCACAATGATCAATAAATTTCCAGTTGTTACAATCGCAATTCCAGACAGACTGGTGCCAAAAAGCTCTGGCCTGGCATCGGCCCGGTCCACAATATTCTCCAATATTCAATGGCCATTGGTGCCTTGCTCTCTGATACATTCCCATCATAACCATCCACTCTCTTGTACAGGGTTTGCTGTGCACAGTTAGAGCAGCAGTTTCTAAATGGAGGCTGAAAGCTACCCCTCAACTCGGAGAGAAATTGCTTTGGGATAAAATGTAAGGGAACATTTTGCATGGCGCACTCACCTGTGGAGTGAGTCCAATGCCAGGCTGAGGTGACAGGAGAGTGCTCTGTGATTGCTGAGACAACGGGAGCAGGTTTGGAGATTGCAGCGAACCTGTGAATATATTTACAAATTATACAATGACTCCATCACAGAAGTACACAAAACAATCTGCAGAGAGGCAGTCAAAATCCACAAAGACAAACGTAAACCACACAGTGAGAAATGTAATCTGTGAAACACCAGCTCTGAATTTCCTCAGGATTGGGGTGTTTGGGGGGGGGGGGGGGGGGGGTCTTGCCTCAAAGAAGCACGGCTCCAATTGCTGTTGGTGCCTGGGGCTGGTGGAGGATCCCATGATGTAACAGGGAGCTGATGGGACAAGATCCCCCAGCTGATTCCACAGTTCCCATCTCATTCCCACTCAGTGAGCTGGACACTGGCAAGAAACCATCGCCCAGACCCTGGTGGCCCCACTGGGATCATGGACTACAAGATCTCAGAATTAACCCTTTATATTTTAAAATGGCCCTCTTACAAAGGGGGTCAATGACCTGGAAAGCTGAAACTTTGGGGGTTGGGGGCGCCGATGGTAACACCATGGTGGTCCAGCGCTGCATCTTCCTCCAATCCAGTTACACCACCCCCACCCCCACCTCACTGGAAGTCTGTCCATGAGCTGGCCATGCTGATCCCGAGTGCCACAGCAGGGTCAAGAGCAGAGGCAATGTATTGGCTGGGTTTCCCGCTCCTCTATACAAACAGCAGTGGGACGGAACAAATCCTTTCACCCCCATAATCCGCACAGCGAGAAACAAAGAGTACACATCGCGATCCAGACCGAGGAACAGCTCGATCCCATCCCGAACGCTCAGCACATTGATGGCGAGCATGTGTTGGTGGGGTTAGAATCCTGCTCCATCAGCTCAGGGTTTGCACGTAGCACAGATTCAATACAACAAACTTTTCACACTGTTGAATTGAGTCGGAGACTCTATTCAACACCCAGAAGGTATAAATCAACTATTCAGCATTAAAACCAGTGAAAAATAATTAAAATGAGGGTATCGAAATATCATTTCTCACTTTGCGAAAGACATAACTTGTCAGTTTCACGGTTCACTGGGTCTGGATCGAGGGGTTATAAATATAAGGTTAAACGCAAGATTTAGGACAGAGGACAAAGTGCTTTATGCTATTGGCTGTGGGGTTGCAGAATGCAGAGAGCATGTCAACATTTAAGAATGGGTTAGAGAGGAGGTTGGAGGAAAGGGGGACAAGGGATCTGAGAATAGGATGGGAACATAGGGTTAGGACACTGCTCGTGTGGAGGATAAACACCAACACGGAATGGGCAGCTGAATGGCCTGTTGTAATTTCTGTCATTCTAGGATTATGTTCCTCGCTTCATAGATTATATTTTCACACTGCAATTGGGTTAATTCCAGATCCAGTAAACGGCAACACACTGATCCAGTGAATTTATCCACTGAGAATCACAGAATCACAGAAACCTCACAGTGCAGATAGAGGCCATTTCGGCCCATCGAGCCTGCACCGACACATATCCCACCCGATCCCCATAACCCCTACACCAACACATATCCCACCCTATCCCCGTAACCCCACGTATTTAATCCCCCTAACACTAAGGGTCAATTTTTTATCATGGCCAATCAACCTAACCCGCACATCTTTGGACTGTGGGAGGAAACCGGAGCACCCGGAGGAAACCCACGCAAACACGGGGAGAATGTGCAAACTCCACACAGACAGTCACCCGAGGCCGGATTCGAACCCGGGTCCCTGGCGCTGTGAGGCAACAGTGCTAACCACTATGCCACCGTAACTGAGCCATGAAGCAGGAAGGTTGCAAGCTCCATCGGCAGTCTGCTGCTAAGTTAAGAATTCAGTCAGGGCAGCATTGGTGTTCGATGATTGGCTCGATCCACAGATCAAGAAGAGGCAAAAATCAACCAGCATTCTTGCAATGATCATTTGGGCCAAGAGGTGGCGTCTATTTCAAAATTTGTTTACAGAGACAGGGTCGATTGCAAATCCACCAAGGGGAGCGAGGTGCTGGCAGCAGATACATCACTGCCGCCAGGTGCTCTCGTGCCCCCCACCCCCGCCAGGTGTTCCCACATCGATTGTTAAACCTGAAATTTAAACACCAGCGGGGTGCGTCCACAGGATGTGGCGTACCCATTACTGCTCTGGGCTGCACCGTATTTGGGATACGCAGTGTGAAATCCCGAAGAGGCAGGTAGGTGGAGGGAGATTCCTCGAGAGCAGCTCTGCCCTGATTGGAATGGCAGGAGCTCAGGTAGCGAAGGTTGTATCAAAGTTACAATTACAGTCCATCAGTAACGGAGCCACAGCAAGCAGGGGCGATCCACCTTACCTTGTTGACTCTGCTGTGTGTGAGGGAGCAGGAACTTTGCCGCAGGCTGCAGGGGGTGCCCAGGTACGACCACCAGCTGTTGCAAGGTGTGAATTGGCTGCAGGTCCTGAATAAATAAGGTATTGATCAATCTCAGACTGACACCCCTCAACGCCCCAGATCCCAGTCAGTCTCCCTCCCCATTTAGCCCGCTTTGACTTTCGGGCAATAAGTGTTAAGAGTGCAAAGTTCACACTTGTACAAGTCACTGATGATGACAAATCTCAACTTTAAGGGAACAGTTTCCCTTTGTGGGGAAAAGGGTCAGTGATTTGAATCCAATGCAATTCCCCCAACCCGATCCCACTTGCTGTCAGTTCGGGACTGGGTAATCCCAGCATCCACACACTCACTTTCTTTAGTGAGCCCAGCACGCGAGTGCAAAAGACAAGGCTGAAGTGTTTGCAACCATCTTCAGCCAGAAGTGCCGAGTGGATGATCCATATCGGCCTCCTCCTGAGGTCCCCACCAACACAGAAGCCAGTCTTCAGCCAATTCGATTCACTCCACGTGATATCAAGAAATGTCTGAGCGCACTGGATACAGCAAAGGCTATAGGCCCCGACAACATCCCGGCTGAAGACTTGTGCTCCAGAACTAGCCGTGCCTCTAGCCAAGCTGTTCCAGTACAGCTACAACACTGGCATCTATCTGACAATGTGGAAAACTGCCCAGGCCTGTCCACAAAAAGCAGGACAAATCCAATCCGGCCAATTACCACCCCATCAGTCTACTCTCAATCATCAGCAAAGTGATGGAAGGTGTCATCGACAGTGCTATCAAGTGGCACTTACTCACCAATAACCTGCTCACTGATGACCAGTTTGGGTTCTGCCAAAACCACTCGGCTCCAGACCTCATTACAGCCTTGGTCCAAACATGGACAAAAGGAGCTGAATTCCAGAGGTGAGGCGAGAGTGACTGCCCTTGGCATCAAGGCAGCATTTGACCAAGTGTGGCATCAAGGAGCCCTAGTAAAACTGAAGTCAATGGGAATGGGGGGAAAACTCTCCACTGGCTGGAGTCACACCGAGCACAAAGGAAGATGGTTGTGGTGATTGAAAGTCAATCATCACAGCCCCGGGACATCACTGCAGGAGTTCCTCAGGGCAGTGTCCTAGGCCCAACCATCTTCAGCTGCTTCATCAATGACCTTCCCTCCATCATAAGGTCAGAAATGGGGATGTTCGCTGATGACTGCAGAGTGTTCAGCGCCATTCACAACTCCTCAGATAATGAAGCAGTCCATGCCCGCAAGCAACAAGACCTGGAAGACGTTCAGGCTTGGGCTAATAAGTGACAGGTAACATTCGCACCATAGAAATGCCAGGCAATAACTATCTCCAACAAGCAAGAGTCTAACCACCGCCCCTTGACATTCAACGGTATTACCATCACCGGATCCCCCAACATCAACATCCTGGGGGTCACCATTGACCAGAAACTTAACTGGACCAGCCACAAATACTGTGGCAACAAGAGCAGGTCAGAGACTAGGTATTCTGTGGTGAGTGTCTCACCTCCTGCCTCCCAAAAGGCATCTACAAGGCAGTCAGGAGTGTGATGAAATACTCTCCACTTGCCTGGATGAGTGCAGCTCCAACAACACTCAAGAAGCTCGACACCATCCAGGACAAAGCAGCCCGCTTGATTGGCACCCCATCCACCACCTTAAACATTCACTCCCTCCACCACCGGCGCACCGTGGCTGCAGTGTGTACCATCTACAAGATGCACTGCAGCAACTCGCCAAGGCTTCTTTGGCAGCACCTCGCAAACCCGTAACCTCTTCCACCTAGAAGGAAGAGGGCAGCAGGTGCATGGGAACACCACCACCTCCAAGTTCCCCACCAAGTCACACACCATCCTGACTTAGAAGCATATCGCTGATCCTTTATCGTCGCTGGGTCAAAATCCTGGAACTCCCTCCCTAACAGCACTCTGGGAGCACCTTCACCACACGGACTGCAGCAGTTCAAGAAGGCGGCTCACCACCACCTTCTCAAGGGCAATTAGGGATGGGCAATAAATGCTGGCCTTGTCAGCGACGCCCACATCCCATAAATAAAATTTTTAAAAATTAGCAGGAATACAGTTGCGATTAGTTCATAAAGGGAAGGGAACAGCTGAGTGGAGATGAGTGCTGGTCACTCACAGCAATAAATGTCCCATTGGACGGACGGTCAATGCGATGGGCACTTTGGCCTGTGCGAGTACTCACCACTGACATCTGGCTCCCCGACACAATCGAAGTGGCTGCACAGGGCCGAAGGTGAGCGATTGCTGCCGACACTGGAGGAGAATCACTCCGGTCTTCAGTCTTGATCTAGGAAATGGAAGGTAACGGACATCAGACGTCCACAAAAAGATATGCTGGTGTGTGCGCACAAAATGCCTGTGTTGTTCCAGACAGCAGGAACCCATCTCCTGCCTAGTCCAGGGCCACGATGGCTACCTATATAGCATCACCACTGCTGCCCCACTAACTCAGCACAGACCAGTGTCGTAACCTGTGCCCTTCCCTATCTGTATGACTCCGAACCAAGCCAGGTGATGCCCTCGGAGGCACTGACCCCTCCACGTACAAAACATTAGCTAATGGTTTGGGGTTGGTTCCCAACTCCCATTGGACTCCAGCTCTTGCTGCTCAATACTTGGTTCACAGTGAAGCCTCCAGCTGAGGCTCAGCTTGCAGAGGGTGTTAAATGTCACTGGGTGTGCAGTCACAGGCCCAGAAACCAAACTGGTTGGACTGGGTAGGCCCAAGCCCCACCTTCTCTCTGTATGTAAATTCCAGTTCCTGCAGCTGCCCATTTCCTGAGACTAACCACAGCAAACAGCTCAACTCAAATGATTCCAGAATAAAGGCAAAAATACTAAACAGGGACAAAACAACCAATGCAGTCAATAACTCCCAACTTCCCAAGTGGCGAGCGATCCTTTCCTCGGGCACAGAGAGGTAACTAAACATATTCCAACTGTTGTCACTTTGCTTCTTCTAACCTAGAGTAATACCTGAATTAGCTGGGCACAGCACGAGGTGTATGAGTACGAAGTCTATTACTAATCCCAATTTCCTGCCCACCTCTCATATGGGTGCCGATTCTTGCTGGGTGAAGTTCAATGGACAACAGGTACTGTGGTCCCACCCACCCCTGGTCCTTCATCACGTGAGCCCAGATAGTCTGTTAGCAGCTTCATTACCCTGGACACCATCACAGCCAAGACTCAGTGGTTTCATCTGCAATCTATACTGCCTCATCAAATGCCAGAGTCAGAGGAATGCAGCAGTTGGGAGGGAATATGTGGCGATGAGACTGCGAAGATTAGATGGGGCGAGGCCATTAAGGCATTTCTAGATGAGGACAAGTGAACCATTGGGAGACCAGAAGCTAACAGTGGGCTGAACTTGGTCTGGGACTGACAAGTGCAGCAGAGTTTGGACTTTGAGGTTTATGGAGAGTGGAGGAAGGGAGGGCAGAAAGCAGAGTGTTCAAGTCCAGTCTGGAGATAAAGAAGCATGGGTAAGGGTTTCAGTGGCAGAGAGGGTGATCTGGAGCAAGGCAGAAAATGTCACGCGAGGATGTAGTGTTTAAGGCTCAGGTGAGGATTGAACAGAGAGTTGAGATTATTGATTCTGCCCCCTTACTAATCCCGCGGAAGCCTGTGCCCCCACTCTGGTCCGTGTATCACATCCCAGTGGAGTTTACGGGATGGCCCTGACTCTGAATGCGGACGACTGTAACCTTGGCTTGGTACCCCTAACTCTAACCTGCCTTTTGCAGACTAACCCCAGCCCAGTACATTAGAATCCCACTCAAGATTGAACAACTAAAATTTGGTGCTAAAAACCGCAGGGATAAAGAATTGTAATATTGTCAAATAGAAGTGGCAGTCATAGCAGGGAGTATAGACACAAGGATTAGCCTCCAGCCTGTCTGAATCATCTACCCCAACCTTAGCCCTAACCGTTAACCCCAAGACTTGCATTTCTATAGCGCCTTTCACAACCACCGGACGTTCCAAAGTACTTTACAGCCAATTAAATACTTTTTGTAGTGAAGTCACTGTTGTAACATAGGAAACCTAAATAATGATTCCAGAATAAAGGCAAAAATACTAAACAGAGACAAAAGCAATCAATGTAGTCAATAACTCCCAAGTGGAGAGAGATCCTTCTCTCAGGCCCAGCGATGAATTCACTGAGCCTAGGCTGCGATAGTATCTGGGATAATGAAGCTGCTACAGACTGTCTGGGTTTGCATTTGATGAAGGGCCCAGATGGGGGGTACCACAGGGTATCTGTTGTTCATTGAACTTTGCCCACCAAGAACCCTAACCATTAACTAGAACAAACTGCAATCTGTAACCACTAGATCAGTTAATCTAGTTCCTAAACCCCAACCCTAGCCTCTACTTCTACCCCCGACCCAAATCTAGCCCCTCTCTACCTCTAACTCACACAAACTCAAACCTAGCCATAACCCTAATGACTAGATCCTAGCCAGAATGCCTAATCTAGAACCTAACCCAACACCAACAGTAACTAGCTGTATTTTGAATATCCCAGTGTTTGTGCCTTGGTGGATTAATAAGAAAAGATTCAATAATTGAGTTGGAATAAAAAGATGAAATATTTCAACGTTAAGTTTGGTACAGACAGCCCCACACCTGCAGATCCAACACTCACCTGTCGAGTGAAGTTCAGGCCGTTCCGTTCAATACCTGATGGAAAAAATTAAACACCATGAAAACCCAGAGCTGCACCATTTACTGCAGCAGAGCACGAGCTGCTGATCCTTGGGCAGGGACAGTGGAGCTCAGTACCATCTTACACCACAGCACACACGCAATTACTACACCATTTTAAAGGGGGTGTATGAACAGAGGCCAAGGGGTACTTGTACACAAATCTTTGAAGGTGGCAGGACAGGTTAACAAAGCAGTTGATACAAAATATGGAATCCAGGGCTTTATAAACAGAGGCACGGAGTACAAAAGCCAGGAAGTTCAGCCCCAGCTGGGGTATTGTGTCCAATTCTGGGCACCGCACTTTAGGGAAGGAATGAAGGCTTTGGAGAGGATACAGAAGAGATTTACTAGAATGCTTCCAGGGATGAGGAATACAGTTACGTGGATAGACTAGAAAAATTGGAATTGTTCTCCTTAGAGCAGAGAAGGCTAAGGAGATTTGATAGAGGTGTTTAAAATCATGAAAGATTTAGATAGAGTAAATGAAGAGAAACTGTTTCCAATGGCTGAAGGATCAATAACCAGAGGGCAGAGATTTAAGGTGATTAACAAAAGAACCAGAGGCGACATGAAGAAACACGTTTATACGTAATGAGCGATTAGAATTGGAATGCACTGCCTGAAAGGTTGGTGGATCCAGATTCAGTCGTAGCCTTCAAAAGTGAATTGGTTAAATACTTGAAAGAGAAAAATTGCAGGGATACGGGAAAGAGCGGGATTGCTCTTCGAAAGAGCCGGCGTAGACTTAGCGGGCCGAATGGCCTCCTTCTGTACTAATGCCTCAGACTAGGATGCAAAGGATGTTAGCAGAGATGATCAATTAGCCAATAAATAATTTTATCTCCCCTGGAACCTCACCCAAATGGCTGTTTCCGACCGTGAGCCGAGACAGAGTTTGGTGGACTATTGAACTGTGGAAAGCATGCGCCTCGTCCTTTCTTCACCGCACAACAACACTTGCCAAATCTGTGACTTTCTCTCTCCAAACCCCCTCCACCCACACCCATAAACACCCCAACCCCCCCCACACCCATAAACACCCCAACCAGCCCCCCACACCCATAAACACCCAACCCCACCCACACCCATAAACACCCCAACCCCCCACACCCATAAACACCCCAACCCCACCCACAACCCCAACCCCACCCACACCCACCCATAAACACCCCAACCCCACCCACACCCATAAACACCCCAACCCCCCCCACACCCATAAACACCCCAACC
>NC_141012.1:1105559-1223836 GCF_052327205.1 Somniosus microcephalus
AAACACCCCAACCCCACCCACACCCATTAAACACCCCAACCAGCCCCCCCACACCCATAAACACCCCAACCAGCCCCCCCACACCCATAAACACCCCAACCAGCCGCCCCACACCCATAAACACCCCAACCCCACCCCCCACACCATAAACACCCCAACCCCACCCAACACCCATAAACACCCCAACCAGCCCCCCCACACCCATAAACACCCCAACCCCCCCCACACCCATTAAACACCCCAACCACCCCCCCACACCCATAAACACCCCAACCCCACCCACACCCATAAACACCCCAACCAGCCCCCCCCACACCCATTAGCACCCCAACCCCACCCACACCCCAACCCCCCCCCCACACCCATAAACACCCCATCCAGCCCCCCACACCCATAAACACCCCAACCAGCCCCCCCACACCCATAAACACCCCAACCAGCCCCCCCACACCCATAAACACCCCAACCAGCCCCCCCACACCTATAAACACCCCAACCCCCCCCTCACCCATAAACACCCCAACCAGCCCCCCCACACCCATAAACACCCCAACCCCACCCACACCCATAAACACCCCAACCAGCCCCCCCACACCCATAAACACCCCAACCAGCACCCCACCCATAAACACCCCAACCCCACCCCCCACCCATAAACACCCCAACCCCACCCACACCCATAAACACCCCAACCCCACCCACACCCATAAACACCCCAACCCCCACCCATAAACACCCCAACCCCACCCACACCCCAACCCCACCCCCACCCATTAGCACCCCAACCCCACCCCCAACCCCACCCACACCCCAACCCCACCCCCCACCCATAAACACCCCAACCCCACCCACACCCATAAACACCCCCAACCCCCACCCACACCCCCCACACCCATAAACACCCCAACCCCACCCACACCCATAAACACCCCAACCCCACCCACACCCATAAACGCCCCAACCCCACCCCACACCCATAAACACCCAAACCAACCCCCCCACACCCCACCACCCCCACCACACCTCCAACCCCACTCACCTCCCCACCCCCACCCCACACCCACTTCCAACCCCCACCTCCACCCCACACACCTCCAACCCCCACCCCACACACTCAACACACGTCCCACCCCCCCACTACTCACACCCATAAACACCCCATCCCCTACTCCCCCCTCCCCGCCTTCCTTCCCGCCCTCCTCTCCCTCCTCTCCTCCTCTCCCCTCCTCTCCTCCTCTCCCCTCCCCCCCACCTCCCCCTACTTCCCCCCCACCTCCCCCTCCCCCCCACTTGCTCCTTCCCCCACCCCCTCCTTCCTCCCTCCTCCCCCCACCCCCCTCCTTCCTCCCTCCTCCCCCCACCCCCCTCCTTCCTTCCTCCTCCCCCCACCCCCTCCTTCCTCTCCCCACCCACCTTCCCCCCCTCCTCCCCCCCACCCCCTCCTTCACCCTACCCCCACCCCCTCCTTCCCCCCACCCCTTCCCCATCCCCTCCCCCACCCCCACTCCTTCCCCCCCCCACCCGCTCCTTCCCCCTCCTTCCTCCAACCCCCCTCCCTCCTTCCTCCCACCCGCTCCTTCCCCCCTCCTCCTTCCTCCCACCCGCTCCTTCCCCCCTCCTCCTTCCCCCTCCCCCCACCCCCTCCTTCCACCTTCCCCCCTCCTTCCACCTTCCCCCCACCCCCCTCCTTCCCCCCTTCCCCCCCCTCCTCCCCTCCCCCTCCCCCTCTTCCCTCCCCCCTCCCCCCTCACCCCTCCCCCTCTTCCCCCCACCCCTCCCCCTCTTCTCCCCACCCCCTCCTTCCCCCTACCCCTCTTCCCCCACACCCTCCTTCCCCCTACCCCTCCCCCCAACCCCTTCCCCCTACCCCTCCCCCCACCCCTTCCCCCCTCCTCCCCCCACCCCTCCCCCTCCTCCCCCCTCCTCCCCCCACCCCTTTCTCCCCACCACCCCCTCCTCCCCCCCACCCCCTCCTCCTTCCCCCACCCCCTCCTCCTTCCCCCCACCTCCTCTCCCCACCACCCCCCTCCTCCCCCCTCCCCCTACCCCCCTCCCCCCCTCCTCCCCCTACCCCCCCCACCCCCCTCGCCCCACCCTCCTCCCCCTACACCCCCCTCCCCTACACCCTCCCCCCCCACCTTCCCCCCTCTCCTCCCCCTACCTTCCCCCCCTCCTCCCCCCACCTTCCCCCCTCTCCTCCCCCTACCTTCCCCCCCACCCCTCCCCCTCCTCCCACCCCTCCCCCCTCCTCCCCCCACCCCTTTCTCCCCCCCACCCCCTCCTCCTTCCCCCACCCCCTACCTCCCTCCTCCCCCTCCCCTCCTCCCCCTACCCCTCCTCCCCCCACCCCCCTCGCCCCACCCTCCTCCCCCTACCCCCCCCTCCCCCTACACCCTCTCCTCCCCCTACCTTCCCCCCTCTCCTCCCCCTACACCCCCCCTCCCCCCCCCCACCTTCCCCCCTCTCCTCCCCCTACCTTCCCCCCTCTCCTCCTCCCCCCGTCCCCTCTCCCTCCTCCCCCTTCCTTCTCCTCCCCTTCCCCTCCCTCCCCCTTCCCCCCCCCCCTCCTTCCCCTCTCCCCCCCTTCCCCCCCCTTCCCCTCTCCCCCCCTTCCCCCCCTTCCCCTCTCCCCCCCTTCCCCCCTCACCACCCCCCCTTCCCCCCCACCTTCTCCCCCCCACCTTTCCCCCACCCTTCTCCCCCCCACCTCCCACTCTCCCCCCACCCCCCCTTCTCCCCCCCCACCTTCTCCCCCCCCACCTTTCTCCCCCCCACCTCCCCCCACCCTTCTCCCCCCCCCCACCTCCCCCCACCCTTCTCCCCCCCCACCTCCCCCCACCCTTCTCCCCCCCCACCTCCCCCCACCCCCCCACCCCCTTCTCTCCCCCCACCCTCCCCCCTTCCCTCCCCCCTCCTCCCCCCACCACACCCCCTCCTCCTCCCCCAACCACCCCCCCCTCCCCCCTCCTCCCTCCTCCCTCCAAACCCCCTCCTAAACACCCCCCCATCCCACAGCCCCAGGGTGGGTTGGGCAGGGTTATGGGGGGGGGGGGGGCAGGGTTATGGGGGGGGGGGGGCAGGGTTATGGTGGGGGGGGGGTGCAGGGTTATGGGGGGGGGGGGTGCAGGGTTATGGGGGGGGGGGGGCAGTGACCCGGAGATGGGATGTACGGGCGGGGGAGGAAGCAGCTGGTGTCGAGTTCCCTGTTATTTTCTCCAAACACGGAGTCCTGTGGGTGCCGGATTTGAATTTCAAATCAGCTCCTTTGCTCCTGCACCGACTGGCTCCCTTCTCCTGTATGGAAATCCGGCCCTCGCAAGGCTACAGTAGGAAAATTAGCTTCAAAAATGCAAATCAGCCGCAGCCCATCTCTATGGCAACCTCTCCATGCTTGGAGTGTTACCTGTGCGGGATTGTGCAGATTATAGTGTGTGTGTGGGACTGAGCCACAGAGCAGGACATCACCTTCGGCCCCCAGTCTGCTGGTCAGGTTAGAAACTCGGGTCTTGTGCTCGGGACATGTCCTGGACTGGACCGGACCCCAGGCTGAAGAGACACTGACCATTTGCGTTAATATCCAGTTACGGGACAGTTTAACAACTCCTGATCAGCGCTGACTCCAGCCTTGCCCAAAGACAACAGACAGGCGCCACAACAAATCATTAAAATCTGCTTTCGGGGCGGTGAGGAACAGAGTCAGTCCCAGCTTCACAACTGAAATATGCAAATGAGGAACAGTTCAGCAAAAACAATGTATTCAGGATCCGGTTCCTTTCCCCAAAAAGGTACAAACTCTGCAACCACACCCCACTCTACAACCACCCCCCGCCCCCAACATGCAAGCACTGATGCTCAAGTTGGGAGAATGGTCCCACAGACTAGTCAAGCAACAGCCAGACAGAATCTTATCTCTTAATCATCCTCACCAACACCATACACCCATCAGAGCGGGGGGCCAGTTGGGTGGGAGTGGCCCTGGCGGTCCTCAACATTGAATCTAGACCCCATGAAGTCTTACGGCTTCAGGTCAAACAAGGTCATGGAAACCACCTGATCACCATCTACATCCCCACCCCCAGCGGGTGAATCGGTGCTCCTCCACATTGAGCACCACTGGTGGAGGCTCCGAGGGAAGCAAGGGCTAACCGACCAGTCATAGATAGGTCTGTCCACGATAGCATTGGTAGGAATGACTACTGTTCGGAGAGTGAGTCTGGTCTCCACCTTCTTCAACAGGGACTGCTGAATTTGCAAAATGGGACAAACACCCAATTGAGATCCTACATGCAGAATTCTGTAAAAGTATCCTCCGGACTCAAAGGAAAACTGTAAACAATGCATGCAGGGCAGAACTAGGCCAATATCCATTAATAATCACTATCCAAAAAAGAGCCCACCAAAATTTTGGAAACACCTAAAAATGAGCAACCCCCACTGCTATCATTACGAAGCCCTGAAATGCCAAGAGAGGACCATAAAGAAGAATACCCTCAGTCAACTAGTCCTGGGACTCAGTGAAGTAACTACTAACACTACTAACAATAACCAGCCCCAGGACAGTGACAGCGTAACACAAAGAATTCGACCCAACACAATCGTCACTAAGCAAAAGGAAAAATATCTGTCATATTGGGCAGAAACAACAAAAACCCAAAGCAAACTCAATTGCTACTTGGCCCTAAACAGACAATACAACATGGCTGATTACCTGACCATGGTAAGGGATAGCAAACTGAGAAAAACCTTGACAATGTACAGACTTAGTGAACATAGCCTGGCGATCGAAAAAGGTAGACACAGGCAGACCCGGCTACCAAGAGAGGACAGGATATGCTCTCACTGCAGTCAGGGAGTGGTGGAGACAGAGATGCACTTCCTCACAGCTTGTAGAAAATATCAGGGCATAAGGGAGAATTTCTACCCAAAATTCACAAAAATATGCCCGGAATTCAGAAATTTGAATGACGACCAAAAACTCCCATACCTACTAGGGGAAGAGAGAAATTGTGTAACCTTAGCGGCACACTATGTTACAGCTTGCCATAAACAGAGGGACAACCACTAAATATAAGAAAAGAGTATATACAAATTATATGAATGTATATTTATACACTCAGGGATATATCTGTTTATACACTGTATGGATAGATCTGTATTTATGTGTTCAACCATGAATGTTTTTCGATGCTTTGGCAACATAAGATGTACCTTGTCATGCCAATAAAGCGATTTGAATTGAATTGAATTGACTGTAACAGAATAGGTGAGGAGGCGTCCCCAAGAATGAGGCACCAACCTAATGAAGCTACAACAATTAGACCAGCATTCAGAACATCAAAAGCAGCAGCTTGCTGACAATGAAGCGGCCCCACAACCAATGGAATCGCACAGCTCTGAAACCCAGCACATCCAGTCAGAAATGTTAAGTGGACAGTGAAGCAACTAACAGGAGGAGGAGGCTCTGTGAACATTCCCATCCTCAACCGTGGAGGAGCCCAGCAAGTGCAAGGCTGAAGGGTTTGCAAGCTTCTTCAACCAAAATTTCTGATTGGGAGAAGGCGGAGTCAGATCCTTAAAGTTCTCCATTGAGGCCGGTGTCAAGACACCTTGGGTCACTCCACATCAAGTCTGAGACACAGCGAGGGCTATGGGTCCAGCAATATCTAGCTGTAGTGGCTGCCCTGATGGGCTCGCACTGTGGGGCACCAGGTAGCCCTACCCACTGATGGATACACACTGGGGCACTGGGTACCCCCAGTGATGGACTCACACTGGGTACCCCCCAGTGATGGACACACACTGGGGCACTGGGTACCCCCCCAGTGATGGACACACACTGGGGCACTGGGTACCCCCCAGTGATGGACACACACTGGGGCACTGGGTACCCCCCCAGTGATGGACACACACTGGGGCACTGGGTACCCCCCCCAGTGATGGTTGATTCCGGAGATGAGGGGGTTGACGTATGAGGAAAGGTTGAGTAGGTTGGGACTCTACTCATTGGAGTTCAGAAGAATGAGAGGCGATCTTATCGAAACATATAAGATTGTGAGGGGGCTTGATCGGGTGGATGCGGGGAGGATGTTTCCACTGATGGGTGAGACTAGAACTAGGGGGCACAATCTAAGAATAAAGCGCTGCGCTTTCAAAACTGAGATGAGGAGAAACTTCTTCACTCAGAGGGTAGTAAATCTATGGAATTTGCTACCCCAGAGAGCTGTGGAAGCTGCAACATTAAATAAATTCAAAATGGAGATAGACAGTTTCCTAGCAGATAAGGGAATTAGGGGTTACGGGGAGAGGGCAGGGAAGTAGACGCGAGTCTAGATTTGGATCAGCCATGATCCTATTGAATGGCGGAGCAGGCCCAAGGGGCCGTATGGCCTACTCCTGCTCCTTCTTCTTATGTTCTTATGGACACACACTGGGGCACTGGGTACCCCCCAGTGATGGACACTCACTGGGGCACTGGGTAACCCCAGTGATGGACACTCACTGGGACACTGGGTACCCCCCAGTGATGGACACTCACTGTGGCACTGGGTACCCCCCAGTGATGGACACTCACTGGGGCACTGGGTACCCCCCCAGTGATGGATACTCACTGGGGCACTGGGTACACCCCACTGATGGACACACACTGGGGCACTGGGTACCCCCCAGTGATGGACACTCACTGGGTACACCCCACTGATGGACACACACTGGGGCACTGGGTACCCCCCAGTGATGGACACACACTGGGTACCCCCCAGTGATGGACACACACTGGGTACCCCCCAGTGATGGACACACACTGGGTACCCCCCAGTGATGGACACACACTGGGTACCCCCCAGTGATGGACACACACTGGGTACCCCCCAGTGATGGACACACACTGGGTACCCCCCAGTGATGGACACACACTGGGTACCCCCCAGTGATGGACACACACTGGGTACCCCCCAGTGATGGACACACACTGGGTACCCCCCACTGATGGACACACACTGGGTACCCCCCACTGATGGACACACACTGGGTACCCCCCACTGATGGACACACACTGGGTCACTGGGTACCCCCCACTGATGGACACTAACAGGGGCACTGGGTACCCCCCCACTGATGGACACACACTGGGTACCCCCCAGTGATGGACACACACTGGGGCACTGGGTACCCCCCAGTGATGGACTCTGATTGTGGGGTATTGCAGGAGAAGCCAGCGTGCCTCCATTCAGCCACATGCTGCCCACAGACTCATTTCCTAATGTGGTGTCACTCCATATATCCTGTGTACTTGGAGCCTCTGGATTTAAGAGTTTGAAGCATGGACTGAGAACAGGTCTTGGGCAATTGAGGTCCAGTTTCCAATGGTCCATGTGTGACAGGCACTGCTCTGGGCAGAGAGGCCCAGACACCACACAAGGAGCAACTCTGGAACAAAGGCAAGAAACAAACCAAGATTTGATATCCAGTTAGCTTGTGCTCCACATTTGATTCCATGTTCAGGTCATGCCCCCAAATATTGCATCATTTCTCAATCTACAAGGAGTGAAGGAACTTACTGTCTTCAGTGGGACCCTGTATCTGCTACACTGAGGATTATCTTCAGGCCTGCTCAATCATGTAATCACAACGTAGGCTAACCTGCTCAGTTACTGTGTTCACCCCATAGCACCTGAAGGACATGGATCAATCTTTACTCTGATGACAACAAACCATCAGTTTTGAGTACTGGAATGGTTCTGGTTTCTGTTCACTGAACACTGTGTCCTTTTGAAGATACATTGATCAAACTTGTAAACATCCCAAACTGAGCCACAGCAATGAGTCACATGGGGTTTAATCAGGTTTGACTTGCTATCAAATGTTTTCAAGCTGACTCTCTGTCGTTAACAATCTTGCATTGATTGAAGCCTGCCAGTGAATGGTTGATTTTTGCACCAGCCATTGTACTGTTTCCCAAACCAAGATCCCTTACCTTGCAGATAATCATAGAAGTTTATGGCACAGAAGGAGGCCATTCAGCCTATTGTGCCCACTCCGGCCAAAAAAAGACATCCAGCCTAATCCCACATTCCAGCTCTTGAAGTGCTGTAACCTACAAGGCTACGGACCAAGTGCATATCCAAGTACTTTTTAAATTGAGATGAGGGTTTCTGCCTCTACCACCCTTTCAGGCAGTGAGTTCCAGACCCCCACCACCCTCTGGGTGAAGAAAGTTCTTCTCAAATCCCCTCTAATCCTTCTACCAATTACTTTAAATTCATGCCCCCTGGTTATTGACTTCTGCTAAAGGGAATAGGTCCTTCCTATCCACTCTATCTAGGCCTCAATTTTATTTACCTCAATTAAATTTCCCCTCAGCCTCCTCTGTTCCAAAGAAAACAACCCCACCCGATCCAATCTTTCGTCAGCTAAAATTCTCCAGTCCTGGCAACATCCTTGTAAAATCTCCTCTGCACCTTCTAGTGAAATCACATCCTTCCTGTAATGTGGTGACCAGAATTGTACGCAGTATTCTAGCTGTGGTCTAACTAGTGTTTTATACAGTTCAAGCATAACCTCCCTGCTCTTATATTCTATGCCTCGGCTAATAAAGGAATGTATCCCATATGTCGTCTTAACCACCTTATCTATCTGTCCTGCTACCTTCAGGGTTCTGTGGACATGGACTCCAAGGTCCCGCTGTTCCTCTACACTTCTCCGTGTCCTACCATTTATAGTGTATTCTCTTGCCTTGTTAGTCCTCCCCAAATGCATTACCTCACACTTCTCCAGATTGAATTCCATTTGCCACTTTTCTGCCCACCTGCCCAGTCCATTGATATCTTCCTGCAGTCGACAGCTATCTTCCTCACTATCAACCACAAGACCAATTTTTATATCATCTGCAAACTTTTTAATCATGTCCCCTACATTGAAGTCTAAATCATTGATATATACCACAAAAAGCAAGGGTCTTAGTACTGAGCCCTGTGGAACCCCACTGGAAACCGCCTTCCAGTCACAAAAACACCCTTCGACCATTACCCTTTGCTTCCTGCCACTGAGCCAATTTTGGATCTAACTTGCCACTTTCCCTTGGATCCCGTGGGCTTTTACTTTTCTGACCAGTCTGCCATGTGGAACCTGGTCAAAGGCTTTGCTAAAATCCATGTAGACTACATCAAACACGCTACCCTCATCGACCCTCCTCATTACATTCAATCAAGTTAGTCAGACATGACCATTATTCAAGAAGGGTAGTAGTGATAAACCAGGGAATTACAGGCCAGTGAGCCCAACATCAGTGGTAGGGAAATTATTGGAAAAATTCTGAGGGACAGAATTAGTCTCCACTTGGAGAGGCAAGAATTAATCAAGGATAGTCAGCATGGCTTTGTCAGGGGGAGATCATGTCTAACCAATTTGATTGAATTTTGAGAGGGGGTGACTAGGTGCGTGGATGAGGGTAGTGCAGTTGATGTAGTCTACATGGACTTCAGTAAGGCTTTTGACAAAGTCCCACATGGGAGACTGGTCAAGAAGGTAAGAGCCCATGGGATCCAGGGCAATTTGGCACATTGAATCCAAAATTGGCTTAGTGGCAGGAGGCAGAGGGTGATGGTCGAAGGTTGTTTTTGTGGCTGGAAGCCTGTGTCCAGTGGTGTACTGCAGGGATTGGTGCAGGGTCCTTTGCTGTTTGTAGTGTACATTAATGATTTGGATATGAATGTAGGAGGAATGATCAGTAAGTTCGCAGATGACATGAAAATTGGTGGAGTGATAAATAGCAAAGAGGGAAGCCTCAGGCTACAGGACGATATAGACGGGTTGGCCAGATGGGCAGAACGGTGGCAAATGGAATTTAACCCTGAAAAGTATGAGGTGATGCATTTTGGGAGGACTAACAAGGCAAGGGAATACACAATGAATGGTAGGACCCTAGGTAGGACAGAGGATCAGAGGGACCTTGGTGTGCATGTACATAGATCCCTGAAGGCAGCAGGACAGGTAGATAAGGTGGTTAAAAAGGCATATGGGATACTTGCCTTCATTAGCCGAGGCATAGATTTTAAGAGCAGGGAGGTTATGATGGAGCTGTACAAAACGCTACAGCTGGAATACTGTGTGCAGTACTGGTCGCCACACTATAGGAAGGATGTGATTGCATTGGAGAGGGTGCAGATGAGATTTACCAGGATGTTACCTGGGCTGGAGCGCTTCAGCTATGAAGAGAGACTGGACAGGCTGGGGTTGTTTTCCTTAGAGCAGAGAAGGCTGAGAGGGGACCTGCTTGAGGTGTACAAAATTATGAGGGGCATAGATAGGGTAGATAGAAAGGAACTTTTCCTCTTAGTAGAGGGGTCAATAACCAGGGGGCATAGTTGCAAGGTAAGGGGCAGGAGTTTTAAAGGGGATTTGAGGAAAAGCTTTTTCACCCAGAGGGTGGTTGGAATCTGGAACTCACTGCCTGAAAGGGTGGTAGAGGCAGGAACCCTCACAACATTCAAGAAGCATTTAGATGAGCACTTGAAACACCATAGCATACAAGGCTACGGACCAAGTGCTGGAAAATGGGATTAGAATAGACGGGGCTTGATGGCCGGCGCGGACATGATGGGCCGAATGGCCTCTTTCTGTGCTGTATAACTCTATGACCTTAACAAATCCACATTCTATCTATCAGACAATCCTGTGTCCATTCAATTAGATTTTTCAGCTGTGGTCCAGCACCAATAATGTCCAGCTGCTGGTTCTGGCCAAACAGCTCGTCATCATCAACAACTTTTAAAATCACTGGAAATCTCCCTCCATATCCTCTCTGCACAGTCTGACCAGCGGAGGCTCGGTATACAGTCTGACCAGCGGAGGCTCGGTATACAGTCTGACCAGCGGAGACTCGGTATACAGTCTGACCAGCGGAGACTCGGTATACAGTCTGACCAGCGGAGACTCGGTATACAGTCTGACCAGCAGAGGCTCGGTATACAGTCTGACCAGCGGAGACTCGGTATACAGTCTGACCAGCAGAGGCTCGGTATACAGTCTGACCAGCGGAGACTCGGTATACAGTCTGACCAGCGGAGGCTCGGTATACAGTCTGACCAGCGGAGACTCGGTATACAGTCTGACCAGCGGAGACTCGGTATACAGTCTGACCAGCGGAGGCTCGGTAATCAGTCTGACCAGCGGAGACTCGGTATACAGTCTGACCAGCGGAGACTCGGTATACAGTCCGACCAGCGGAGGCTCGGTATACAGTCCGACCAGCGGAGGCTCGGTATACAGTCTGACCAGCGGAGACTCGGTATACAGTCCGACCAGCGGAGGCTCGGTATACAGTCTGACCAGCGGAGGCTCGGTATACAGTCCGACCAGCGGAGACTCGGTATACAGTCTGACCAGCGGAGGCTCGGTATACAGTCTGACCAGCGGAGGCTCGGTATACAGTCTGACCAGCGGAGGCTCGGTATACAGTCTGACCAGCGGAGGCTCGGTATACAGTCTGACCAGCGGAGGCTCGGTATACAGTCTGACCAGCGGAGCCTCGGTATACAGTCTGACCAGCGGAGGCTCGGTATACAGTCTGACCAGCGGAGGCTCGGTAATCAGTCTGATAGCGGAGGCTCGGTAATCAGTCTGACCAGCGGAGGCTCGGTATACAGTCTGACCAGCGGAGGCTGACCAGCGGAGGCTCGGTATACAGTCTGACCAGCGGAGGCTCGGTATACAGTCTGACCAGCGGAGACTCGGTATACAGTCTGACCAGCGGAGGCTCGGTATACAGTCTGACCAGCGGAGGCTCGGTATACAGTCTGACCAGCGGAGGCTCGGTATACAGTCTGACCAGCGGAGGCTCGGTAATCAGTCTGATAGCGGAGGCTCGGTAATCAGTCTGACCAGCGGAGGCTCGGTATACAGTCTGACCAGCGGAGGCTGACCAGCGGAGGCTCGGTATACAGTCTGACCAGCGGAGGCTCGGTATACAGTCTGACCAGCGGAGACTCGGTATACAGTCTGACCAGCGGAGGCTCGGTATACAGTCTGACCAGCGGAGGCTCGGTATACAGTCTGACCAGCGGAGGCTCGGTATACAGTCTGACCAGCGGAGGCTCGGTATACAGTCTGACCAGCGGAGGCTCGGTATACAGTCTGACCAGCGGAGGCTCGGTATACAGTCTGACCAGCGGAGACTCGGTATACAGTCTGACCAGCGGAGGCTCGGTATACAGTCTGACCAGCGGAGGCTCGGTATACAGTCTGACCAGCGGAGACTCGGTATACAGTCTGACCAGCGGAGACTCGGTATACAGTCTGACCAGCGGAGACTCGGTATACGGTCTGACCAGCGGAGACTCGGTATACAGTCTGACCAGCGGAGGCTCGGTATACAGTCTGACCAGCGGAGACTCGGTATACAGTCTGACCAGCGGAGGCTCGGTATACAGTCTGACCAGCGGAGACTCGGTATACAGTCTGACCAGCGGAGACTCGGTATACAGTCTGACCAGCGGAGGCTCGGTATACAGTCTGACCAGCGGAGACTCGGTATACAGTCTGACCAGCGGAGGCTCGGTATACAGTCTGACCAGCGGAGGCTCGGTATACAGTCTGACCAGCGGAGGCTCGGTATACAGTCTGACCAGCGGAGGCTCGGTATACAGTCTGACCAGCGGAGGCTCGGTATACAGTCTGACCAGCGGAGACTCGGTATACAGTCTGACCAGCGGAGGCTCGGTATACAGTCTGACCAGCGGAGGCTCGGTATACAGTCTGACCAGCGGAGACTCGGTATACAGTCTGACCAGCGGAGGCTCGGTATACAGTCTGACCAGCGGAGACTCGGTATACAGTCTGACCAGCGGAGACTCGGTATACGGTCTGACCAGCGGAGACTCGGTATACAGTCTGACCAGCGGAGACTCGGTATACGGTCTGACCAGCGGAGACTCGGTATACAGTCTGACCAGCGGAGGCTCGGTATACAGTCTGACCAGCGGAGGCTCGGTATACAGTCTGACCAGCGGAGACTCGGTATACAGTCTGACCAGCGGAGGCTCGGTATACAGTCTGACCAGCGGAGACTCGGTATACAGTCTGACCAGCGGAGACTCGGTATACGGTCTGACCAGCGGAGACTCGGTATACAGTCTGACCAGCGGAGGCTCGGTATACAGTCTGACCAGCGGAGGCTCGGTATACAGTCTGACCAGCGGAGGCTCGGTATACAGTCCTTGGCACCCATTGACCCAGTGTCAGTATCTCTGCTGAATGGAGGGGCAAGGCGAAGCTTAGGCAATAGTTGGAACGTGGTGTACAGTTCTGGATCTGTTGTAGACTAATTGATAGAGATTGATTGCTATGATTAGTCAACAACTAGTGAGGAGCATAACACCAGCACAGAGGAGTTGGGCCGAATAGCCTGTTTCTGTGCAGTATAATCTATGTAACTCCACCATTGTATCCTGGTCTACCAGGAGCGTAGAAGGCGAACTGATCTTTTCTCGTCTAGCAATTTTCAAGTTCTATGTAACAGCAATGGGTAAACTGGAGGGTAGATTCAGTGAGATGTTCATGCTGATGAAGCTTTAGTTATATCTTGAGAAGTTAGAGTTTCTTTCACTGAACTGAGAAAGTTGGAGTGACCTGATGGAGATCAAGATAAAGTAAATAACTTGTATTTACGGCGCTTTTAATGTAGCATGATGTCCCAAGACGCTTCACACGAGCGTTATCAGACAAAATGTGACCCCGAGCCAAGGTGCTGCACGGAGCTTGGTCAGGAGGGCAGCGAGACAAAGGTTCCTGCTGCCCAGTAGCCAGCTGGACATTGGGCCAGGTCAGATTGGACGGACTGTGATGCACTTCATGACCGGCCAACCCCAGGCCACCACCCACCGCGGACCGGTGAAGAATGGCCACAACAGGTGAGGGTCCGAAAGGTGGGAAGAGAATAAATAGCAGCCCGGGGATGGGATCATGGGCTCGGGTGAAGCTGGGAAATTGCGAGTGTTGATTCCACAGCAGGAGAACGGGCCCGGTGTTCCCCGGCTTAATCGCTGCCAACAGTGGGACTGGCTCTAAACCGGGCCAGGACTCAGCGGCGACCGGGAGAGTGGTTCATTCTGCACGGCTCTGCGGCTGATTCGGAGCCGGGCTGCTGCGGGACGGGACTGGACTGGACTGGACTGAACCTGCCCACCACCCGTTAGAGATTTTTCACGGAATGATTGCTTTTGATGTAAATTCCATCAGTATGAAAAGCCCATCGCATTATCTTATTCTAACAACGTGCGTTTCATTCCCTCTTGGGCGATTGAGGAACTTTGTTTAAGTGTGAAGAGAATGTCTGGAGTGTGGAAGTTAAACCAGGATGGGAATAGTTAAACAAAATACTGCAGATGCTGGAAATCTGAAATAAAATCAGAAAATGCTGGAGACCCTCAGCATCCGTGGAGAGAGAAACGGAGTTAACGTTTCGGGTCGATGACCTTCCGTCAGAACCGAAAAAAGCAGGAAATGGAACAGAACACTTGCTTAAAAGTCTGTTCCATCTCCTGCTTTTCTTCGGTTCTGACGAAAGGTCATCGACCTGAAACGTTAACTCAGTTTCTCTCTCCACAGATGCTGTCCTGACCTGCTGAGTGTCTCCAGCAGTTTTTGTTTTTATTTGGGAATAGTTACAATTACCGACAGGTTAACGGCTCCGAGCTGGTCTCTATTCAGGGAACTTTCTACAAAAATAATCGGTGTGACCCGAATCATTTTAAACTCTGATTCCACAGCAACACGCGAGCTGCAGAAACTCCATCTCCAAGTTGAGTAAGATGCTTTTAGTTACTGTATTCAGTCCCACACTCGATCTGTAATCCGAAGCTTTCTTACCTGCTCGCTCGGGTTGTTGTGAGACAGTTCGGCCATCCGCCGCTTTATCGGTTCCACTCATCTTACTGTCGCCAGCAGCAGCTGATTTTAATACAACACCCGGCCTTAAAACAGAAACAGACAGCCTGATCAGATCGCGAATCCCGTCACAGTCAATGGTTCTTTCGCTCTCACAACACACACACTCTCAGGTGGGGAGATGGGGAACAGGACTTCCCAATCAGGGAACTAGTTTAGCAATAATTACCTTGCCGCGAACTCTCCCGAGCACAGAGCCCTGGAACACCCGCTTACTGCTCCTGAGCCTCCACACACAGCACCTGAGAGGCAGTTAAAAGTTCGATATAATTTAGGCAAATTCGGCCTCCCCGACACACTGCAGGTGCCTCGCAGTTGCTTTCGACAGTTTTGCTCCCGGTGAGTTTAGGTGCATGACAAAGAAATATTTGCATATCATCGGAGGCTGTTCAGCAGCAGCCAACCCATCCTCCCTCATTTGTTTAACTCAACAACAGCTCTGAATAAACAGAATTATCTTTTAACTTTATTACTTATAACTAAGAATTGAAAAAGGTGGTATTGGGTGCTGGTGCTGCCCTGTCTTTGGGGCGGGTTATATTCCAGCTGCCGCTTCTCCAGGTGCTGGGTGTGGAGAATCGTTCAGCATAAACCAGCTGCAAACTCCTCACTGAAGGCACAGCGGCTGTACCGCGGGGTAATGTCGCCCAACAATCATTGACTCCTCTGATCAAGACTCACAAAATCGCATCCGACGTTTTGGAGTAAGGACGTTTCCTCTTTTACTCTCAGGAATCAGCTGAAACCCAAATCCAGACAAACTTCATCTTCATCAGAGCCCAGAATCTCACTCCTCACCAGGGTAGGAGACAGTGCACACACTGGGGACCGGCACTGGCCCAACACCAGACCTGGAAATGCCCTACTTCTTTTGCCAATTACCTTAAATCTGTGTCCTCTGGTTACCGACCCTCCTGCCACTGCAAACAGTTTCTCTTTATTTACTCTATCAAAACTCCACATAATTTTGAAAACCTCTTATCAAATCTCCCCTTAACCTTCTCTGCTCTAAGGAGAACAACCCCAGCTTCTCCAGTCTCTCCACACAACTGAAGTCCCTCATCCCCTAGTATCATTCTATAAATCTCCTCTGCACCCTCTCTAATGCCCAAAATCTGTGCACTTTGCCTCCAATTACAGTGATGTGACTTCCTGGCACTGGGCGAGTGGCCGAACTCTTGTCATGTTAACACTGTACTTGTTTTCAACTAGCAAGCCCTCCTTCAGATAGCTCAGGGATGTCACTAATGCAATGCCACCTGAACCTGGCTAGATATCTGGAGCAGTCTCTTCTGTCACTGCTAACCCCATCTATCCAGTGTCCCGCTCGGACCAGGATCCTCTGACAGTTCAAGTTGTTTCTGTAAAAATAAAGCACTGGGGTTCATTTCTTGAGGGATAGAATTGAAAAGGAGAGAAGTTATATTGAACTTGTATCGAACCTTGGTTGGACCACACTTGGAGTACTGTGAAAAGTTCTTGCAAAGTAGTCACAGCACAGAAACAAGCCATTCGGCCCAACAGATCTATGCCTATGCTCCACATGAACCTCCTTCCACCCCAGTTTGCCCTCCATATTATAAAACCCTAACCCTAACTCTAGGTTCTGGTCTCCATATTATAAAACCCAAACCCTAACTCTAGCTTCTGGTCTCCATATTATAAAACCCTAACCCTAACTCTAGCTTCTGGTCTCCATATTATAAAACCCAAACCCTAACTCTAGCTTCTGGCCTCCATATTATAAAACCCTAACCCTAACTCTAGGTTCTGGTCTCCATATTATAAAACCCTAATCCTAACTCTAGCTTCTGGTCTCCATATTATAAAACCATAACCCTAACTCTAGGTTCTGGTCTCCATATTATAAAACCCTAATCCTAACTCTAGGTTCTGGTCTCCATATTATAAAACCCTAATCCTAACTCTAGCTTCTGGTCTCCATATTATAAAACCCTAATCCTAACTCTAGCTTCTGGTCTCCATATTATAAAACCCTAACCCTTACTCTAGCTTCTGGTCTCCATATTATAAAACCCTAACCCTAACTCTAGGTTCTGGTCTCCATATTACAAAACCCTAATCCTAACTCTAGCTTCTGGTCTCCATATTATAAAACCCTAACCCTAACTCTAGCTTCTGGCCTCCATATTATAAAACCCTAACCCTAACCCTAGCTTCTGGTCTCCATATTATAAAACTCTAACCCTAACTCTAGGCTCTGGTCTCCATATTATAAAACCCTAACCCTAACCCTAGCTTCTGGTCTCCATATTATAAAACCCTAACCCTAACTCTAGGCTCTGGTCTCCATATTATAAAACCCTAACCCTAACCCTAGCTTCTGGTCTCCATATTATAAAACCCTAACCCTAACTCTAGGCTCTGGTCTCCATATTATAAAACCCTAACCCTAACTCTAGCTTCTGGTCTCCATATTATAAAACCCTAACCCTAACTCTAGGCTCTGGTCTCCATATTATAAAACCCTAACCCTAACTCTAGGCTCTGATCTCCATATTATAAAACCCTAACCCTAACTCTAGGCTCTGGTCTCCATATTATAAAACCCTAACCCTAACTCTAGGTTCTGGTCTCCATATTATAAAACCCTAACCCTAACTCTAGCTTCTGGTCTCCATATTATAAAACCCTAACCCTAACTCTAGCTTCTGGTCTCCATATTATAAAACTCTAACCCTAACTCTAGCTTCTGGTCTCCATATTATAAAACCCTAATCCTAACTCTAGGCTCTGGTCTCCATATTATAAAACCCTAACCCTAACTCTAGCTTCTGGTCTCCATATTATAAAACCCTAACCCTAACTCTAGCTTCTGGTCTCCATATTATAAAACCCTAACCCTAACTCTAGCTTCTGGTCTCCATATTATAAAACTCTAACCCTAACTCTAGCTTCTGGTCTCCATATTATAAAACCCTAATCCTAACTCTAGGCTCTGGTCTCCATATTATAAAACCCTAACCCTAACTCTAGCTTCTGGTCTCCATATTATAAAACCCTAACCCTAACTCTAGCTTCTGGTCTCCATATTATAAAACCCTAATCCTAACTCTAGGCTCTGGTCTCCATATTATAAAACCCTAACCCTAACTCTAGCTTCTGGTCTCCATATTATAAAACCCTAACCCTAACTCTAGCTTCTGGTCTCCATTTTATAAAACTCTAACCCTAACTCTAGCTTCTGGTCTCCATATTATAAAACCCTAACCCTAACTCTAGCTTCTGGTCTCCATATTATAAAACCCTAACCCTAACTCTAGCTTCTGGTCTCCATATTATAAAACCCTAATCCTAACTCTAGGTTCTGGTCTCCATATTATAAAACCCTAACCCTTACTCTAGCTTCTGGTCTCCATATTATAAAACCCTAACCCTAACTCTAGCTTCTGGTCTCCATATTATAAAACTCTAACCCTAACTTTAGCTTCTGGTCTCCATATTATAAAACCCTAACCCTAACTCTAGTCTCTGGTCTCCATAATATAAAACCCTAACCCTAGCTTCTGGTCTCCATATTATAAAACCCTAACCCTAACTCTAGGTTCTGGTTGATGCGCTATCAATTACTCATAAAAGACTGAGAGTTAAGAGAGTAACTAAAGGCTTTTATTAACAAAAGAATGAAGGCCTGCCTCGAGTGGTCGACCGGTCCAGAATACAAAGGGGCTGGGGAGCAGTCACCTTTATACTCGGACTTGTGGGAGGAGTCAGCCGAGGCATGTCCAGGCATGTACACAGTGGAATACAAACAGTGGTTTACCACATTCACCCCTTGTTTAAAATTGAGTCCGGCGGGGTGAAGTGTATTAAAAGTTAGTGTATTGGAGCCTCTCCGGAGGTCTTGTCTGCCGCTGTGATCGGCGTGGCGACGGCAGGGGTAGTGGAGCTTCTGGCGTCGAGTCCCGCGAAAGCTGTGGCACAGGCGTGTCGTCCTCGTAGATGTCGAGCGGGTCGCTGGGTCCAGGCCTGCCGTCTGCTGGGGCTGGATATCGGATCGTGGGGGGGGGTGGTAGTGAGTAGTGGGTTACTGCGGCCCCCGAGGGTGCAAGGTCTCTTATGGAGACTGTGTCCTCCCGCCCGTCCGGGTATGCAATGTAAGCATACTGGGGGTTGGCATGGAGGAGGTCGACCCTCTCGACCAGGGGGTCCGTTTTATGGGTCCTCACGTGCCTTCTCAGTAGGACCGGCCCTGGGGACGTCAGCCATGGCGGTAGCGATGTCCCCGATGTGGACTTCCTTGGGAAGACAAACATTTTCTCATGAGGGGTGGCGTTAGTGGCAGTGCAGAGCAGTGACCGAATAGAGTGGAGCGCATCGGGGAGCACCTCCTGCCAGCAGGAGGTTGGAAGGCCACTAGACTTTAAGGCTAGCAGGGCGGCCTTCCAAACTGTTGCATTTTCTCTTTCCACCTGTCCGTTCCCCCGGGGGTTGTAACTGGTGGTCCTGCTTGTGGCAATACCCCTAGTTAGCAGGTACTGACGGAGTTCGTCGCTCATAAACGATGAGCCCCGGTCGCTATGGATATAGCTGGGGAAACCGAACAGGGTGAAGAGGTCGTTCAGACATTTAATGACCGTGGCACTGGTCATGTCTGGGCAGGGGATGGCGAACGGGAAACGGGAGTACTCATCAATAATATTGAGGAAGTACACATTGCGGTTGGAGGAGGGGAGAGGCCCTTTAAAATCAACGCTCAGGCGCTCGAAGGGGCGAGTGGCTTTTATCAGGTGGGCCCTGTCTGGTCTATAAAAGTGCGGTTTGCACTCAGCGCAGACTTGGCAGTTCCTGGTCATGGTCCTGACCTCCTCAATAGAGTAAGGCAGGTTGCGGGCCTTGATGAAGTGGAAGAACCTGGTGACCCCCGGGTGGCAGAGGTCATTGTGGAGGGCCCGCAGTCTATCGATCTGCACGCTGGTGCAGGTGCCACGCGATAGCGCATCCGGGGGTTCATTGAGCTTCCCGGGCTGGTACAAGATCTCGTAATTGTAGGTGGAAAGTTCGATTCTCCACCTCAAGATCTTGTCATTTTTGATTTTGCCCCTCTGCTTGTTGTTAAACATGAAAGCAACTGAACGTTGGTCAGTGAGCAGGGTAAATCGTTTTCCGGCCAGGTAGTGCCTCCAATGACGCACAGCCTCCACAATCGCCTGGGCCTCCTTCTCAACAGCGGAGTGTCTGGTCTCCGGGCCTTGGAGGGTTCGTGAAAAGAAGGCCACGGGTCTCCCCACCTGATTGAGGGTAGCGGCCAGGGCAAAGTCGGATGCGTCGCTTTCCACCTGGAAGGGGATGGATTCGTCCACTGCGTGCATGGTGGCTTTGGCAATGTCTTCCTTGATACGGTGGAAGGCTAAGCGGGCCTCTGCCGTCAAGGGAAAAGAGGTGGACTTGATCAGCGGATGGGCCTTGTCCGCATAGTAGGGGACCCACTGGGCATAATAGGAGAAAAACCCTAGGCACCTCTTCAGGGCCTTGAGGCAGTGGGGCAGTGGGAGTTCCATAAGGGGACGCATCCGGTCGGGGTCGGGGCCGATGACTCCGTGTTCCACAACACAGCCAAGGATGGCGAGGCGGTTTGTGCGGAATATGCACTTCTCCTTGTTATATGTCAGGTTCAGGAGTTGGGCGGTGCGGAGGAATTTTTCGAGGTTTGCGTCATGGTCCTGCAAGTCACGGCCGCAGATGGTCACATTGTCCAGATATGGGAAAGTGGCCTGCAACGCATTTTGATCTACCATCTCCCTTTGGAAGACGGAGACCCCGTTGGTGATGCCAAAGGGAACCCTAAGGAAGTGATAGAGGTGGCCGTTTGCCTCAAAGGCAGTATACTGGCGGTCCTCAGGGCAGATAGGGAGCTGGTGGTACGCTGATTTCAGGTCAATGGTCGAGAAGACGCGGTACTGCGCGATCTGGTTGACCACATCAGCTATGCGGGGGAGTGGGTAGGCGTCCAGCAGGGTGTAGCGATTTATTGTCTGGCTGTAGTCGATGACCAGGCACTGCTTCTCACCGGTCTTAACGACCACAACCTGGGCTCGCCAGGGGCTGGTGCTGCCCTCAATAATCTCTTCCTTCAGGAGCCGCTCCACTTCGGTTTTAATGAAAACCTTGTCCCCGGCACTGTATCGCCTGCTCTTTGTGGCGATGGGCTTACAGTCGGGGGTGAGGTTAGCAAACAGTGGGGGGAGGACTCTGAGTGTGGAGAGGTTGCACCTGGTGCACGGCGGGCAATTTGGGAGCTGCTGGCTGCGGACTGTGAGTGGGGGTAGGGGTCCACCGTACGCCATCGTAACACTTTTAAGGTGGCACTGAAAATCTAACCCCAGCAGGACGGCAGCGCAGAGGTCGGGCAGGACCAGAAGTTTAAAATGATCGTACACGGTCCCGTCTACTACGAGTGTCACTACGCAGTAGCCGCCGATGTCCGCCGACTGGGACTCGGAGGCCATAGAAATCCGCTGGTGTGCAGGCAGGACTGGGAGAGAGCAACGCCGCACCGTGTCGGGGTGGATGAAGCTCTCCGTGCTCCCAGAGTCAAAAAGGCAGATAGTATCGTGGCCATTTACCTTAATGTCCATTGTGGAGCTGGCCAGCTGGTGCGGTCTCGCTTGGTCCAGTGTAACGGATGCCAGCGTAGGGGTCGGTGTGTCGCTGCGGGTATCAGATGAGGCGGTGTTGGGGGCCTGCTGCGTTCCGGCTGTCGTCCAAGATGGCGGCGTCCACGATCCCCATGTGGCAGGAGGCGTCCAAAATGGCTGCTGTACCGGTGGTTCGCACATGGCCGGGGAGGCCCAAGATGGCGGCCCGCATGGCCCACACGCGGTGCTGCTGGGGTTCAGGGTGGCTTTGGCCCTGCAGATGTTAGCGTAGTGTCCCTTCTTCCCGCAGCCCGAGCAGATCGCGTTTTTCGCCGGGCAGCGCGCTCTGGGGTGTTTTGCCTGGCCACAGAAGTAGCATTTCTGGCCTTGGGGCACTGCTGTCTGGCCTTGGGACACTGCTGCGGTAGTTGGGCCGTTGCCGGGGTGTGGCTGGGGTGGCACGGCGCTATGAGGCGGTCCTACCGTGTCCCAGGCTGTCATTCCCCGCGGCGTCCACGGTGCAGAGGAGTAGGCATCCATGCCCCGGTAGGCTGCATCCAATGATAGTGCGAGTTCAGAGGCCTTGTTGAGGTCGAGGTCACTCTGCTCCAACAGTCGCTGTCGGGTGTAATTGGATCTGTGGCCCGCTACAAAAGCGTCCCGGATAAGTTCCTCTGTGTACACGGCGGCTTTTACATCCTTACAACCACAGGCCCGGCCAAGCACAGACAGTGCCTGAAGGTATTCCACGGTCGATTCCCCAGGTTGTTGTTTACGACTCCCCAGAAGGTGCCTGGCGTACACTTCGTTCACTGGGTGCGTGTACTGGTCCTTGAGGAGCTTGATAGCGTCCGCATACGAGGTCGCGTCTTGGATGACCGAGTACACTCGGTGGTTCACTTTGGAGGTCAGGACATCCAGTTTGTCCTCGTCCGATTTGATTGCTGCGGAGGCGGTCAGGAAATTTTCGAAACACTTAAGCCAGTGAGTAAACTTGGTGGATGAGTCCGCCTCCCGATGATCTAAGTCCAGGCATGCTGGTGTGAGGATCTTCTCCATTATAAAAATTTTGTTAATAAAATTGATGCGCTATCAATTACTCATAAAAGACTGAGAGTTAAGAGAGTAACTAAAGGCTTTTATTAACAAAAGAATGAAGGTCTGCCTCGAGTGGTCGACCGGTCCAGAATACAAAGGGGCTGGGGAGCAGTCACCTTTATACTAGGACTTGTGGGAGGAGTCAGCCGAGGCATGTCCAGGCATGTACACAGTGGAATACAAACAGTGGTTTACCACACTGGTCTCCATATTATAAAACCCGAACCCTAACTCTAGCTTCTGGTCTCCATATTATAAAACCCTAACCCTAACTCTAGCTTCTGGTCTCCATATTATAAAACCCTAATCCTAACTCTAGGTTCTGGTCTCCATATTATAAAACTCTAACCCTAACTCTAGGTTCTGGTCTCCATATTATAAAACTCTAACCCTAACTCTAGCTTCTGGTCTCAATATTATAAAACCCTAACCCTAACTCTAGGCTCTGGTCTCCATATAATAAAACCCTAACCCTAACTCTAGCTTCTGGTCTCCATATTATAAAACCCTAACCCTAACTCTAGGCTCTGGTCTCCATATTATAAAACCCTAACCCTAACTCTAGGCTCTGGTCTCCATATTATAAAACCCTAACCCTAACTCTAGGCTCTGGTCTCCATATTATAAAACCCTAACCCTAACTCTAGGTTCTGGTCTCCATATTATAAAACCCTAACCCTAACTCTAGCTTCTGGTCTCCGTATTATAAAACCCCAACCCTAACTCTAGCTTCTGGTCTCCATATTATAAAACCCTAACCCTAACTCTAGGCTCTGGTCTCCATATTATAAAACCCTAACCCTAACTCTAGGTTCTGGTCTCCATATTATAAAACCCTAACCCTAACTCTAGCTTCTGGTCTCCATATTATAAAACCCTAACCCTAACTCTAGGTTCTGGTCTCCATATTATAAAACCCTAACCCTAACTCTAGCTTCTGGTCTCCATATTATAAAACCCTAACCCTAACTCTAGCTTCTGGTCTCCATATTATAAAACCCTAACCCTAACTCTAGGCTCTGGTCTCCATATTATAAATCCCTAACCCTAACTCTAGGTTCTGGTCTCCATATTATAAAACCCTAACCCTAACTCTAGGCTCTGGTCTCCATATTATAAAACCCTAACCCTAACTCGAGGCTCTGGTCTCCATATTATAAAACCCTAACCCTAACTCTAGGCTCTGGTCTCCATATTATAAAACCCTAACCCTAACTCTAGGCTCTGGTCTCCATATTATAAAACCCTAACCCTAACTCTAGCTTCTGGTCTCCATATTATAAAACCCTAACCCTAACTCTAGGTTCTGTCTCCATATTATAGAACCCTAACCCTAACTCTAGGCTCTGGTCTCCATATTATAAAACCCTAACCCTAACTCTAGGCTCTGGTCTCCATATTATAAAACCCTAACCCTAACTCTAGCTTCTGGTCTCCATATTATAAAACCCTAACCCTAACTCTAGCTTCTGGTCTCCATATTATAAAACCCTAACCCTAACTCTAGCTTCTGGTCTCCATATTATAAAACCCTAACCCTAACTCTAGGCTCTGGTCTCCATATTATAAAACCCTAACCCTAACTCTAGGTTCTGTCTCCATATTATAAAACCCTAACCCTAACTCTAGCTTCTGGTCTCCATATTATAAAACCCTAACCCTAACTCTAGGTTCCGTCTCCATATTATAAAACCCTAACCCTAACTCTAGCTTCTGGTCTCCATATTATAAAACCCTAACCCTAACTCTAGCTTCTGGTCTCCATATTATAAAACCCTAACCCTAACTCTAGCTTCTGGTCTCCATATTATAAAACTCTAACCCTAACTCTAGCTTCTGGTCTCCATATTATAAAACCCTAACCCTAACTCTTGCTTCTGGTCTCCATATTATAAAACTCGAACCCTAACTCTAGGCTCTGGTCTCCATATTATAAAACTCTAACCCTAACTCTTGGCTCTGGTCTCCATATTATAAAACCCTAACCCTAACTCTAGGCTCTGGTCTCCATATTATAAAACTCTAACCCTAACTCTCGGCTCTGATCTCCATATTATAAAACCCTAACCCTAACTCTAGGCTCTGGTCTCCATATTATAAAACCCTAACCCTAACTCTAGGCTCTGGTCTCCATATTATAAAACTCTAACCCTAACTCTCGGCTCTGATCTCCATATTATAAAACTCTAACCCTAACTCTCGGCTCTGATCTCCATATTATAAAACCCTAACTCTAGGCTCTGGTCTCCATATTATAAAACTCTAACCCTAACTCTAGGCTCTGGTCTCCATATTATAAAACCCTAACCCTAACTCTAGGCTCTGGTCTCCATATTATAAAACCCTAACCCTAACTCTAGCTTCTGGTCTCCATATTATAAAACTCTAACCCTAACTCTCGGCTCTGGTCTCCATATTATAAAACCCTAACCCTAACTCTAGGCTCTGGTCTCCATATTATAAAACTCTAACCCTAACTCTAGGCTCTGGTCTCCATATTATAAAACCCTAACCCTAACTCTAGGCTCTGGTCTCCATATTATAAAACCCTAACCCTAACTCTAGGCTCTGGTCTCCATATTATAAAACCCTAACCCTAACTCTAGGCTCTGGTCTCCATATTATAAAACTCTAACCCTAACTCTAGGCTCTGGTCTCCATATTATAAAACCCTAACCCTAACTCTAGGCTCTGGTCTCCATATTATAAAACCCTAACCCTAACTCTAGGTTCTGGTCTCCATATTATAAAAAGGATATAGAGGCACCAGAGAAGGTGTAAAAAAGATTGACGAGGATGATACCAGAACTGAAAGGTTAGACCGATCAGGAAAGATTGAACGGGCTGGGGCTCCTTTCTCTAGAAAAGAGAAGACTGAGGGGTGACCTGATCGTGGGCTTTAAGATTATGAAAGGGCTTGATAGAGAAGATGTTTCCACTTGCAAGGGAGACCAGAACTAGAGGCCATCAATATAAGACAGTCACTAATAAATCCAATGGGGAATTCAGGAGAAACTTCTTTCCCCAGAGTGGTGAGAATGTAGAGATGCATTTAAGGGAAAGCTCGAGGTTAGATGAAGAGGGGTGGGAGGAGGCTCATGTGGAGCATGAATAGTGGCATAGAGCAGTTGGGCCGAATGACCTGTTTCTGTGCTGTACATTCTATGTAACTATGTACTGCTGATCCAGTGGTTTTGGTCATAGACGAGTAATCTAGAGACAAACTGTGAAACACAATCCGATAAATCTGGTGATTTGTGGCTGGAACCAGAAGAAAGTGGACAGTGAATGCTGCTATTTTGTTGTAAAAACCTAAGTGGTTCGCTGATGACCAGATGGGGCACCAACTGCACCCTATGCATTAACTCCTAATCTAGGCCCTCTGAAGTGGCCTAAGAGGTCATTTTGTTGTAAATACAATCATTACATGGGCATTTGAGATGGCAATGAATGCCGTTTCTCCAGCATCCCCCACATACCAAGAACCAACCAGAAGTTGGCTTTGGCCAAGTGGTGCTATTTGATGGAGGGGGAGGGGCAGCTTCTTGCCTCACTAGGCAACCCAGGGCAGGGACACCAGGGCAACCTGGCACACTGGCCCACCCCAGACCCCCACCAACCGCAGGGTCTGTGAGTGTTCCAGGAGCAGGCAGAAGAACATGCAGGTCAGTAAACTCCATTCCCATCAGATGGTTTTAGGCTCAATGCTGAGCTCAGATTTGCTGGTGCACAGTCCCGATCCATTCTTCTGGGGTCCAGCACCTTTCCCCGGGGCCCAGGCCTTGCCCCCCGATCGATCCTTTTTGGTCCAAAATGGATGGCCTCACACTTACCTGCATTGAAATTAATCTGCCAATTTTGCCCATTCACTTAATCTCTCAATGGCTCTTTGTAATTTTATGCTCCCACCTACACTACTTACTGTGCCACAAATCTTTGTGTCATCGGCAAACATGGATATATGGCTCTCTATTGTGTTATCCAAGTCATTAATAAATATAGTGAATAGTTAAGGCCCCAGCACAGATCTGTGGGACACCCTGAATCACTTCCTTCCAATTTGAGTACCTACCTATTATCCCTACTTTCTGTCTTCTACCACCTAACCAATCTCCTAACCCAGTCAATAATTTGCCTTCAATTCCATGAGCTTTAATTTTCGGTCATCGACCTGAAAACGTTAACTGTTTCTCTCTCCACAGATGCTGCCTGGCCTGAAGAGTGTTTCCAGCATTTTTTGTTTTTATGAGTATCTCCCCAATACTCTCAGCCTTCAATCCCTATAAAACCCTCAGCTACCTTGCACCTACCTTCTCCTGTTCTATTGCCAATCAATATCCTAAAGTCTCCGCTCCTAACTCCAGATTCCTGACCCCAATTGTTGTTTATTGCCTTGGCTTACTCTTAACTACCAATACTGTGATTACTGGGTCCCTGGTAACCAACCACTGGGTTACTAACCAGCTGTGGCAAGTTGCTAAAAACCAAACCGAAGACAGCCTCTGCTCGAGTAACTGCCTCACATGTTGAACAAGGAAACAGTCCACAAACACCTTTGAATTGATTTGTATTCACATCCCTGGCCTCAGGTTGTCCGACCTGTTGATTTAACCCATGGGATATTGATGTGCCCCCTCTGCCCAAACAGCTCTACCCCCACCCTCACCTAATGCTGTACAGTCACCCATTAATAATCTGCCCCTTTATCATTACCCAGTCGATTTTATTTCACCCTTATCCCCTCTGCTGCTAACCCCTCCCTCTCTATATCTGCTTGTCCCCGACACCCCTCCCTGTCCCTGACACACCTCCCCGTCCCTGACACACCCTATCACTGACACCCCTCCCCATCACTGACACCCCTCCCTATCTCTCTGTGGTTTTATTTTATATCTTTTGAAGACACCCAGCAGTCCCTCCCCACCACCCATGACCTCACGATCATCTCGGTGCTTGGAGATTATCCGTCTGATGTTAAGCAGTGGAAAAGTCAGAATTTCCTCAAAATATGAGTAGCAGAACACCAAATCCCCCGTCATGAACCCCAAACTCCTGGCCTCTCAGGGTCAACACAAGCCCAGTATCCAGTTAAACCCACAACTGAGCCATGAACTACATCCGATCCATGACCAAGTCCATTTACATACACTTTCCCAGCACTGTCCGCCTCTCCCACAACGTTCCCAATGTTACCAAAACCTTCTAGATTTGATTTCTCCATCAACTCCCACATCCTGTCTCACTGAGCCTCGTTCACCCATCGCTCCCAACTTAACACCTGGGATTCAGTTAAATCTCCGAGTGGAAACACTGAGCAACGAGAATCCAAATGGACTTAAACTTGTGACAAAGAAACGGCCAATCAGCAGTGCAAGAGTTTATTGTTGACCCTGATAAATTATCTACATATGAAAAGAGTTAATTTCACTTTTGAATAAAGCAATCTTTTATTTTTACACATTAATACAAAAATAATTTTGTTCGTTAGGAAATTTCTGAAACACTGAACAGGACATGAAGGCACTTTGTGAGATTCTGTGCAGTTATTGAGGCGAAGACATTTCCACTGCAGCAGCACCCCAAAACATTCCCGGCTATCATGGTGCCCCGAAACATTCCCGTCACCATGGTGCCCCAAAACATTCCCGTCACCATGGTGCCCCGAAACATTCCCATCACCATGGTGCCCCGAAACATTCCCGTCACCATGATGTCCCGAAACATTCCCGTCACCATGGTGCCCCAAAACATTCCCGTCACCATGGTGCCCCGAAACATTCCCGTCACCATGGTGCCCCAAAACATTCCCGTCACCATGGTGCCCCGAAACATTCCCATCACCATGGTGCCCCGAAACATTCCCGTCACCATGATGTCCCGAAACATTCCCATCACCATGATATCCCGAAACATTCCCTAACAATGTCCAAAACATTCTCCCAGTACCACACAAGCATTCCCTCGACACCCCCAAAACATCCCGACCAACAACCATGGCACCTCTAAAACTTTACCCCGGTGAGGTGGCCCCTCGACCCACACTGGCCATGTGATGTAATCTCTGCTCTCGGACACATCACTGGCTCAGATTCTCCCAAACCCCAAAAATGTAGAAGAGTTAGCGGACATCCTGACACCTGGGATACAATAACCCGGTAAACAGTGAATCAAATTAATCAGCATCTATAGTGCGGGACTCGCCGCTGCCCAACGCTTCAGAATGTTTACCAGAAGCATTGCCCATTCTGTAGAACTTTGCAAAGCGTTAGTGCCCCACAGCAGTCGCGGCCAGGAGAAGATCTCAATAAGGCAATGAGGAAAATTCCAAACCCACTTTCCGAACAACAGGTGAGGAGGAAGAATTAAAGAACCGTGGCCGGGGCATAGAGTTGCAGACTGGGCTCACATGACAACACTCCCCCCCCTCCCCAACCCCCCCCCCTCCTCCTCCCCCCACCCCTCTCCCCCCCTCCTCACCCCCCCCCCTCACCCCCAACCCCTCCCCCCCTCCTAACCCCCCCCAACCCCTCCCCCCCCAACCCCTCCCAGGCCCTGACCATTCAATGGTTCAAGATCTGCGGGCTCCGCTAGAATGCGCCATCTGCTCCTCTGAGCGGCCCCAGATTTAGCCACATTCCAACACAATGTCAGCAACCAGGAATCCCAGATGTAATGGTCAGAGGGAAGGGTTAAGCCAGACACTTGCGATGAAAGCATATTTCTTTATCTTGCACAATCTAGGAATATATTGTGTAAAAATGTCGAACACTGATCATGAAGACCAGGCACCGATTCTCGCATAATCTAAAATATTCTGTTCTGCTCAGTTACTGAAAATGAAACCGAGAACTCAAGTCACGATCTGGCGTTCCTTACAGTTCTGGTCAAATGTTTAGAAGCCGGGAGGTTATTGAAGGATGAAGAGAATGTGTGTTTGTGTGGGCAGGAGTCTCTCATTCATTGCACTCTCGCTGACCCACACACAGCTCGGGAAGGACAGGTGTCGAGTTAAAAGGAGTCCAGCGCAGTTTCTAGGATCTTTGGTTACTCAGTTTCATTTAAGTTTCTATCTTACAAAAACGTTTCTCAAGGAAAACACTGATAAAAACACTCAATACTATGACAATGATTAAACAGTCCTTCCTTCCAGCCACTCGTCTGCCTTCCTTCTTGTGACCAGTAATTTCTGGGACGATTCGGATGTTCAAACTGAAAACGGAGAGGATTGTGGCTACAAGAGGACTCAGATCAAGGACGCAATGCTTGTAAACGAGACTTCATTCTTCAACCTCAGGAAATTCTGGCTGACAGTGTTTCACAGGACGGATATTTCACAAATGCATCAACAAGATATTTAAGCTGAACACAAGATCCTTCTCCATGTGGTATTTGGCAATACAGAAAGATGCAAAGAACTAGAACCATTTGAAATCTTCAGATTAAATCACAACAAACAAACTGAGAAATTAAAAAAGTGAATTAAAATATTTGGTGAAACTACAGACCAGAGCGAGACTGTCATTTCAGAGCGAGAATTTGCAGCGTTCACGATGCACAGGCTGGTCAGAGCCAGTTCCCGCACAAACTGCAGGACATTTTATTCCTTTCGGGAAATCTAGCAGTAGGAGCTGGTGGGGCCCATGGGATGGGGCAAAGAGCTGCTAATTTACAAGTTCCCCCGTCCTGTACTTCTACACTCGGGCAGTACACGCCTCCTCTGCAGGTTAATGGATTGTTAACTGCAGTAACCGCCGACATTACAGCAAAATGGCAACTCCTTCAAACCACTGGATACCTGAACTGAATCAGCCAAGACCAGGACTTCACCAGAATCTCTGCCACCAGCCTCTTCGAGACAGATGGACCCGAAATAAGGACAATCAGGAATGTGAGCCGAAATGACGGCCAACAAACAGCAAGATCGTGATCGAGTTCTGATATTGGATAATACTGTCCGTGACATCACTCAGCGGATAAACAACTGGGACCCGAGTCAAGTGATCAATGAGAGTGTTCCTGAAAGACTAAGCTGCCCCATGAAACCAACAAACCGCTGCTCATAAAACACGGAAGATTGTTGGGAAAGTCTATCCGAGCACTGGACAGTCTGTCCAACTCTTAGCAAACCTGTCTCAGGTCAGGAGCTGAACGGAATGAAGGGACTACTTGGTAACACCAGTCACTGTCCCCCACTGCTGACCCCCCCCCCCCACTGTCTGATTCCCCCCCCACCCCCACTGCTGAACCCCCCCACTGACTGACCCCCCCCACCCCCACTGTCTGTTCCCCTCCCCACCCCCACTGTCTGATCACCCCCACCCCCACTGTCTGTTCCCCTCCCCACCCCCACTGTCTGACTCACCCCCCACCCCCACTGTCTGACTCCCCCCCACCCACCCCCACTGTCTGATCCCCCCACCCCCACTGTCTGATCCCCCCCACCCCCACTGTCTGATCCCCCCCACCCCCACTGTCTGATCCCCCCACCCCCACTGTCTGACACCCCCCCACCCCCACTGTCTGATCACCCCCACCCCCACTGTCTGACTCCCCCCCACCCCCACTGTCTGACTCACCCCCCACCCCCACTGTCTGATCCCCCCACCCCCACTGTCTGACTCACCCCCCACCCCCACTGTCTGATCCCCCCACCCCCACTGTCTGACACCCCCCCACCCCCACTGTCTGACTCCCCCCCACCCCCACTGTCTGACTCCCCCCCACCCCCACTGTCTGACACCCCCCCACCCCCACTGTCTGACTCCCCCCCACCCCCACTGTCTGACCCCCCCCACCCCCACTGTCTGATCCCCCCCACCCCCACTGTCTGATCCCCCCCACCCCCACTGTCTGATCCCCCCCACCCCCACTGTCTGACACCCCCCCACCCCCACTGTCTGACTCCCCCCCACCCCCACTGTCTGACCCCCCCCACCCCCACTGTCTGATCCCCCCCACCCCCACTGTCTGATCCCCCCACCCCCACTGTCTGACACCCCCCCACCCCCACTGTCTGATCCCCCCACCCCCACTGTCTGACACCCCCCCACCCCCACTGTCTGATCACCCCCACCCCCACTGTCTGATCACCCCCACCCCCACTGTCTGATCACCCCCACCCCCACTGTCTGATCACCCCCACCCCCACTGTCTGATCACCCCCACCCCCACTGTCTGATCCCCCCCACCCCCACTGTCTGACTCCCCCCACCCCCACTGTCTGATCCCCCCCACCCCCACTGTCTGATCCCCCCCACCCCCACTGTCTGATCCCCCCCACCCCCACTGTCTGTTCCCCTCCCCACCCCCACTGTCTGACTCACCCCCACCCCCACTGTCTGATCCCCCCCACCCCCACTGTCTGACTCACCCCCCACCCCCACTGTCTGATCCCCCCCACCCCCACTGTCTGATCCCCCCCACCCCCACTGTCTGATCCCCCCACCCCCACTGTCTGACTCACCCCCACCCCCACTGTCTGACTCCCCCCCACCCCCACTGTCTGATCCCCCCACCCCCACTGTCTGATCCCCCCCACCCCCACTGTCTGATCCCCCACCCCCACTGTCTGATCCCCCACCCCCACTGTCTGACTCCCCCCCACCCCCACTGTCTGATCCCCCCACCCCCACTGTCTGATCCCCCCCACCCCCACTGTCTGACTCCCCCCCACCCCCACTGTCTGACTCACCCCCCACCCCCACTGTCTGACTCACCCCCACCCCCACTGTCTGATCCCCCCACCCCCACTGTCTGACTCCCCCCCACCCCCACTGTCTGACTCCCCCCCACCCCCACTGTCTGACTCACCCCCCACCCCCACTGTCTGACTCCCCCCCACCCCCACTGTCTGATCCCCCCCACCCCCACTGTCTGATCCCCCCCACCCCCACTGTCTGATCCCCCCACCCCCACTGTCTGATCCCCCCACCCCCACTGTCTGATCCCCCACCCCCACTGTCTGATCCCCCACCCCCACTGTCTGATCCCCCACCCCCACTGTCTGATCCCCTCCCCACCCCCACTGTCTGACTCACCCCCCACCCCCACTGTCTGACTCCCCCCCACCCCCACTGTCTGATCCCCCCACCCCCACTGTCTGACTCCCCCCACCCCCACTGTCTGATCCCCCCCACCCCCACTGTCTGATCCCCTCCCCACCTGTCTGACTCCCCCCCACCCCCACTGTCTGACTCCCCCCCACCCCCACTGTCTGATCCCCCCCACCCCCACTGTCTGACTCCCCCCCACCCCCACTGTCTGACTCCCCCCCACCCCCACTGTCTGATCCCCTCCCCACCCCCACTGTCTGATCCCCCCCACCCCCAGTCTGACACCCCCCACCCCCACTGTCTGATCCCCTCCCCACCCCCACTGTCTGATCCCCCCCACCCCCAGTCTGACACCCCCCACCCCCAGTCTGATCCCCCCCACCCCCACTGTCTGATCCCCTCCCCACCCCCACTGTCTGATCCCCCCCACCCCCAGTCTGATCCCCCCCACCCCCACTGTCTGATCCCCTCCCCACCCCCACTGTCTGATCCCCCCCACCCCCAGTCTGATCCCCCCCACCCCCACTGTCTGATCCCCCCCCCACCCCCACTGTCTGATCCCCTCCCCACCCCCACTGTCTGATCCCCCCACCCCCAGTCTGACACCCCCCACCCCCAGTCTGATCCCCCCCACCCCCACTGTCTGATCCCCTCCCCACCCCCACTGTCTGATCCCCCCCACCCCCAGTCTGATCCCCCCCACCCCCACTGTCTGATCCCCCCCACCCCCAGTCTGATCCCCCCACCCCCACACCACAAGGGGATGCCTCGACATGCTCGCCAAACATTTGAGAGGAATTGGCCGTTGAAGCCGGTGACTGAAGTTTCTAAGATTAGCAAGAGGCCCAAACGGGGTTTCCGCAGATTTTCCATGTTTGCAAAGGGACCTGGAACCACTTCAAGCCCGGATTGTCAGCAACCAAACTCCGGTAAAACGGGGCACTGCAGTCATTAACATTTAAATAAACTGCTAGAGGAGGGAGATTAGTGACAAGACGACATTAATTAATCCCCCAAAACCCCAAGGGTACATCAGGCAATCCCAATGGAGAGATTGGGCTAAAGCAGGGATATCAGTCCTTCAGAAAGCAGCAAGTGAACGTATTCAGGGTCTCTGAATCACCCGGAATCACAAACTACCCGTACCGGAGGCACCAAGGTGGGCACAGGCCCGACACAGGACAAGGCCTCATACCAGAGACAAGGCCCAAACCCCAGCCCCGGTGACCCCGGGTCGAGCCCTGCCTCTCCCCGAGCACACTGAGCCCCTTCCCTCCACGGTTCCCCCCACCCCTACCCTACCCACGGACCCATTCACTCCCCGGGGTTCCCACCCCCACCCCATCACTGATCAGTCTGTGCACTCTGGCACTGACCCTCCAGTCTCTGGCACAAAACACAAGATGGACACTCAGCTCTGCCCACATCCCTCCGGTCAGATACGAGCATTGGGTTGGGGAAAGGAGGGGGGGGAGGGGATTAAGTGTCCTCATCCCACAGACACAGCTGTTTCTGTGGGACATAAAAGTCAAACTGGAAGCATTTCTGGCAGCTTTTGATGCCACACTTGTAGGAGCTGGTTTTCCCAGCGGGATCTTTTGTCCGACAGTATTTCAGGAAGCAGGGGTACCATTCGACACACAGCGAATAGCGGCAGATGCAGCCCTTCCACCGATCCCGACTGACCCGACATCGTGGCACGTCCTCCGACACTTGGATTATCTCAAAGATCGAAGCATCGACACCTGAGGGGAGCCAGAGGAGCAACAGGTCAACCAGGGGTCAACAACCAACGCAGAATCCCAGCCCCACATCCCAGCTCCAACCTTCAAAGCCCACGGTCCCTCACAGCCCCTCCCGCACCACCCCTCCATGGTCCATTTCCATGTTGTATCATCAATGTAGGCTCAAGGGGCCAAGTGGCCTATTCTTGCTCCTATTTCTTAGGTATTTCTGCGTGCGCCTCTCTCACTTCCCCAAGAGAGGGAATTGTGAATGAAAGTGTCTCTCTCTGGGTAGAATCTCTGTCTCTCTGATAGGGCTGGAGATCAAAGGGGTGGAAGTTATGTTACAGCTGTGCAGAGTTCTGGTCAGACCCCATCTGGACACTGCGTTCAGTTCTGGGCTCCGCACCTCAGGAAAGATATATTAGCCTTAGAGGGGGTGCAGCGCAGATTCACCAGAATGATACCGGGGTTTAAAGGATTAAATTAGGAAGTCAGGTTGCATAGACTAGGCTTGTGTTCCCTTGACTATAGAAGATTAAGGGGTGATCTAATTGAGGTGTTTAAGATGATTAAATGATTTGATAGTGTGGACAGAGAAAAACTATTTCCCCTGGTGGGAGAGCCCAGAACAAGGGGGAATAATCTTAAAATTAGAGCCGGGCCGTTCAGGGGTGATGACAACCAAGGGTCTAGCGAGAATGAGGAACTGAGATATTAGTATTAGTAAAAAAGTAGTACTGGAGAAATTAATGGGACTGAAAGCCAATAAATCTCATGACCTGATGGCCTTCGTCCTAGGGTTTTGAAAGAGGTGGCTATAGAGATAGTGGATGCATTGGTTGTCATTTTCCAAAATTCCATAGATTCTAGAACGGTTCCCATGGATTGGAAGGTAGCAAATGTAACCCCACTATTTAAGAAAGGAGGGAGAGAGAAAATGGGGAACTACAGACTAGTTAGCCTGGCATCAGTAGTAGGGAAAATGCTAGAATCTATTATTAAGGACGTGGAAACAGGACACTTAGAAAATAATAATAGGATTGGGCAGAGTCAACACGGATTTATGAAAGGGAAATTATGTTTGACAAACCTGTTAAGAGTTTTTTGAGGTAGTAACTAGCAGAATAGATGAGGGGGAACCAGTGGATGTGGTGTATTTGGATTTTCAGAAGGCATTCGATAAAGTGCCACATAAGAGGTTATTAAACAAAATTAGGGCTCATGGGATTGGGGGTAATATACTAGCATGGATTGAGGATTGGTTAACGGACAGAAAACAGAGAGTAGGAATAAACAGGTCATTTTCGGGTTGGCAGGCTGTAACTAGTGGGGTACCGCAAGGATCAGTGCTGGGGCCTCAGCTATTCACAATCTACATCAATGATTTGGATGAGGAGACCAAATGTAATATATCCAAGTTTGCTGATGATACAAAGCTGGGTGGGAATGTAAGTTGTGAGGAGGATGCAAGGAGGCTTCAAGGGGATATAGACAGGCTAAGTGAGTGGGCAAGAACATGGCAAATGGAATATAATGTGGAGAAATGTGAAGTTATCCACTTTGGTAGGAAAAATAGAAAAGCAGAGTATTTTTTTAAATGGTGAGAGATTGGGAAATGTTGGTGTTCAGAGGGACCTGGATGTCCTTGTACACGAATCACTGAAAGTTAACATGCAGGTACAGCAAGCAATTAGGAAAGCAAATGGTATGTTGGCCTTTATTACAAGAGGATTTGAGTATAAGAGTAAAGACGTCTTACTGCAATTATATAGGGCCCTGGTGAGACCACACCTGGAGTATTGTGTACAGTTTTGGTTTCCTTACCTAAGGAAGGATGTACTTGCCTTAGAGGGAGTGCAACGAAGGTTCACCAGACTGGTTCCTGGGATGGGGGGATTGTCCTATGAGGAGAGATTGAGTAGACTCGGCCTATATTGTCTCGAGTTTAGAAGAATGAGAGGTGATCTCATTGAAACATACAAAATTCTTACAGGGCTTGACAGGTAGATGCAGGGAGGATGTTTCCCCTGGCTGGAGAGTCTAGAACCAGGGGTCACAGTCTTAGAATAAGGGGTCGGCCATTTAGGACTGAGATGAGGAGAAATGTCTTCACTCAGAGGGTGGTGAATCTTTGGAATTCTCTATACCAGAGGGATATGGAGGCTCAGTCATTGAGTATTGATAGATTTTTGAATATTAAGGGAATCAAGGGACATGGGGATAGTGCAGGAAAGTGGAGAGGAGGTAGAAGATCAGCCATGATCCTACTGAATGGCGGAGCAGGCTCGAAGGGCCGAATTGCCGACTCCCACTCCTGTTTCTTATGTCAGGAAACACTTATTCACACAAAGGGTAGTGGAAATCTGGAACTCTCTCCCCAAAAAGTTGTTTAAGCTGGGGGTCAATCGAAAATTTCAAGTCTGAGATTGATAGATTTTGTTGTGTAAGGGTTAGGGAACCAAGGCGGGTGAATGGAGGTGTAGATCAGCCATGATCTCATTGAATGGCGGAACAGGCTCGAGGGGCTGAATGGCCTCCTCCTGTTCCTCTGGTCAGTCTGTGTCTCTCTCTCGCGTTCATTTCACGAACCTTTCTCCATCCAGTGTTTCACATCACTCTCTCTCGCATACACAGCGTCTGTGGCATCCGCACACACATTGTGTACGTGGACACTCAGTGGGCTGGCCCTGCTGTAATTCACCGCCACATCCATGTACAGGTGCTCAGGCCCTCGCTGCTCCTCCGCCACTCGCACCGCCCTTGGATTCTTCTGTAGCAAGAGAGAAAATGTTCAGTGTCGGAGGGGCAGCGACATGGACACGGGGAGGGCGAGGGACACGGAGCACGGAGGGGTGGGCGCTGGGCAGTGCTGGGAGCAGTGAGCAGGGAGGGGAAGGCACGGGACAGGGAGCAGTGAGCCCAGGACGGGGCGGGCACAACACAACAAAGGTCATATTTCAAAATCAAAACTAAAACATTGCGGCAACTTTTAAAATTTTGTTCCTGGGATGTGGGCGTCGCTGGCAAGGCCAGCATTTATTGCCCATCCCTAATTGCCCTCGAGAAGGTGGTGGTGAGCCGCCTTCTTGAACCGCTGCAGTCCGTGTGGTGAAGGTGCTCCCACAGTGCTGTTAGGGAGGGAGTTCCAGGATTTTGACCCAGCGACGATGAAGGAACGGACGATATATTTCCAAGTCAGGATGGTGTGTGACTTGGAGGGGAACTTGGAGGTGGCGGTGTTCCCATGCGCCTGCTGCCCTTGTCCTTCTAGGTGGTAGACGACGCGGGTTCAGGAGGAGCTGCCGAAGAAGCCTTGGCGAGTTGCTGCAGTGCATCTTGTAGATGGTACACACTGCAGCCATGGTACGCCGGTGTTGGAGGGAGTGAATGTTTAAGGTGGTAGATGGGGTGCCAAAGAAGTGGGCTGCTTTGTCCTGGATGGGGGTCGAGATTCTTGAGTGTTGTTGGAGCTGCACTCATCCAAGCAAGTGGAGAGTATTCCATCACACTCCTTACTTGTGCCTTGTAGATGGTGGAAAGGCTTTGGGGAGTCAGGAGGTGAGACACTCGCCGCAGAATGCCCAGCCTCTGACCTGCTGTTGTTGCCACAGTATTTATGTGGCTGGTCCAGTTAAGTTTCTGGTCAATGGTGACCCCCAGGATGTTGATGGTGGGGGATTCGGCGATGGTAATACCGTTGAATGCCAAGGGGCAGTGGTTAGACTCTCGCTTGTTGGAGATAGTCATTACCTGGCACTTGGGTGGTGCGAATGTTACCTGCCATTTATCAGCCCAAGCCTGAATGTCATCCGGGTCTTGCTGCATTCGGGCCTGGACTGCTTCATTATCTGTGGAGTTGAGTTGTGAATGGCGCTGAACACCGTGCAGTCATCAGCGAACATCCCCACTTCTGACCTTATGATGGAGGGAAGGTCATTGATGAAGCAGCTGAAGATGGTTGGGCCTAGGACACTGCCTTGAGGAACTCCTGCAGCGTTGTCCTGGGGCCAAGATGATTGACCTCCAACAACTACATCCATCTTCCTTTGTGATAGTTATGACTCGAGCCAGTGGAGAGTTTCCCCCCCCGCCACCAGTTCCCACTGACTTCAGTTTTACTAGGGCTCCTTGATGCCACACCTGGTCAAATGCTGCCTTGATGTCAAGGGCAGTCACTCTCACCTCCCCTCTGGAATTCAGGTCTTTTGTCCATGTTTGGACCAAGGCTGTAATGATATCTGGAGCCATGACTTGAGAAACAGAATCAAAGAACGTCACATCCCAAAAACAGGCTATTCAGCCCATCAACTCTGTGCCAGTGTTTTCCTCCAAATGAGCCACCCAGTCTAATCCCACTTACGTGGGAGATTAAGTGGGTGGGTAGCGTCCATGATTGGGGAGAGCATACGCGGGCTGTGGGCAAATGGTTTTCTGATTCTATGTTTTATGTTAAGATCAGGAAAAGTTTAAGGAATGTTGGGGTCTGAATCCTTCATTAAGGAATGGCCTGTAAGGGTTTGGAGACAGACGTCACTGGGATTGATATCCGCACTCCACTGAAGCTCTCTGACCCATATTCAGTTCTAACCCTGCAATGTTGTAACTAGAATTTGAGAGCATGCCCGTCACTGAAAGGACAGTTCTACAAGAAAACAGCAGCTCCAATACCAGTGCCGAGCAACCCCATCCCCAATGCCCCCATTCCCACCCAGTGACTAGAACTCAATCACTGTGGAGAAGGACTGATCACATCTCATTCTCCACCTTTCAGGAGACTTTTACACTGAGTGACACAAAGAGTCACCTTGCAAACCTGCCCACAGGAGGAGCTCAGAGAAGAGGCCAAAGAAGAAAAGGAAGAGGGGACAGGAATTAAGTTTGAGGGTCCCTCAGTTTTCGGGGGGTTCACATCTCACCTGTCGCAGTTTTGCCATCGATTCACTCGGAATAATCTCATTCTTGTGAAGCCTGGTGATGAAACACAAGCCCTGAAACTGTGTCTGACCTCGTTCCATCTCCCCCAGGATCAGGGAACGGATAATCTTCACATCCTGTTTTAGGAGGGAAAAGAAAAGGAGACAAAAATGTTATTAATATTGTGGGGAAATTCAGACATGTAGCAGGATGAACCAGAGACCCCCTGTGTGGTAGTTCAGATACCCAGCCACTGGAAGGACCTGTCTGTGACCCAGCATCAGTAGAGCCCAAGTGTCCAATGAGAGGGACTTTCCCACAGGGAGGGTCCAAACTGGGAGACTTCACAATAAAAACATCAGGCTGCAGCTCGGCAACTCGCACCTCAAACAAACACCAGGGGAGTTTTCCCAGAATGTGTTGCCAACTTTTAGTGACAGGATTCCTGGACCTCCTGCACCCCCTCACCCACACCCCCTCACCCCCACACCCCCTCACTCACACCCCCTCACCTCACCCCCACACCCCTGCCCCCAGACTGCATTTCCAGAGGTTTGTGTGAATGGCGACACCATTTTCTCAGGGATTACATTTTAAAACGATTCAGGGAAAGGATCTGATCAGAAATCTCTGTCCACAGGATGGCGCCAGAAACCTTCAAACTCCATCGATCCTCCTGTAAGGAATCTATCCTCCCAGAGATGTCGGGGAATATAGGGTCTAATGAGAGGGAGGAATTGAATGAAATCAGTATTTGTAGGGAAATGGTGTTAGGGAAATTGACAGCATTGAAGGCCGATAAATCCCCAGGGCCTGATAATCTACATCCTAGGGTACCTAAGGAAGTGGCCCTAGAAATAGTAGATGCATTGCTGGTCATCTTCCAAAATTCTATAGACTCTGGAACAGTTCCCATGGATTGGAGGATAGCTAATGTAACCCCACTATTTAAGAAGGGTCGTAGAGAGAAAACGGGGAATTATAGACCGGTAAGTCTGACATCGGTAGTGGGGAAAATGCTGGAGTCCATTATAAAAGATGTAATAGCAGCGCACTTGGAAAACAGTGACAGGATCGGACAAAGTCAACATGGATTTACAAAAGGTAAATCGTGCTTGACTAATCTACTGGAATTTTTTGAGGATGTAACTGGTAGAACAGATAAGGGAGAACCAGTGGATGTGGTGTAATTGGACTTTCAGAAGGTTTTCGATAAGGTCCCGCATAAGAGATTAGCGTGTAAAGTTAAGGCACATGGGATTGGGGGCAAGGTACTGTCTTGGATAAAGAACTGGTTGGCAGACAGGAAGCAAAGAGTTGGAATAAACGGGTCTTTTTCCAAGTGGCAGGCAGTGACTAGGGGGGTACTGCAGGGATCGGTGCTAGGACCCCAGCTAGTCACAAAATATAAATATATAATATATAATATATATATATGATCTAGACGAGGGAACTAGATGTAATATCTCCAAGTTTGCAGACGACACAAAGCTGAGTGGGTGTATGTGCTGTGAGGAGGATGCAGAGAAACTCCAGTACGATTTGGACAGGTTGGGTGATTATACTGCATTTGCCATGCATCTGCCCAATGTGGATAAATGCGAGGTTATCCACTTCGGTGGCAAAAACAGGAAGGCAGATTATTATCTGAACGGCAATAGATTGGGAAAAGGGGAAGTGCAACAAGACCTGGGTGTCCTTGTGCACCAGTTGCTGAAGGTAAGCATGCAGGTGCAGCAGGCGGTTAAGAAGGCAAATGGTATGTTGGCCTTCATAGTGAGAGGATTTGAGTACAGGAGCAAGGATGTCTTGCTGCAGTTGTACAGGGCCTTGGCGAGACCACACCTTGAGCATTGTATGCAGTTTTGGTCGCCTTATCTGAGGAAGGATGTTCTTGCCATGGAGAGAGTGTAGCGAAGATTCACCAGACTGATACCTGGGATGGCAGGAATGACATATGAGGAGAGATTGGGTCGATTAGGCTTATATTCGCTAGAGTTTAGAAGAATGAGAGGGGATCTCATTGAAACTTATAAAATTCTAACAGGACTAGACAGACTAGATGCAGGAAGGATATTCCCGATGGCGGGGAAGTCCAGAACCAGGGGTCACAGTCTAAGGATAAGGGGTAAGCCATTTAGGACAGAGATGAGGAGGAATTTCTTCACCCAGAGAGTGGTGAACCTGTGGAATTCTCTGCCACACAGGGCAGCTGAGGCCAATTCATTAAATATATTCAAGAAGGAGTTGGATATATTTCTTGAGGCTAAAGGGATCAAGGGATATGGGGAGAAAGCAGGGACAGGGTACTGAATTTGGATGATCAGCCATGATCGCATTGAATGGCGAAGCAAGCTCGAGGGGCTGAATGGCCAACTCCTGCTCCTATCTTCTATGTTTCTATGAATCAGCCAACACCCCTCCTGGCCTATCTCCCCCCCCCCCCCCCCCACCGCCACCCACCCCAGTCAATGCCCCCAACCCGGCCAACACCCCCCCTACCCACCCCAGTCAATGCCACCAACCCGGCCAACAGCCCCCCCCCACCCACCCCAGTCAATGCCCCCCCCCGGCCAACACTCGAGCCAACCACCCGAGTCAATGCCCCCCCCCCCCAGCCACCCACCCCAGTCAATGCCCCCCCCCGGCCAACACCCCAGCCACCCACCCGAGTCAATGCCCCCCCCCCCCGGCCAACACCCCAGCCATATCCAACCCCCCCCCCCCATCCGCCAGTCAAGTTCCGCAAAAACATGGAATTGTGGGGAGTTTTGTAAACTTATTCTAAGCATGTGATGATTGATCGGAGATACTCGGCGCCTCTCCCTACAGGAAGACAGACTCTCAAGCCCAGCTCACTCAATACAATACAATACAAATCGCTTTATTGGCATGATAAGGTACATCTTATGTTGCCAAAGCATCAAAATACAATTATGGTTGAACACATAAACGCGGTTCCATTCATACAGTGTATAAACAGGTATATCCCTGAGTTTATAAATATACATTCGCCTTGTTTATATATACTCTTGTCTTAGTTTACTGGTTGTCCCTCTGTTCATGGCAAGCTGTAACATAGTGTGCCGCCAGTGTTACACAGCTTCTCTCCTCCCCCAGTAGGAATGGGAGTTTTTGGTTGTCAGTCAGATTTCTGAGAATTTTTGGTAGAAATTCTCTCTGATGCCCTGATATTTTCCACAGGCTGTGAGGAAGTGCATCTCTGTCTCAACTACTCCCTGACTGCAGTGAGAGCATATCCTGTCTTCTCTTGGCAGCCTGGTCTGCCTTTTTCGATTGCTAGGCTATGTTCGCTAAGTCTGTACCTTGTCAAGGTTCTTCTCAGTTTGTTATCCTTTACCATGGTCAGGTAATCAGCTATGTTGTATTGTCTGTTTAGGGCCAAGTAGCAATTGAGTTTGCTTTGGGTTTTTGTTGTTTCTGCCCAATATGACAGATATTTTTCCTTTTGCTTTGCGACGATTGTGTTGGGTCGAATTCTTTGTGTTACCCTGTCACTGTCCTGGGACTGGTTATTGTTAGTATTGTTATTAGTTACTTTAGAGAGTCCCAGGACTAGTTGACTGAGGGTATTCTTCTTTATGGTCAGCTCTTGGCATTTCAGGGCGTCGTAGTGATAGCATTGGGGGTTGCTCATTTGTAGGTGATTCCAAAATTTGGTGGCTCTTTTTTGGATAGTGATTATTAATGGGTATTGGCCTAGTTCCGCCCTCCGGAACTCAGTGATTGACCCGACTCCATTGACACAATCTCGGGGCAGCTCATTTGACTGTTGTAGATTCACTCAAACTACCACTGGAAAGATTCTGTTTTTAAATAAAACTTCTGATAAAAGCCTTTGATCAGCTTGAGGCTCAAGTTAAACGTCACATTTCGCAATCTTGCCAAGGCCCTTATCAAATATTTTAAATGCTGAATGGCCCAATAAACAGCTTGCTGTCAATGCGCAGATAACAGAGTCCAAGGCAGAACCAAGTCCCCTTAGGAAAGTCCCCCCGTGGATGCGGAACTGGAGCAGAAAGCAGCGTGACCTGTGTGGATCAAGGGAGGCGGCCTGTGAGTTCACCCACAGTCTAGATCTAAAACAGGTGTCTGAGCAACAACAACAACTTGCATTTATATAGCGCCTTTAACATAGTAAAATGTCCCAAGGTGTTTCACAGGAGCGATCAGACAAAACTTGACACTGAGCCACATAAGGAGATTAGCAAAAGCAAAATAAATACTGTGGATGCTGGAAATCTGAAATAAAAACAGAAAATGCTGGAAATACTCAGCAGATCAGGCAGCCTCTGTGGAGAGAGAGACAGTTAATGTTTCAGGTCGATGACCTTTCGTCAGAACTGGCTGAAAAAGGGTCATCGACATGAAACGTTAACTCTGTTTCTCTCTCCACAGATGCTGCCTGACCTGCTCAGTATTTCCAGCAATTTCTGTTTTTATTTAAGGAGATATTAGGACAGGTGACCAAAAGCTTGGTCAAAGAAGTAGGTTTTAAAGAGGATCTTAAAGGAGGAGAGAGAGGCAGAGAGGTTTCGGGAGGGAATTCCAGAGCTTAGGGCCCAGGCAGCTGCAGGCACAGCCGCCAATGGTGGAGCGATTAAAATTGGGGACGTGCAAGACTTTTTTTATTCGTTTATTTGGATGTGGGCATCGCTGGGATGGTCAGCATTTATTGCTCATCCCCAGTTGTCCTTGAGAAGGCCAGAAATGGAGCAGTGCAGAGATCTCGAAGGGTTGTAGGACTGGAGGAGGTTAGGGAGATAGGGAGGGGCGAGACCATGGAGGGATTTGAAAACAACGATGAGAATTTAAAACCAGGAGCCAATGTAGATCAGCGAGCACAGGGGGGATGGGTGAACGGGACTTAAGAACATAAGAAATAAGAGCAGGAGTCGGCCATTCGGCCCCTCGAGCCTGCTCCGCCATTCAATAAGATCACGGCTGATCATCAACCTCAACTCCTCCACTTTCCTGCCCGATCTCCATATCCCTTGATTCCCCTAGAGTCCAAAAATCTATCGCTCTCAGCCTTGAATAAACTCAAAGACTCAGCATTCACAGCCCCCTGGGGCAGAGAATTCCAGAGATTCACAGCCCCCTGGGGCAGAGAATTCCAAAGATTCACAACCTTCTGAGTGAAGAACGTCCTCCTCATCTCAGTTTTAAATGGCCGACCCCTTATCCTGAGACTATACCCCATAGTTCTAGACACTCCAGCCAGAGGAAACAACCTCTCAGCATCTATCCTGTCAATCCCCCCTCAGAATCTTGTATGTTTCAATGAGATCCCCTCATTTCAGGGTCAAATATGACACCAAGGTTGCAAACAGTGGGGTTCAGTCTCAGACCGATGTTAGGGGGAGGGATGAAGTCGGTGGCTATGGAACGGAATTTGTGGTGGGGACCGAAGACAGTATTTCCATACTTTTGATTTATTTTCCATTCACCAAGTTAGAGAGAGCAGAGAAATGAAGTGTCAATGTCGTGGCCAATATACTGGACAACTCTGGGCTGATATCAAACACCCATCCTGTCGCTGGATTCTATCACCGTTACTCAATCCTATTTCTCATCTACATATTCGTCTCAATATTCAGTTGGAAGAAATTTCTGCTCATCCAGAACTGAATGTCGAACAAGCAGTCTGACAGTGGAGAGTTCGAGAGAAGTGGTGGTGAGGTGGAGCTGGGTGTCGTCAGTGACATGTGGAAACAGACGCTGTGTTTTTGGATGATGTCACTGAGGGGCAGAATGTAGAGTTGTCCAGTATACTGGCTATGACATCGCCACTTCATTTCCCTGCTCTCTCTAACTTGATGAATGGAAAATAAATCAAAAATACGGAAATACAGTCAGTAAATGCTGCTGTGATATGAATAATGGAATCAGTGTCAAAAATCAGGGAAGCAGGTTTGTGAGCAGGGAAAATGCAAGCTTTTTCATTCTTAATCATTCAAAGTAAAATAAGGAGTTACATTTTCCTTTTTTACCAGGTGCCCTTTTACCAGTGACGGGGACAGGCCGGGTGGGGGATGATTTGCCCGAGCGAGGTTGAGGCAGGACAATGTGGGTGATCCTAGAAATGGAGGGGACATTGGGGTCTGAAGTGCAGCTCAGGGTTGAATATATTGTTAACAGTCAGGTTCAGTCTAGACGTGGCTGCACTATTGGCAGTGCCTGCAGCTGCCTAGGCCCCATGCTCTGGACTTCCTTCCCTTAAACCCCTCCACCTCCCCAAGACCCCCCTTAAAACTCAGCTCTTTGAACAAGCTGTTTGTCACCCCTCCGAATACCCCTTCCTTTAAAAACTTGGGTGAAATCAGCACCTTTCCATGAGTCTGTCTAAAGCCTGCACTGGCCATTCACATCCAAACCCCAGCAACCGGACTAGCCGACAGTCTCGGTTTGTTGGGGAACCAGTGTCCCTGGGTAATAGTTAGGCTTTGTTTTGACCAGCCTGGAGCGAGCTTTTCCAAAGAGTAACCGTGGCGGGATTGCTGCAGTGACACCGTCCTGGGATCTCATGGTTCCCATCGGAGGACATTCCTCGGTTATTAGACTGAACATGTTGGAGGTGTAATCTGCCCTGCTGTCAATATTGAGAAAACCTTGGTGCACTTCGATGCAATTATCTGAGCACCAAGGGTGGAAAAGGCTTCTCCATTCTGGTCACTGGCAGTCAGTCCCTGCCACCGACTAAGCTCATCAAGTTCTTGATGTATGGACAGTGTTTACTGGGCACTGATGTGTGTTCACTGACACCCAGCTCGATGTGGTTAGGTTTCTCCGCTCCCCTCTATCTTGCACCGAATGCAGGAATCGTGGAGCACTCATTCCGAGCGGACCAACAATGGCCAATCAGCATCGGCTGGGCCAGTCAGCACCAGTTGGGGTTTGCACAATGTTTAAAGCCACACATCCTGTCCCACAATTCAGGCCGTGCGTTGCAGGGTGAATGCTGCAGGGAATGAACCTGCTGCGACACTCACTGCCGAGTGTTAAATTCCAGGTTATGCACATTCACTTTGCACACAAACAGTTTGTATTTATAGAACACTATTAAAATGGCAACAGGTCCCTGGATAGTTCACTGAGGTGACAATGGTCCATGTAGAAGATTTAGTGGTGATGACCAAGGGTTAGGTTTTGAGGACCTTTGGGTGGGAGGGGGAAATCTCCAGCAATGAATGAGAGGGGGGGGGGTAAAGGAGGCAAGAGCTGGAATAGCAGAGGGGACACAGATACTGGACTGGAGGTCACAGGGAGGAAGGGGCGGGGCCCTGGAGGAATTTGTTTCATTTTTCATGTAAAAGTGTGAAAGAGGAGAGTTGAAGCAGCAGTGTTGGAGATGTGGGGTTGATGTAGGATGGCCAGGCGCGGAGGAGAGAGTTGGGGGAATTCAAGCCTGGATTGACAAAGGTGTGGGTGAGGGTTTGGGAGGGGGGGGGGGGGGGAGAAGAATGGCCCGGTGACACCTGGGAGGCGAGATCTGAAACACAATACAGTCAAACCCAAGGCCAAGGTTAGACACCATCAGAGTGAACCGGATCGAGCAGCCAGGGAAGGGACTCGAGGTCTGGCACGCAGAACATTCGCCAGGATTGGGGAGAGGGGCAACAAACATAATAATGACACCCCTTCCAGGTGAAACAGCGATTTACTTGTACTTCTTGCAATCTTGTATACTGTATTCGCTGCTCACGATGCGGTCTCCTCTACATTGGGGAGACCAAACGCAGATTGGGTGACCGCTTTGCGGAACACCTCCGTTCAGTCTGTAAGGGTGACCCCGAGCTTCCGGTCGCCTATCATTTTAATTCACCGCTCCACTCCCACTCAGACCTCTCCGTCCTTGGCCTCTTGTATTGTTCCACGGAAGCTCAACGTAAACTCGAGGAACAGCACCTCATCTTCCGATTAGGCACTCTGCAGCCTTCCGGACTCAATATCGAGTTCAACAATTTCAGATCATAAGCTCGGCCCCCATTTCATTTTCTCTTGTAATTGTTCCACTCCTTTCCCCACCCCCACTTTCCTTTTGTTTCTCTCTCACACCTGGCAGCTATCTTTTGCCCTGCCAGTACACTTTACACCTAATCTCAGCCTATTACCATCTCACGGTGGCATAGTGGTTAGCACTGTTGCCTCACAGCGCCAGGGACCCGGGTTCAAATCCGGCCTCGGGCGACTGTCTGTGTGGAGTTTGCACATTCTCCCCGTGTTTGCGTGGGTTTCCTCCGGGTGCTCCGGTTTCCTCCCACAGTCCAAAGATGTGCGGGTTAGGTTGATTGGCCATGATAAAAAAAATTGGCCCTTAGTGTTAGGGGGATTAAATATGTGGGGTTACGGGGTTACAGGGATAGGGCTTGGGTGGGATGGCTGTCGGTGTAGGGACCGGGTGCTAGGGTTTGGATGATCAGCCATGATCTCGTTGAATGGCGGAGCAGGCTCGAAGGGCCGAATGGCCTACTCCTGCTCCTAGTTTCTATGTTTCATCTAGCTTCTAATCTCTTTTACTTCTTTTGTTTCTTTTATTCTTTTGTCCGATCGCAGCCCTGCCTTCGATCTAGTTTCTTTTCTTTCCAGTTTTGAAGAAGGGTTCGACCTGAAACGTCAACTCAAATTTCTCTCCACGGATGTTGCCTGACCTGCTGAGTTTTTCCAGCATTTTCTGTTTTTATTTCAGATTTGCAGCATCCACAGTATTTTGCTTTTGTAAAGTATAACTGTGTTAGTTAGTTGCTCTGGTTGTCAAGGCCCGGCCGGACTCGTCACTTTAACAGCGACAGATCCCAAGGCACCTCACAGAGGGCGACGACAGAGAGAGCAGGAGCTGGGTGAGGGGTCACGGGAGGAGACTGAAGACAATGGAGGGAGGTTGTGAAGTTGGATGTAGATGAGCAAGATGTAGATCCTCAATGGCCCTACAACCAGTGGTGGGGCTGGAGGTTCAGTGGGACAGATTGTAGGCAGTAAAGTTCCTGATAAGTTGGAGTCGAGTGGGAAAATATTGGGAGTCAAGCTTCGAGGTGACAAACTAGTGAATAAGGAGCTTGTGTTTGGTAGCTCAGAGGCAGTTAAAGAATGGAATCTGTTTCGAGATCAGCAATAAAGCAGAAGTGAGGTAATGAGCAGGTAGTACAATGAGGGACGCAGTGAAGCGATGACTCCGCATCACTCAACACATGGACCTAAAGAGTGGAAGAAAGCTCTCTGGGCAAATCTGATGGGCCCATTGCCACAATCTGACCTTTGGACCGTGGAGCCAGCCGGGAAACACGTGTTCCAAGCTTCGCTCACACTTCAAAGCCTCAACACTATCTAAAGGAAGGAAAGCCAGTCAAATTCTGCTGGTTTTTCTGCTCTTGATAAACTGGCCTCTCCCGGAGAGAAGTCGGGATTTACAAACAGCTGTCAATCTACAGAAAATCCAGCAGCAATTAGCCTCTTACTGACTTCAAGGAGTACCTTTAAAAGGGACAGGCCAAGATCTGCATTCACAAAACATCCCCAGCAATGTCAGCGCTCACCCAGAAGGGATGGGAACTCAGGGAGCAGAACCAGAGGGAGCTCCGTGACCCATGAGTGTGAACTGAAATCACGGAGAGTCAGTGTCTGTGGAACTGTACCCCAGCGAGAGTCAGTGCCTGTGGAACTGTACCCCAGTGAGAGTCAGTGTCTGTGGAACTGTACCCCAGCGAGAGTCAGTGCCCGTGGAATCCATACCCCAGAACCCGTGGAACTGTACCCCAGCGAGAGTCAGTGTCTGTGGAACTGTACCCCAGCGAGAGTCAGTGCCTGTGGAACTGTACCCCAGCGAGAGTCAGTGCCTGTGGAACTGTACCCCAGCGAGAGTCAGTGTCTGTGGAACTGTACCCCTGCGAGAGTCAGTGTCTGTGGAACTGTACCCCAGCGAGAGTCAGTGTCTGTGGAACTGTACCCCAGCGAGAGTCAGTGCCTGTGGAACTGTACCCCAGCGAGAGTCAGTGCCTGTGGAACTGTACCCCAGCGAGAGTCAGTGCCTGTGGAACTGTACCCCAGCGAGAGTCAGTGCCTGTGGAACTGTACCCCAGCGAGAGTCAGTGTCTGTGGAACTGTACCCCAGCGAGAGTCAGTGTCTGTGGAACTGTACCCCAGCGAGAGTCAGTGTCTGTGGAACTGTACCCCAGCGAGAGTCAGTGCCTGTGGAACTGTACCCCAGCGAGAGTCAGTGCCTGTGGAACTGTACCCCAGCGAGAGTCAGTGCCTGTGGAACTGTACCCCAGCGAGAGTCAGTGTCTGTGGAACTGTACCCCAGCGAGAGTCAGTGCGTGTGGAACTGTACCCCAGCGAGAGTCAGTGCCTGTGGAACTGTACCCCAGCGAGAGTCAGTGCCTGTGGAACTGTACCCCAGGGAGAGTCAGTGTCTGTGGAACTGTACCCCAGCGAGAGTCAGTGCCTGTGGAACTGTACCCCAGCGAGAGTCAGTGCCTGTGGAACTGTACCCCAGCGAGAGTCAGTGCCTGTGGAACTGTACCCCAGCGAGAGTCAGTGCCTGTGGAACTGTACCCCAGCGAGAGTCAGTGCCTGTGGAACTGTACCCCAGCGAGAGTCAGTGCCTGTGGAACTGTACCCCAGCGAGAGTCAGTGCCTGTGGAACTGTACCCCAGCGAGAGTCAGTGCCTGTGGAACTGTACCCCAGCGAGAGTCAGTGCCTGTGGAACTGTACCCCAGCGAGAGTCAGTGCCTGTGGAACTGTACCCCAGCGAGAGTCAGTGCCTGTGGAACTGTACCCCAGCGAGAGTCAGTGCCTGTGGAACTGTACCCCAGCGAGAGTCAGTGCCTGTGGAACTGTACCCCAGCGAGAGTCAGTGCCTGTGGAACTGTACCCCAGCGAGAGTCAGTGCCTGTGGAACTGTACCCCAGCGAGAGTCAGTGCCTGTGGAACTGTACCCCAGCGAGAGTCAGTGCCTGTGGAACTGTACCCCAGCGAGAGTCAGTGCCTGTGGAACTGTACCCCAGCGAGAGTCAGTGCCTGTGGAACTGTACCCCAGCGAGAGTCAGTGCCTGTGGAACCCATACCCCAGCGAGAGTCAGTGTCTGTTGAACTGTACCCCAGCGAGAGTCAGTGTCTGTGGAACCCGTAACCCAGTGAGAGTCAGTGTCTGTGGAACTGTACCTCAGCGAGAGTCAGTGTCTGTGGAACTGTACCCCAGTCAGAGTCAGTGTCTGTGGAACTGTACCCCAGTCAGAATCAGTGTCTGTGGAACCCGTACCCCAGTGAGAGTCAGTGTCTGTGGAACTGTACCCCAGTGAAATCCAGTGCCTGTGGAACTGTACCCATGTTAGAGTCAGTGCCTGTGGAACCCAAAACCTAGTGAGAGTCAGTGTCTGTGGAACCCGTACTCCAGTGATAGTCAGTGCCCGTGGAACACGTACCCCAGTGAGAGTCAGTGCCGGTGGAACAGTACCCCAGTGAGAGTCAGTGCCTGTGGAACTGTACCCCAGTGAGAGTCAGTGAATGTGGACACTGTACCCCAGTGAGAGGCAGTGCCAGTGGAACTGTACCCCAGTGAGAGTCAGTGCCCGTGGAACTATTCCCCAGTGAGAGTCAGTGCCTGTGGAACTATACCCCAGTGAGAGTCAGTGTCTGTGGAACCCGTACCCCAGTGAGAGTCAGTGCCTGTGGAACTGTACCCCAGTGAGAGTCAGTGCCTGTGGAACAGTACCCCAGTGAGAAGCAGTGTCTGTGGAACCCGTACCCCAGTGAGAGTCAGTGCCTGTGGAACCCGTACCCCAGTGATAGACTGTGCCTGTGGAACTGTACCCCAGTGAGAGGCAGTGCCTGTGGAACTGTACCCCAGTGAGAGGCAGTGCCTGTGGAACTGTACCCCAGTGAGAGGCAGTGCCCGTGGAACTATACCCCAGTGAGAGTCAGTGCCCATGGAACACATACCCCAGTGAGAGTCAGTGCCTGTGGAACTGTACCCCAGTGAGAGTCAGTGTCTGTGGAACCCGTACCCCAGTCAGAGTCAGTGTCTGTGGAACTGTACCCCAGTGAAATCCAGTGCCCGTGGAACTGTACCCATGTTAGAGTCAGTGCCTGTGGAACCCAAACCCTAGTGAGAGTCAGTGCCTGTGGAACTGTACCCCAGAGAGAGGCAGTGCCTGTGGAACTGTACCCCAGTGAGAGTCAGCGTCTGTGGAACCCATACCCCAGTGAGAGTCAATGAATGTGGACGCTGTACCCCAGTGAGAGTCAGTGCCTGTGGAACTGTACCCCAGAGAGAGTCAGTGCCTGTGGAACTGTACCCCAGAGAGAGGCAGTGCCTGTGGATCTGTACCCCAGTGAGAGTCAGTGTCTGTGGAACTGTACCCCAGTGAGAGTCAGTGCCTGTGGAACTGTACCCCAGTGAGAGTCAGTGTCTGTGGAACTGTACCCCAGTGAGAGTCAGTGCCCGTGGAACTATTCCCCAGTGAGAGTCAGTGCCTGTGGAACTATACCCCAGGGAGAGTCAGTGTCTGGGGAACCCGTACCCCAGTGAGAGTCCGTGCCTGTGGAACTGTACCCCAGTGAGAGTCCGTGCCTGTGGAACTGTACCCCAGTGAGAGTCAGTGCCTGTGGAACTGTACCCCAGTGAGAGGCAGTGTCTGTGGAACCCGTACCCCAGTGAGAGGCAGTGTCTGTGGAACCCGTACCCCAGTGAGAGGCAGTGTCTGTGGAACCCGTACCCCAGTGAGAGGCAGTGTCTGTGGAACCCGTACCCCAGTGAGAGGCAGTGCCTGTGGAACTGTACCCCAGTGAGAGTCAGTGCCCGTGGAACTATTCCCCAGTGAGAGTCAGTGCCCGTGGAACTATTCCCCAGTGAGAGTCAGTGCTTTTGGAACTGTACCCCAGTGAGAGTCAGTGTCTGGGGAACTGTACCCCAGTGAGAGTCAGTGTCTGTGGAACCCGTACCCCAGTGAGAGTCAGTGTCTGTGGAACCCGTACCCCAGTCAGAGTCAGTGTCTGGGGAACCCGTACCCCAGTGAGTCAGCACCTTCAACAAAAGGAGGGGAAAAAGAAAGAGAGAACACACAAGATACTTGGATAAAGAGAAAGATGTTCCTGCACAGAGTGAGTGAGTGAGCACGAGTATGAAATGCAGACAGTAAGAGAGGCCAGTGGAGAACAGGAGGAGCTTTGTGTTTGGGTTTGACAGCACGGCAGTGACGCAGCTTGTCCTTGTCACTGAGGGTGGAAGAAGCCCAGAGGAAAGGGTGCAGTGTTCAGGAAATAACCGGGGATGTGGGGGTCAGAGTACTAGGAATGGAATATTCCAGACTCTGGTCCTCCCATCAATCTCAGCTACCAGAATTGAACAGAACATCTCGGGGAGGTCTGGTGCTGAAAGGGTTAATCTTTTAACATTGCAACAGTTTAGATGAAAAAGGTTAATCGCAATCTAATTGCTTCTAGAATCCAGGGACATTTCTGTGCCGAGTCCCGAGGGATGGGCCGAAGGCTAGAAAGACAATGGGAACGAATATTCTTAAATCGCACTTCCTGCAGGATTTGGACAAGTTACGGCAGAACCCAGGACACACCCAGTGTGGAACAGAACACATCGTGGGAATCAGCCTGTGCTGTGATGCAACGCGGCAAGACTGCGCTCAGAATACTGCAATTTACAATCAGCTTCCCAAAGAATTTCTGAAAATAAATGCACCAACCTTCACACCAAATACAGTTACACTGCGACCCCCCCTGGCCCCTCCCCCCAGCCCAGTTCAAAACTAACAACACCCCAATTACCATCAACACATCTGCTGGGGAGCAGGGGGCCTATTCTTAGTCACACTTCACATCATCACAAGATGAAACTGAGTTAAAAACAATTACCGATGAACACACCAAGTTCATGACGTTCACTGCATCCCTCACACTCCCGATTACAGCAGCACGGGATTCAAAGATCAACATCAGAGAGAAACCTGGTATCGCCCTCTGTCCTCAACCACTTCCTGCCCCTTTATGGGGGTGCAGGCAGAAAGGGGCGACTCTCTGCTCTGGGAGAGTTCAGGGTCCAATGAAATGCGCTGATGCAGTGCTTCATTAACAGTACGTGAGCAGAGGTCCTATTGATTCCTCGGACTGTGCTCTGTACGTTTAGCCCACTGTGAATGAAAGAGTTTCTGAATCAAACAGAACCCTCAGAGAGATTGACGTACATGTGCGTAAAATACGGAGACCCTGTCCTGATCACAAGGGAGCTTCAGTTACACTCCTGGGTCCCATAACCACACCGGGATATATGGGGAGGGAGGAGGAGAGGGGGGGGGGGGGCGCGGTGGAGGAGACGACGGAGAGGGAAGGGGGTCAATTTCCATAAAACATTGGCCTCAGATCACTGAACGAGAAGAAAGTTCTGGCACACCTGACATTGTACGAACAAATCTCTCTCTACCGCCTGGTCTCCGCTGTCCCAAACTCCACTATTGGTGCTGGGGGGGGGGATGGGCAGGAAATGAGCCTCCAGATCCACCAAACCCTCCTAGTCAGAAAAAACAAAGAAATCTCACACACAACTGGCAGAGAGTCACAGACTGACACAGTTTCAGTGTTGTGTTTATGCCAGTTATTGGTAATTAAAAGTCACAAATAATTAACCTCTTATTCTACCAATTCTTAAGTATTTTTATTTAGAATGCAAGTTCTGGATTGAAGGGGTTGCTGTGCTCAACCATGAGGGAGCTGCCACACTGGCATTAATATAAGTGGCCCTCCCCCAGCAACCCCCCCCCCATCCTCCCCGAGGATTGGCCACCTCAGGTAGCAGGGATCCTGACACCCGTTGGGCTATATCACAGTATGACCCGCATGTTGATACAGATGTGGAAAGGTCACTAAGCACAGCTAAGCTCTACAGGACTGTAGATACTAGAGTCCCGCGCCATGGCATCCAACTCTTCCTTAAACGATTCCTGGGTGTGCCTTTTACTTCCTAAAGCCCATTCCACCACAACATCAGTTGTTAATTTGCCGATCTGTAGTCCGACCCAGTGCCCACGTCCCTACTATCTGGTTTATTGTCAAATAGTGCTCAAGATTAAATTTTTCTGTGCAGGTTTTCCTCAGAGTTTTTATGACACCAATACCAGCGGTGTGCTGTTCTCTGCACTACCTCCAGGTCTTGACTGTCTCCTTGTGTTTCTGGACACAGTACTCAAGGTGCAGTCTGACTATTGCACTGTCCAATCAAGAGAAACCCAACAGGCAACAAGTCCTCACTGATGGACATTAAAGTTTGAAATTATGGGCATGTACAGCTGCAACATCAGTGCGCCCCAGCTCAGGAACACAGCTGCTCACAAGATCTAGGATGTAAAACAAAACCACAGCAGAATGTGCCACTACATTCCCATAATATTTATAATTCCAATATCGGAAGCAGCTGAAAATTCAGTCAGTCCCTGTGATACTTTGTTAAAAGCTCAGCTTCTGGACATTGGCTGCAATCACTCGATGACTGGATGAGGTATGAATGCTTTGCCAAGCTCATTATAGAACTAGACAGCTCGGTAAGAAAGGGTCCAACAGGTAGGACACACATGGCTGTACCTGGCAAATACTAATGCCTGCTCTCAGACCTCAAAACAGAATCCCACTCAGTCTGTTTCTGATCACACGCTACTCTGTTCCTACATTATTTACTCCAGTGCCCTCGTTTCCTGTTGGTTCTCTCTCCAGCGCAACCATCACCTTGACAGGTGAGACAATCTTGAACAACATTCAACAGGAGATAGTTTGTTAATTCCCATCCCACCTGCTCTTCTTAAAGTCCCGCTCCCTAACTGATTGAGAATCCCTCCCACCCGATTCCCTCATTGAGAGGCTGTGGCAGCTCCAAAACTGCAGGAAGTGGAGCAAAAGGAAAATTGTCAGAGGTGAAATAGGGGAAAGTCAAAAATAATTTGGGTGATTGGGCAGAAGCATGGCAGATGCAATATAATGTGGATAAATGCGAGGTTATCCACTTTGGTGGCAAAAACAGGAAGACAGATTATTATCTGAACGGCAATAGATTGGGAAAAGGAGAAGTGCAACGAGACCTGGGTGTCCTTGTGCACCAGTCGCTGAAGGTAAGCATGCAGGTGCAGCAGGCAGTTAAGAAGGCAAATGGTATGTTGGCCTTCATAACTAGAGGGTTTGAGTACAGGAACAAGGATGTCTTGCTGCAGTTGTACAGGGCCTTGGTGAGACCACACCTTGAGTATTGTGTGCAGTTTTTGTCGCCTTATCTGAGGAAGGATGTTCTTGCCATGGAGGGAGTGCAGCGAAGATTCACCAGACTGATTGAAACTTATAAAATTCTAACAGGACTAGACAGACTAGATGCAGGAAGGATGTTCCCGATGGCCAGGGAGTCTAAGGATAAGGGATAAGCCATTTAGGACAGAGATGAGGAGGAATTTCTTCACCCAGAGTGTGGTGAACCTGTGGAATTCTCTACCACAGAAGGCAGTGGAGGCCAATTCATTAAATATATTCAAGAAGGAGTTGGATATATTTCTTAAGGCTGAAGGGATCAAGGGATATGGGGAGAAGGCAGGGACAGGGTACTGAGTTTGGATGATCAGCCATGATCGCATTGAATGGCGGAGCAGGCTCGAGGGGCCGAATGGCCGACTCCTGCTCCTATCTTCTATGTTTCTTTAACAGCAAGCGATGAAAGTGAGGGAGAGAGTGAGAAACGTGTCTGCTGGTGACACCCAGTTTCCCTCCCCCTCTCACAGGTTGTTTGTCTGACATCCAAGTCTTGACTGAGCTGCAATTTCCTCCAGCCTTCACTGGGAGACCAAAGTCATTGACCCTGTTCCGACCCTTATTCTCTCCATCACTTAGACCACCTACACCCACCCTCAATGGTCACCTCACTGTGTGTCTGAGCAGCCAGAACATCTTCACCAAAACCTTCAGCTCTGACCCCTGCACTGTCACCGCACTGTCTCCTTCAACTCCAGACTTCACACTGGCTGTAGGGGGTGGAGAGCTGAGATTTTATGAAATTTGTTGGGAGTCTCTGTCCTCCCGCGGGTTTCGGGAGGTTCCCCTGGGGTTTCGGGGTTCCCCCGGGGTTTAGGGGGTTTCGGGGTTCAGGGTTCTACCCCATCCCTACCTGTCTTAAGTCGGCGATCAGGGTGATGAGGCTGCCGTCTCCTCTCTTGAACTCGATGCTGATCGAGTCCGAGTCCGTGTCCGCTTCCAGCGTCTCCTCGGCGACCTGTCCGTCCGCCAGCCGGACCCGGACCCTCAGCCCCGCGGCCAGAGCTGGCGCCGGTCCGGCTCCGGACACCCACAGCGCGGCCAGCAGGAGCAGCAGCGCTCGGCGGAGATACGCCGATCCCGGCTCCAACTGGCGGAGCATCGCCGCAAAACTTCAGCAACTTCCCGCAACTCGGCAACAAGTTCCCAGGAACCCGGGCGGCATCTCCCCGGAGCCCGGCAACAATTCCCGGCTCGGATCCCAAACTCTCCCAACTTCTCCTCCCGGGATCTCCCGTCACTTCCTGCAGCTCCGCCCGCCCTGCGCAGCTTTAGAGCCGCAACTGCCTGGCTCCCGGGAATGAGCCCCGCAATTCCCCCAAACCTGGCTTAAACCCCAAAACAGGACACCAACCTCAATACAGTGGCATCAACCTTAATACAGGGAGTCCATTCCCCAAGAAGGGGAAATCAACCCTAAAATAGGGATGTCATCCCCAATAAAGCAGCAGCACCCCGAACCCCCCTTTACAGGCCACACCCTAATATGGCCATTAACCCCCTACAAGAACATCAACCCTGCAAACTCCAATATAGGGGGAGCAACCTTAATGAGGCAAATTGTCCCCAATAAATGTCAGTGTTGGGGCATCTCTCCAAACATACCCCCAATCAGGAGGAGAACAGCTTGCACAATAAGAACATAAGAAATAGGAGCAGGAGTAGGCCAATCGGCCCCTCGAGCCTGCTCCGCCATTCAATAAGATCATGGCTGATCTGATCCTAACCGCCAATCCACTATCTTAGAACCATCTCCTGAATTTAACAGAATTAGACACACGAAATAGGAGCAGGATCAGGCTACACGGCCCCTGGGCCCGCTCCGCTACCCACAGGGCCATGACCGATCCGAACCTAGTCTCATGTCCAAATTCCTGCCCGCTCCCCGTAACCCTTAATTCTCTTTACTTCTGGGAAACTGTCCATTTCTGTTTTAAATTTATGTAATGATGTAGCTTCTACAGCTTTTTGGGGCAGCATATTCCATGGACCTACCACCCTCTGAGTGAAGTAGTTCCTCCTCATCTCAGTTTTGAAAGAGCAGCCCCTTATTCTAAGACTATGCCCCCTAGTTCTAGTTTCACCCATCATCGGGAACATCCTCCCCGCATTCACCCGATCCAACCCCTTCACAATCTTATATGTTTCAATAAGATCGCCTCTCATTCTTCTGAACTCCAATGAGTAGAGTCCCAATCTACTCAACCTCTCCTCATATGTCCATCCCCTCATCCCCGGGATTAACCGAGTGAACCTTCTTTGTACTGACTCGAGAGCAAGTATGTCCTTTCTTAAGTATGGACACCAAAACTGTACGCAGTATTCCAGGTGCGGTCTCACCAATACCTTGTACAACTGAAGCAATACCTCCCTATTTTTATATTCTATCCCCCTAGCAATGAAAGCCAACATTCCACTGGCCTTCTTAATCACTTGCTGCACCTGCATACTAACCTTTTGAGTTTCGTGCACCAGGACCCCCAGATCCCTTTGTATTTCAGTACTTTCCAGTTTCTTGCCATTAAGATAATAACTTGCTCTACGATTTTTCCTGCCAAAGTGCATAACCTCACACTTTCCAGTATTGTATTCCATCTGCCAAATCTCTGCCCACTTACTTAGCCTGTCTATGTCCCCTTGCAGGTTTTTTATGTCCTCCTCACTCACTACTTTCCCTCCCATCTTAGTATCATCTGCAAACTTTGATATGTTACACTCGGTCCCCTCCTCCAAATCGTTAATATAGATTGTAAAGAGTTGGGGACCCAGCACTGACCCCTGCGGAACACCACTAGTTACGGATTGCCAGTCTGAGAATGAACCATTTATCCCAACTCTCTGCCTTCTGTTAGATAGCCAATCCTCTATCCATGCCAGAATATTACCCCCAATCCTGTGATTTTTTATCTTAAGCAATAATCTTTTGTGTGGCATCTTGTCAAATGCCTTTTGGAAGTCTAAATACACTACATCCACTGGTTCCCCTTTATCCACCCTATATGTTACTTCCTCAAAGAACTCCAGCAAATTTGTCAAACATGACTTCCCCTTCATAAAACCATGCTGACTTTGTCCTATTAAATTATGATTATCCAAATGTCCTGTTACTGTCTCCTTAATAATGGACTCCAAAATTTTACCTACCACAGATGTTAGGCTAACCGGTCTATAGTTTCCAGCCTTCTGTCTACTGCCCTTTTTAAATAAGGGTGTTACATTAGCAGTTTTCCAGTCTGCCGGGACCTTTGCCGAGTCCAGGGAGTTTTGGAAAATTATTACCAATGCATCCACAATCCCTACCGCCACTTCCCTCAAGACCCTAGGATGTAAGCCATCAGGTCCAGGTGATTTATCCACCTTGAGTCCCATTATTTTACCGAGTACCACTTCCTTAGTGATTTTGATCATGTTTAGCTCCTCCCCCCCATAGCCCCCTGTTTGTCCAGTGTTGGGATATTCTTAGTGTCTTCTACTGTAAAGACTGATACAAAATATTCATTCAGTGTTTTTGCCATCTCCATATTTCCCACCATTAATTTCCCGGTTAATGCCAGTAGGACTGGCGTGATACGGGTTTTTTTCTTGGTTTATTGAAATAGTGGTAGTTTGTACTGTAAATATTATTGATTTATTTGTAAAAATTTATCATTGCATTTATATTGTTAACCATAAAGCTGTTTTTTAAGGCTTTATTCTTTTCTTATTGTGGTCAATGGATGCAATGGATTTACTTTGTAATTGATCAGTTGTATAAGTACTGTTGTACTTGAATAAAGAATTTTAGAAAAACAACAGCTTGCATTGTTATAGTATCTTTAACACAGAAACCACCCCAAGGTGTGTCAAAGAGGTGTAAGGAAAAAAAACTGGGCCAAAGAAGGAGATATTAGGAGGGTGATCAAAAGCATAGTCAAAGAGATGGGTTTTATGGAGGGTCTTAAAGAAGGAGGAAGGCGGAGATGTGGAGGAGTTTAGGGAGGGAATTCCAGACCATAAGGCCTAGGCGGCTGAAGGTACGACCACCAATGGTGGAGTGAAGAAAATGGGAAAGCAAGAGGCTGGAGCCAGAGGAACAGAGAGTTTGTGGGAGGGGTGGAGGAGGGTGTGGGGCTGGAGCAGGTTATAGAAACAGGGAGGGGCAAGACCTTGGAGGCATTTAAACACAAGGATGAGAATTTTAATTTTGAGATGTTGGGGACCAGGAGCTAATGTAGGTCAGCACAGACAGGGGTGAAAGGGCGAGTGAGAATGAGTGCAGGTTAGGATACGGGCAATGGAGCCTGGTATGATCTGAAGTTTATGGAGGATGGACGGCCAGGCAGTAAAACATTGGATTGGTGGTGACAAAGGCACGAATTAAGGTTTCAGTGGCAGATGGGCCGAGGCAGGGGCCAAGGCAGGGGCCGAGGCGGGCAGTGTTATGGAGATGGAAGTAGGCGGTCTTAGAGATGGAGAGTATCTAGGGCCAGAAGCTCTCCTCACGGTAGAATATAGTCCCTAGGTTCCAAACAGTCTGACTCAGCCGGAGGTCGTGGAATTGCTGGCAAGGTTTTCCCGATGTTTAGCTGGAGGAAATTATGGTTTATCCAAGACTGGATGTCAGACTAGCAGCCTGACAACACAGAGGCAGTAGAGGAGACTGTCCTGTCAGTACAGTACTGTGAAATCTGCACTCCCCACAAACCATCTGATGCCTTGTATTACAGGACACAGACAGAAACCATCAGCCTACAGACAATTCCAGGCTGGATTCAATCAGAATAAATCACCCCTCACTATATCCAGAATGATTCCAAAATGAATTATTCCTGTAATTCCAGAACATTCTGTCTGTATCCTGATAAACTGCCACTCACAACACAATCTCAGCACAAAAATGGGGCTTTTCACTTTGTGTTTAAATGCTATTACATTGCGTTACACATCTCTGTGTCTAAACATTGGCACAGATTTTGCTGGGGCATCTCATGTACCCCGTTAGTTAGACATTTAGTCATAGAGTCATAATGGCACAGAAGGAGGACATTCAGCCCGTCGAGTCTGTGCCGGCTCTCTGTAGAGCAATCCAGTCAGTCCCATTCCCCCACTCTATCCCCGTAGCCCTGCAAGTTTGTTTCCCTCAAGTGCCGATCCAGTCTCCCCTTGAAAATATTGAGTGTCTCCGCTTCCACCACTTCCGTCGGCAGCGAGTTCCAGGTCCTCACCACTCGCTGCGTAAAAAAGTTTTTCCTCACATCCCCCCTGTATCTCTTGCCCAAAATCTTAAATCTGTGTCCCCCAGTCCTTGTACCATCAACTAGTGGGAATGGCCTTTCCCCGTCTAGCCTATCCAAACCCGTCATAACCTTGTACACCTCTATCAAATCACCCCTCATCCTCCTTAGAAAGAAAGAAAAGAAACATAGAAAAAATAGGAGCAGGTGTCGGCCATTCAGTCCTTTGAGCCTGCTCCGCCATTCAATATGATCATGGCTGATCCTCTATCTCAATACCATATTCCCGCTCTCTCCCCAGACCCCTTGATGCCTTTTGTGCCTAGAGTTCTTTGTGTCCTTTGCTCGAATGAAAACAAGTCCAGCTTCTCCAACCTGTCCTTGTAACTAAGCTCTCCCATCCCCGGAACCATTCTGGTAAATTTCCTCTGCCTTCACATCCTTCCTAAAGTGTGGCGACCAGAACTGGGCGCAATACCCCAGTTGTGGCCTAACCAGCCCTTTATAAAGGTTCAGCATAATTTCTCTACATTTGTACTCAATACCTCTATTTATGAAGCCCAAGATCCCATATGCTTTGCTAACCACTCTGTCAATATGTCCTGCCACCTTCAGGGACCTATGCACATTAACTCCCAGGTCCCTCTGTCCCTGCACACACTTTAAAACTGTGCCATTAAGTGTATATTGCCTCTCCCTGTTCCTTCTGCCAAAATGCATCACCTCACACTTCCCTGTATTAAATTCCATCTGCCACTTGTCTGCCCATTCTGCTAGCCTTTCTATGTCCTGTTGCAGTTGATTGGTATCATCACTGTTTGCCACACCCCCAAATTTGGTGTCATCGGCAAATTTAGAAATTCTGCTCGGTGTTCCCGCACCCTTCAGCTCGGAAACGTTTTGCCCTATAACTTGCTGGGAGTGCGAGCGGATAATGGCACGTCGAGGGCAACAGGACATCTGGAATCTTGGTGAACGATGGGACTATCTCCTATCTAAGTCTATCTCCTTAACTAATGAGACTTAAGGATTAAGAAAGAAACTGAGAAACAACGGAGAAGGAAATCGGGTGAATTAAAGTCAAATCAGGTACAGAGAGCGAAATAAAGGGAGGGAAAGAACGATTTGAAAGAACTGGCCTGAATATCTTGTAGATCGCCATGATTCCTCACAGCTGTGGAGCCCCCTCCGAGATTGCACTTTGAGATTTTCCCCTTAAAAAGGGAAGGAATGCTGTGTTTATCCGCCCGCAACCTGTTTGAAAATTGATTTCAATCAGATTCACGCTCTGATATAACCAGGTAATGACAAGTGGCATTTGATCCCTCTCAGAACAGAGCAGTCAGTTAAGGAATCTGGGGGAGTGGGTGGGAAAACTGTGGGGACTTCTAAAGTGCAGCGTAAAGCTGCAAAATCCCAGCTTCTCGCTGCTCAAACTGGGTTAAACTGACCCGAGTGTCAATCCCTGACCCCAGTGTCAATCCCTGACCCCAGTGTCATTCCCTGACCCCAGTGTCAATCCCTGACCCCAGTGTCAATCCCTGACCCCAGTGTCAATCCCTGACCCCAGTGTCATTCCCTGACCCCAGTGTCAATCCCTGACCCCAGTGTCAATTCATGACCCCAGTGTCATTCCCTGACCCGTGTGAATCCCTGACCCCAGTGTCATTCCCTGACCCCAGTGTCAATCCCTGACCCCAGTGTCATTCACTGACCCCAGTGTCAATTCATGACCCCAGTGTCATTCCCTGACCCCAGTGTCATTCCCTGACCCCAGTATGAATCCCTGACCCCAGTGTGAATCTCTGACCCCAGTGTCATTCCCTGAATCCAGCGTCAATCCCTGACCCCAGTGTCAATCGCTGACTCCAGGGTCATTCCCTGACCCCAGTGTCAATCCCTGACCCCAGTGTGAATCGCTGTCCTGTCGGATTCATGGATTCATAATGAATGATCAGTTCTGCAGCTGAAGGTTTGAGTCCATCAGCAGACATTACATAACTTTTTTTAAATCAATTGTTGCGCTGGTTGTCACTGGTCCAATACCCAATGACTGTCCATCACTGGTCACCCTCCAATACAGTGACCGTCCATCAATGGACACCAACCAATACAGTGACCGTCCATCACTGGACACCCTCCAATACAGTGGCCATCCTTCACTGGACATCCTCCAATACAGTGGCCGTCCTTCACTGGACACCCTCCAATACAGTGACCGTCCATCACTGGACACTCTCCAATACAGTGACCGTCCATCACTGGACACCCTCCAATACAGTGACCGTCCATCACTGGACACCCTCCAATACAGTGACCATCCATCACTGGACACCCTCCAATACAGTGACCGTCCTTCACTGGACACCCTCCAATACAGTGACCATCCATCACTGGACACCATCCAATACAGTGACCGTCCATCACTGGACACCCTCCAATACAGTAACCGTCCATCACTGGACACTCTCCAATACAGTGACCGTCCATCACTGGGCACCAACCAATATAGTGACCGTCCATCACTGGACACCCTCCAATACAGTGACCGTCCATCACTGGACACCCTCCAATTCAGTGACCGTCCATCACTGGACACCCTCCAATTCAGTGACCATCCATCATGTGTGAATCTGGACTGTGGGTGTTGACCAGTTGTTCAATCACTGGAATTGCCCTCGCCAATCCCAATCCTGTCCAGACCCACCCTCTATACAGAGGTCACAGGCCGGCAATTAAACGCTTCCAGAAGAATAAAAGGAATTCAATTTGGAGATGAGGAATGTGGAACACAATCTGATCCGGAGCTCAAATGGACACACAACTCGAGACCCATGACACCGGACAAGTGACATGTGTCCTGTGACCTTTGACCCATGGCTGCATTTTGGACAATTCAATACCAATTGTAACTGCGCTCAACTGAGTGTCGCCTCAGGAGTAGAACTTGAAGTAAAATGATTCTCCTGGAGATGGTTGTCAGGGTTACGCTGTACCTTCTGTGATTGGCATTTTTCACAATCTTGTGGCTGCGGTTGGGGACCGCGCTTGTCGGGGCACACGGGTCCACTGAGGCAGGGAGTGTTGCTCTGGGTGCGGAATGTTATAACCCCCCCACACAGAGCATCCGGTCACTGCAGGGGACAGAGGGACAGAGAGGGATGGAGGGACAGAGAGGGATGGAGGGGACAGAGGGAGGGGGACAGAGGGGACAGAGAGGGATAGAGGGATAGAGGGACAGAGGGGACAGAGAGGGACGGAGGGGACAGAGGGGACAGAGGGGACAGAGGGGACAGAGAGGGATGGAGGGGACAGAGGGACAGAGAGGGACAGAGAGGGATGGAGGGGACAGAGGGGACAGAGGGGTCAGAGGGAGGGGGACAGAGGGACAGAGAGGGACGGAGGGGACAGAGAGGGATGGAGGGGACAGAGGGGACAGAGAGACAGAGGGGACAGAGAGGGATGGAGGGGACAGAGAGGACAGAGAGGGACGGAGGGGACAAAGGGAGGGGGACAGAGAGGGATGGGCAATCAGACAGCTCCACGCCTTGTCAGTCAGGACTCAAACCAGAAAATGCTGGAAATACTCAGCAGGTCAGGGCAGCATCTGTGGAGAGAGAAACAAAGTTAACGTTTCAGTTCAATGACCTTTCGTCAGTTAGTCAGATCTTTGCAAACTCACCACAACCAAGACTGAGTCACAGAAAACTGTAACTTACAAACTTAATTAAAGGAAAAGAGTCTGTAAAGGTCTGGAGCCGAGACGAAGCGTAGGTCGAGTTTTGGGACATCCTGAGGTCACGGAAGGTACTGTATAAATGCAAGTTCTTTTTCTTTGTTAGAGGGATGGGATTCAGTGGGATGTTAGGGTACTGGAGGGATGGGATTCAGTGGGATGTTAGGGTACTGGAGGGATGGGATTCAGTGGGATGTTAGGGTACTGGAGGGATGGGATTCAGTGGGATGTTAGGGTACTGGAGGGATGGGATTCAGTGGGATGTTAGGGTACTGGAGGAACAGGATTCTGATGCACTTATGAATCTGCAGGGGCCGGAGTTTGAAGTCTGTTCATTGCTGATCTTGGTTCCAAACGCCCCGCAGGCTGGCAGAGTCTCAGCAGCTGGTTTCAATAAAACCTTCAGCAGTTCTGGGAAGCACAGGATGGGCGATGCGAGGCCTTGGATTCGAGGGGGAGGGGACTGTGTGGCGGACACTAATCATTGTCCAGGCTCCATCAGTCACATTGTTACCTCCCCCTCTCTCACGGGTCGTGCTTGTCAGAATGTTTTACTCTAATCAGAACTTGAGGTGGTTCATAGAATGACCTTTAATGACCCTGAAACCAATCTGTCCCAAGAATATTTACTGTACAACTGTGGATAAACTCGAGCTGACGAACTTCACTTGCCGCGAGGTTTCTGCCCAGGGCCTTGGCTGCATTAAGAAGCCCAGGAAGGCTGGTGTTGGGCGGAGGGGGGGAAGGAGATAGGGGGGGGGGAGGAGGGGGATTTGTTGATTTATAGCCCCTCCCTTTATCATCACGTCACTCTTCTTTGCTGATGCATTATTTCAGCTGCTACCAGTTTATACAATCGTGGCCATGTTTGAGCGGTAACTCTTTCTTTCATTATCTCTGATGCATCTGATAGTCTGTGATGGGTAAACACACTGGGGGGAACTGACACACTGGGGTACACACACTGGGGGGAACTGGGGTACACACACTGGGGGGACTGGGGTACACACACTGGGGGGACTGGGGTACACACACTGGGGGCAACTGGGGTACACACACTGGGGGGACTGGGGTACACACACTGGGGTACACACACTGGGGTAAACACACTGGGGGGAACTGGGGTACACACACTGGGGGGACTGGGGTACACACACTGGGGGAACTGGGGTACACACACTGGGAGTAACTGGGGTACACACTGGGGGGACTGGGTAACACACTGGGGGGACTGGGGTACACACACTGGGAGTAACTGGGGTACACACACTGGGGGGACTGGGGTACACACACTGGGGGAACTGGGGTACACACACTGGGGTACACACACTGGGAGTAACTGGGGTACACACTGGGGGGACTGGGGTACACACACTGGTGGAACTGGGGTACACACTGGTGGAACTGAGGTACACACACTGGGGGGACTGGGGTACACACACTGGGGGGACTGGGGTACACACACTGGGGGGACTGGGGTACACACACTGGGGGGACTGGGGTACACACTGGGGGGACTGGGGTACACACACTGGGGGGACTGGGGTACACACACTGGGGGGACTGGGGTACACACACTGGGGGAACTGGGGTACACACACTGGGGTACACACACTGGGAGTAACTGGGGTACACACTGGGGGGACTGGGGTACACACACTGGTGGAACTGGGGTACACACACTGGGAGTAACTGGGATACACACTGGGGGGACTGGGGTACACACACTGGTGGAACTGGGGTACACACACTGGAGGGACTGGGGTACACACACTGGGAGTAACTGGGATACACACACTGGAGGAACTGGGGTACACAGACTGGGGGAACAGGGGTACACACTGGGGGAACTGGGGTACACACACTGGGGGAACTGGGGTACACACACTGGGGGCAACTGGGGTACACACACTGGGGGCAACTGGGGTACACACACTGGGGGGACTGGGGTACACACACTGGGGGGACTGGGGTACACACACTGGGGGGACTGGGGTACACACACTGGGGGGACTGGGGTACACACACTGGGGGCAACTGGGGTACACACACTGGGGGGACTGGGGTACACACACTGGGGTACACACACTGGGGTAAACACACTGGGGGGAACTGGGGTACACACACTAGGGGGACTGGGGTACACACACTGGGGGAACTGGGGTACACACACTGGGAGTAACTGGGGTACACACTGGGGAGACTGGGTAACACACTGGGGAGACTGGGGTACACACACTGGGAGTAACTGGGGTACACACACTGGGGGGACTGGGGTACACACACTGGGGGAACTGGGGTACACACACTGGGGTACACACACTGGGAGTAACTGGGGTACACACTGGGGGGACTGGGGTACACACACTGGTGGAACTGGGGTACACACTGGTGGAACTGAGGTACACACACTGGGGGGACTGGGGTACACACACTGGGGGGACTGGGGTACACACACTGGGGGAACTGGGGTACACACACTGGGGGAACTGGGGTACACACACTGGGGTACACACACTGGGAGTAACTGGGGTACACACTGGGGGGACTGGGGTACACACGCTGGTGGAACTGGGGTACACACACTGGGAGTAACTGGGGTACACACTGGGGGGACTGGGGTACACACACTGGTGGAACTGGGGTACACACACTGGAGGGACTGGGGTACACACACTGGGAGTAACTGGGATACACAGACTGGGGGAACAGGGGTACACACTGGGGGAACTGGGGTACACACACTGGGGGAACTGGGGTACACACACTGGGGGCAACTGGGGTACACACACTGGGGGGACTGGGGTACACACACTGGGGGGACTGGGGTACACACACTGGGGGGACTGGGGTACACACACTGGGGGGACTGGGGTACACACACTGGGGGGACTGGGGTACACACACTGGGGGGACTGGGGTACACACACTGGGGGGACTGGGGTACACACACTGGGGGGACTGGGGTACACACACTGGGGGGACTGGGGTACACACACTGGGGGACTGGGGTACACACACTGGGGGACTGGGGTACACACACTGGGGGGACTGGGGTACACACACTGGGGGCACTGGGGTACACACACTGGGGGCACTGGGGTACACACACTGGGGGGACTGGGGTACACACACTGGGGGGACTGGGGTACACACACTGGGGTACACACACTGGGGTAAACACACTGGGGGGAACTGGGGTACACACACTGGGGGGACTGGGGTACACACACTGGAGGGACTGGGGTACACACACTGGGAGTAACTGGGGTACACACACTGGGGGGACTGGGGTACACACACTGGTGTAACTGGGGTACACACACTGGAGGGACTGGGGTACACACACTGGGAGTAACTGGGATACACACACTGGAGGAACTGGGGTACACAGACTGGGGGAACTGGGGTACACACACTGGGGGAACTGGGGTACACACACTGGGAGTAACTGGGGTACACACTGGGGGGACTGGGTAACACACTGGGGGGACTGGGGTACACACACTGGGAGTAACTGGGGTACACACACTGGGGGGACTGGGGTACACACACTGGGGGAACTGGGGTACACACACTGGGGTACACACACTGGGAGTAACTGGGGTACACACTGGGGGAACTGGGGTACACACACTGGTGGAACTGGGGTACACACTGGTGGGACTGGGGTACACACACGGGGGACTGGGGTACACACACTGGAGGGACTGGGGTACACACACTGGGAGTAACTGGGGTACACACTGGGGGGACTGGGGTACACACACCTGAGGGACTGGGGTACACACACTGGGAGTAACTGGGATACACACACTGGAGGAACTGGGGTACACAGACTGGGGGAACTGGGGTACACACACTGGCGGAACTGGGGTACACACACTGGCGGAACTGGGGTACACACACTGGGGGCAACTGGGGTACACACACTGGGGGGACTGGGGTACACACACTGGGGGCAACTGGGGTACACACACTGGCGGAACTGGGGTACACACACTGGGGGCAACTGGGGTACACACACTGGGGGGACTGGGGTACACACACTGGGGGGACTGGGGTACACACACTGGGGGGACTGGGGTACACACACTGGGGGCAACTGGGGTACACACACTGGGGGCAACTGGGGTACACACACTGGGGGCAACTGAGGTACACACACTGGGGGGACTGGGGTACACACACTGGGGTAAACACACTGGGAGTAACTGGGGTACACACTGGGGGGACTGGGTAACACACTGGGGGGACTGGGGTACACACACTGGGAGTAACTGGGGTACACACACTGGGGGGACTGGGGTACACACACTGGGGTACACACACTGGGAGTAACTGGGGTACACACTGGGGGGACTGGGGTACACACTGGTGGAACTGGGGTACACACACTGGTGGAACTGGGGTACACACACTGGGGGGACTGGGGTACACACACTGGGGGGACTGGGGTACACACACTGGGGTACACACACTGGGAGTAACTGGGGTACACACTGGGGGGACTGGGGTACACACTGGTGGAACTGGGGTACACACACTGGTGGAACTGGGGTACACACACTGGGGGGACTGGGGTACACACACTGGGGGAACTGGGGTACACACACTGGGGTACACACACTGGGAGTAACTGGGGTACACACACTGGAGGGACTGGGGTACACACACTGGGAGTAACTGGGGTACACACTGGGGGGACTGGGGTACACACACTGGTGGAACTGGGGTACACACACTGGGAGTAACTGGGATACACACACTGGAGGAACTGGGGTACACACACTGGGGGAACTGGGGTACACACACTGGGGGAACTGGGGTACACACACTGGGGGAACTGGGGTACACACACTGGCGGAACTGGGGTACACACACTGGGGGCAACTGGGGTACACACACTGGGGGGACTGGGGTACACACACTGGGGGGACTGGGGTACACACACTGGGGGGGCTGGGGTACACACACTGGGGGGGCTGGGGTACACACACTGGGGGCAACTGGGGTACACACACTGGGGGCAACTGGGGTACACACACTGGGGGCAACTGGGGTACACACACTGGGGTACACACACTGGGGGGACTGGGGTACACACACTGGGGTACACACACTGGGGTAAACACACTGGGGGGAACTGGGGTACACACACTGGGAGTAACTGGGGTACACACTGGGGGGACTGGGTAACACACGGGGGGAACTGGGGTACACACACTGGGAGTAACTGGGGTACACACTGGGGGGACTGGGGTACACACACTGGTGGAACTGGGGTACACACACTGGTGGAACTGGGGTACACACACTGGGAGTAACTGGGATACACACACTGGAGGAACTGGGGTACACAGACTGGGGGAACTGGGGTACACACACTGGAGGGACTGGGGTACACACACTGGGAGTAACTGGGGTACACACTGGGGGGAACTGGGGTACACACACTGGGAGTAACTGGGGTACACACACTGGGGGGACTGGGGTACACACACTGGGGGGGCTGGGATACATACACTGGGGGGGCTGGGATACATACACTGGGGGGACTGGGGTACACACACTGGGGGGTCTGGGGTACACACACTGGGGGGACTGGGGTACACACACTGGAGGGACTGGGGTACACACACTGGGGGGGCTGGGATACATACACTGGGGGGGCTGGGATACATACACTGGGGGGACTGGGGTACACACACTGGGGGGTCTGGGGTACACACACTGGGGGGACTGGGGTACACACACTGGAGGGACTGGGGTACACACATTGGAGGGACTGGGGTACACACACTGGGGGGACTGGGGTACACACACTGGGGGGACTGGGGTACACATACTGGGGGAATTGGGTACACACTGGGGGAACTGGGGTACACACTGGGGGAACTGGGGTACGCACAATTGGGGGACTGGGATACACACACTGGGGGGACTGGGGTACACACCGGAGGGACTGGGGTACACACACTGGGGGGACTGGGGTACACACACTGGGGGAACTGGGGTACACACACTGGGGGTACGGGGTACACACACTGGGGGGCGGGGTACACACACTGGGGGAACTGGGGTACACACACTGGGGGTACGGGGTACACACACTGGGGGGCGGGATACACACACTGGGGGGACTGGGGTACACACCGGAGGGACTGGGGTACACACACTGGGGGTACGGGGTACACACACTGGGGGGCGGGGTACACACACTGGGGGACTGGGATACACACCGGAGGGACTGGGGTACACACACTGGGGGTACGGGGTACACACACTGGGGGGACTGGGGTACACACACTGGGGGAACTGGGGTACACACACTGGGGGTACGGGGTACACACACTGGGGGGCGGGGTACACACACTGGGGTACACACACTGGAGGGACTGGGGTACACACACTGGAGGGACTGGTGTACACGCACTATGGGGTTAAGTGCGTGGAAAATTCTGCGAGAGTTTTGATTCTCACTCCCCCGACACTGACTTATCGCCAACAGAAAGCAAAACACCCACCCTGCTGATAGGCTTGCGGTTTGATATTCCTGTAAACACGAGACACTCACCATCACCCTCTGTGTAAAATCAGTCAAAAGGGATGAATGTTTATTTAAATAAAACATCAGCCCAAAACGAAGAGGAATAAAAGGGAGAAAGGACACGATTGACTGATGTGGTTGAAACCTTCCCTGGGCCGATGGCCAGGTCTCCCTGCAGCAAGAGGCAGAAAAACAGCAGCATTTCGCTGGGCTGCTGCCAGTCCCCGAGACTCTGCCAGAATCATCCGCTCTCCCTCCACACACATTCCACAACGGACGGGGCAGCCTCGGAGAGCCAGGTCCAGATCAGTGACCGGCAGGGTCGTCTCTCCAGGACCCTTCACACCTGCTCTTCACCACAGCACCAATCACGGACTCTAGATCTTGCTGTTCATTTTCATCCGTCACTTAGCGACACAGTTCCCATGTGAACAAACTGAATCTGTGGCATTGAGTTGCTATGAGTGCCAGCACATACAGAGTTAAAGATTACTGTTGGCATTTTGTCCAATCACAGTGTGGCTCAGTAACTGCCTCACATTCTCCATCTTGTACCTTGGAATGTCGGAGTAGGATTAAATCGAATGTGGGCGGTCTCGATATTTAATTAAAGTACAGACTAGGGGCACAGACTGGGGGAAACAGACTGTGGGCACAGACTGGGGGGAAACAGACTGTGGGCACAGACAGGGGGCAATAAACTGGGGGGCACAGACTGGGGAAAACAGACTGTGGGCACAGACAGGGGGCAACAGACTGGGGGGCACAAACTGGGGGAAAACAGACTGGGGGCACAGACTGGGGGGCACAGACTGGGGAAAACAGATTGTGGGCACAGACAGGGGGCAACAGACTGGGGGGCACAAACTGGGGGAAAACAGACTGGGGGCACAGTCTGGGGGGCAACAGACTGGGGGCACAGACTGGGGAAAACAGGCTGGGGCACACTCTGGGGGGCACAGACTGGGGAAAACAGACTGGGGGAAACAGACTGTGGGCACAGACAGGGGGCAACAGACTGGGGGGCACAGACTGGGGGAAACAGACTGGGGGCACAGTCTGGGGGCACAGACTGGGGGGGCATAGACTGGGGGCACAGTCTGGGGGCACAGACTGGGGGGCACAGGCTGGGGGGCAACAGACTGGGGGGTACAGACTGGGGGCAACAGACTGGGGGGCACATACTGGGGGCAACAGACTGGGGGGAACAGACTGGGGGGAACCCCCAGAGCACTTGGAAAACAGTGACAGGATCGGACAAAGTCAACATGGATTTACAAAAGGTAAATCGCGCTTGACTAATCTACTGGAATTTTTTGAGCATGTAACTGGTAGAATAGATAAGGGAGAACCAGTGGATGTGGTGTATTTGAACTTTCAGAAGGCTTTCGATAAGGTCTCGCATAAGAGATTAGCGTGTAAAGTTAAAGCACATGGAATTGGGGGTAAGGTACTGACTTGGATAGAGAACTGGCTGGCAGACAGGAAGCAAAGAGTTGGAATAAACGGCTCTTTTTCCGAGTGGCAGGCAGTGACTAGTGGGGTACTGCAGGGATCGGTGCTAGGACCCCAGCTATTCACAATATATATTAATGATCTAGACGAGGGAACTAGATGTAATATCTCCAAGTTTGCAGACGACACAAAGCTGAGTGGGCATGTGTGCTGTGAGGAGGTTGCTGAGAAACTCCAGTATGATTTGGACAGGTTGGGTGATTGGGCAGATGTATGGCAGATGCAGTATAATGTGGATAAATGCGAGGTTATCCACTTTGGTGGCAAAAACAGGAAGGCAGATTATTATCTGAATGGCAATAGATTGGGAGAAGGGGAAGTGCAACGAGACCTGGGTGCCCTTGTGCACCAGTCGCTGAAGGTAAGCATGCAGGTGCAGCAGGCGGTTAAGAAGGCAAATGGTATGTTGGCCTTCATAGCGAGAGGATTCGAGTACAGGAGCAAGGATGTCTTGCTGCAGTTTTACAGGGCCTTGGTGAGACCACACTGTTGTGTATGTAATATGTGTGCTACTTTGAACCTATGGACAGGACTGCACTACTTGTTGGGCGTAGTGATACGCAGTACCACTCCTGGCCATAGGGGTATAAATAGTACTGTGGGTACTGATCCCCCTCAGTTCCCGCCTGTGGGCATGAAGTAAAGACCTATGTATAGTCCCTACCTCCAACCAGTAAAGACCTGTTTGAGTATACGTTTAAGTCTTTGTGTTAATTGTTCAATACAATACACATACTTAACACTGGCGACGAGTCGGTTCGAACCCTGCGGCAGTTATTCCACAGCGGCTTCGTCCAAAGACAGGACGTTGAAGAGAGGTTCCAATCCTCAACACCCCACTGAAAACTGAAGGGCAGCAGAAATCCTGACAGCTTCCAGCGACTGGAAGCGACAGGCATTAGGACCCTGAAGCCTCCATAACCTCGTGGGTAAGCCAGAGCCCGGGAGGGCGCGAGCGGGTAAGCCAGAGCCCGGGAGGGAGCGAGCAAGAGCCGCCGAGCGGGTGAGCCAGAGGCCGGGAGCCGCTTCAAGCGGGAGGCGCTTAGCGGGCCAGCGATCGCGCCGGTGATAAGGGCTGAGAACCGTTTCGGGCGGGCGGCGCACCAGCGATCGCACAGGAGATAAGAGCCGCAGTCGGGCTGAAAGTCAGCGACGAGAAGCGCGGGAAAACCGCCATTGAAGTGGGCGGGGAGAGCGAGAAGCGCGGGAAAGCTGCCATTTTTCGCGGGAAAACCGCTGGGGAAGAAGGCAGAAGCGGGAAAACCGCCATTTTGTGGGCGGAGGACGACGGCAAGAGCGGGAAGCCGCCATCTTTGATAACAAGTAAACAAAATAAAATCTGAGAAATTGCAAATCTACAATGCCTAAACACGGGAATATTAGCACCTTTGATAGTGACCTCGAAGATTGGGCCATATATGTTGAAAGAGTAAAAAATTATTGTAAGGCCAATAAAATTCATGACCAAGATAAAGCTCTAACATTATTAAATTTAATGGGTGCGAAGACATACGGGCAATTGAAACACCTGTTATCACCAGATGAACCGGCGGATAAGACGTTCGATGAGATTGTTACTGTCCTGAAAGATCATCTAAACCCCACGCCGCTGATGCTAGCGGAACGATTTAAATTTTACGACAGAAGGCAGCTACAGCATGAAAGCAATGCTGATTATTTGCTGGAATTGCGTAAATTAGCGAAATATTGCCAGTTTGGAACGGGACTGACAGAGGCACTTCGAGACAAATTTGTGTGTGGTTTATTTAAACAGGATACACAAAAGCGACTGCTCGAGGAGAATGAGCTGACGCTTGAGAAGGCGGTCACTATGGCAGCAGCACACGAAGCCGCAGCGAGAGGCACGGCAGTAATGCAGCTACGGTCACCGGAGCTCAGTGCACACAAATTGGGTGTGAGTTCTGGCAAATGTTATCGTTGTGGAAAGACAACGCATGATCAGAACCAGTGTTGGTTTAAAAACCAAGAATGTAGAACTTGTGGTAGGCTTGGACATATAGCTAGAGTATGCAGGTCAGGGAAGAAGACCAGCAACAAGAAGTCACCGCAAGGAAAATACGCAAAGGTACACAAGGTGACCGAACAGGAGTCCGATTCAGACGCTAGCAGTAATGAACTGGCTAGCTTAAGCTGTAATGAACTGGCTAGCTTAAGAGTACTCAACGCTGGTAAGGGTGCAGACCTCCAGACAATTTGGGTCACTCTTCAGATAGAAGGAGTCCAAGTAAAACTGGAATTGGACACTGGATCGGCATTGACGGTCATAAATAAGAAAGATTACGGAAAGTTATTCCAACATATTCCCCTACAGGATACGGGGATTATATTGAAAACATACACGGGGCAAAGAGTGTACCCCATCGGGAAAATAGAGGTTGCAGTGGTCCACAAGGGCGAAGACAGTCAAATAATGGACTTATATGTGATATCTGAAGGAGGTTCTCCACTACTAGGACGGGAGTGGATTAGGAAAATGAATATGGACTGGCATTTCCTACAAACAATAACGAGTGAGAACTCGGTGAAGATAGTCGGCCCAGACTCTGGAACGGATGATGGTAAGCCCAACTCAGGTGCAAAAGACAAAGTTTCAGCACAGAATTCCACTGAGCAACAACAACATAGTTTAACTGTGGATTCTGAGTCTGGCAAGTCTACTGATGTGCCCATTTCTGAGGGACACCGGGCTCGAACTCAACTCCATTTCAAACTACAACAGCAATTAGAACAAATGCTTCGCCGTTGTGAGCAAGAGTTGAATGCAACGAAAGAGTTCTTTGATATAGAGTTGGAGAATCTGGAAAGACAACAGAAGCAGCTGATGGAGAAAATGGAGCAGGAGCACACAAAACGTCTGATGTCAGAGGAGTTAACGGTCAGCCAACTCCTGCATATGCTAAAGGACAGGACTCTGAAATGGGAAAAACTTGAACACGAACTTCAATATTCAAAGGAAAGGGGTTCGGAGCTATCAAAGGTTATTGGAAGAGCTGAGGTGGCAACACAGACTGAGATGACTGCAACAGAGCAGCCCTTGGATGCCAAAAGTACGCTGACTCACGTCAACGTAGAACAACAGACCGCTGAAACAGCTGCTCCGGTAGAGGGATTGAATAGTCCGATCAATCAATCTCCAAAAGAAGTTGAAGTAGTAAAATCTCAAATGAGGTCATTAGTAAACGACTTGCTGAAAGCCCAGAAAAAGCTGGATGAAGAGGTATGCATGAAGAAGTCTCTTCAGGAAAGATGTCTGGACTTGGAACAAAAGCTGGCTAACGCCCAGCTGGGTGTGGAGGAAATAGAAGACCCTCTCGCTGGCCTAGATCAGGACGACACCGAATATTACTATGTCCTGTCCTGCCCAACTTGTAACTTCGACTCCCACCATACAGAAATCATGGAGGAGCACCGAAAGTCTACAGAACATCGGGAGAAGGTGGCTCTACTACGGAAAAAGGAGGGAGAGAAGGAGGAACTGCGCATGCAGCTGGCAGCTGACAGTGGAGCCCAGAGAGTCTCCAAGAAGCAGAAAAGGAAAAGTCGAAACAGAAGATGACCCATCTGAACCATTATTACCTCTACCAGATCACACACGTGGTCCCTCCGAACGGAGCCAATTCAGTTCGGAAGTTCAAACTGTTAAATCCATGGAAGGACTATTGAATGAGTCACTCCAGCAACGTGAACCGACTCCACCACAGAGATTGAATCTGTGAACTGTTTTCCGCAGAGACTGAATCTGTGATCTGTTTTGACATGAAGTTATCTATGTTATTCTGTTATGTAAACCTGAAGTTATATATGTATATATGTTATTACGTTATGTTAAATGGGGAGATGACTGTAAAGCTAGGAAGGGAGGAATGTTGTGTATGTAATATGTGTGCTACTTTGAACCTATGGACAGGACTGCACTACTTGTTGGGCGTAGTGATACGCAGTACCACTCCTGGCCATAGGGGTATAAATAGTACTGTGGGTACTGATCCCCCTCAGTTCCCGCCTGTGGGCATGAAGTAAAGACCTATGTATAGTCCCTACCTCCAACCAGTAAAGACCTGTTTGAGTATACGTTTAAGTCTTTGTGTTAATTGTTCAATACAATACACATACTTAACACACACCTTGAGTATTGTGTGCAGTTTTGGTCGCCTTATCTGAGGAAGGATGTTCTTGCCATGGAGGGAGTGCAGCAAAGATTCACCAGACTGATACCTGGGATGGCAGGACTGACGTATGAGGAGAGATTGGGTCGATTGGGCTTATACTCGCTGGAGTTTAGAAGAATGAGAGGGGATCTCATTGAAACTTATAAAATTCTAACAGGACTAGACAGACTAGATGCAGGAAGGATGTTCCCGATGGCGGGGAGTCCAGAACCAGGGTTCACAGTCTAAAGATAAGGGGTAAGCCATTTAGGACAGAGATGAGGAGGAATTTCTTCACCCAGGGAGTGGTGAACCTATGGAATTCTCTACCACAGAAGGCAGTTGAGGCCAATTTATTAAATATATTCAAGAAGGAGTTAGATATATTTCTTAAGGCTAAAGGGATCAAGGGATATGGGGAGAAGGCAGGGACAGGGTACTGAATTTGGATGATCAGCCATGAACTCATTGAATGGCGGAGCAGGCTCGAGGGGCCGAATGGCCTACTCCTGCTCTTGTCTTCTATCTTTCTATGTTTCTATGAACAGACTGGGGAGAAACAGACTGGGGGCACAGACAGGGGGCAGTAGACTGGGGGGCACAGACTGGGGGGCACAGACTGGAGGGAACAGACTGGGGTGCACAGACTGGGGGCAACAGACTCTGGGGCAACAGACTGGGGAGTACAGACTGGGGGCAACAGACTGGGGGGCACATACTGGGGGCAACAGACTGGGGAGTACAGACTGGGGGGCACATACTGGGGGCAACAGACTGGGGGGAACCGACTGGGGGGATCCCCCAGAGCACTTGGAAAACAGTGACAGGATCGGACAAAGTCAACATGGATTTACAAAAGGTAAATTGCGCTTGACTAATCTGGAATTTTTTGAGCATATAACTGGTAGAATAGATAAGGGAAAACCAGTGGATGTGGTGTATTTGAACTTTCAGAAGGCTTTCGATAAGGTCTCGCATAAGAGATTAGCGTGTAAAGTTAAAGCACATGGAATTGGGGGTAAGGTACTGACTTGGATAGAGAACTGGCTGGCAGACAGGAAGCAAAGAGTTGGAATAAACGGCTCTTTTTCCGAGTGGCAGGCAGTGACTAGTGGGGTACCGCAGGGATCGGTGCTAGGACACCAGCTATTCACAATATATATTAATGATCTAGACGAGGGAACTAGATGTAATATCTCCAAGTTTGCAGACGACACAAAGCTGAGTGGGCGTGTGTGCTGTGAGGAGGTTGCCGAGAAACTCCAGTATGATTTGGACAGCTTGGGTGATGGGGCAGATGTACGGCAGATGCAGTATAATGTGGATAAATGCGAGGTTATCCACTTTGGTGGCAAAAACAGGAAGGCAGATTATTATCTGAACGGCAATAGGTTGGGAGGAGGGGAAGTGCAACGAGACCTGGGTGCCCTTGTGCACCAGTCGCTGAAGGTAAGCATGCAGGTGCAGCAGGCGGTTAAGAAGGCAAATGGTATGTTGGCCTTCATAGCGAGAGGATTCGAGTACAGGAGCAAGGATGTCTTGCTGCAGTTGTACAGGGCCTTGGTGAGACCACACCTTGAGTATTGTGTGCCGTTTTGGTCGCCTTATCTGAGGAAGGATGTTCTTGCCATGGAGGGAGTGCAGCGAAGATTCACCAGACTGATACCTGGGATGGCAGGAATGACGTATGAGGAGAGATTGGGTCGATTGGGCTTATACTCACTGGAGTTTAGAAGAATGAGAGGGGATCTCATTGAAACTTATAAAATTCTAACAGGACTAGACAGACTAGATGCAGGAAGGATGTCCAGAACCAGGGGTCACAGTCTAAAGATATGGGGTAAGCCATTTAGGACAGAGATGAGGAGGAATTTCTTCACTCAGAGAGTGGTGAACCTGTGGAATTCTCTACCACAGAAGGCAGTTGAGGCCAATTTATTAAATATATTCAAGAAGGAGTTAGATATGTTTCTTAAGGCTAAAGGGATCAAGGGATATGGGGAGAAAGCAGGGACAGGGTACTGAGTTTGGATGATCAGCCATGAACTCATTGAATGGCGGAGCAGGCTCGAGGGGCTGAATGGCCGACTCCTGCTCTTGTCTTCTATCTTTCTATGTTTCTATGAACAGACTGGGGAGAAACAGACTGGGGGCACAGACAGGGGGCAATGGACTGGGGGGCACAGACTGGGGGGAACAGACTGGGGGGCACAGACTGGGGGCAACAGACTGGGGGGCACAGACTGGGAGCAACAGACTGGGGGGCACAGACTGGGGGCAACAGACTGGGGGCACAGACTGGGGGGGCACAGACTGGAGGCCACAGACTGGGGGCAACAGACTGGGGGCACAGACTGGGGGGGCACAGACTGGGGGCAACAGACTGGGGGCACAGACTGGGGGGAAACAGACTGAGGGGAAACAGACTGGGGGGAAACAGACTGGGGGCAACAGACTGGGGCAACAGACTGGGGGGAAACAGACTGGGGCAACACTGGGAGAAACAGACTGGGAGATACAGACTGGGGGAAACAGACTGGGGGGAAACAGACTGGGGGAAACAGACTGGGGAAACAGGTGGGGGGAAACAGACTGGGGAAACAGACGGGGGAAACAGACTGGGGAAACAGACTGAGGGGGAACAGACTGGTGGGAAACAGACTGGGGCAACAGACTGGGGGAAACAGACTGGGGGGCACAGACGGGGCACAGACTGGGGGAACAGACTGGGGGGCACAGATTGGGGGATACAGACTGGGGGAACAGACTGGGGGCACAGACTGGAGCAACAGACTGGGGAGAAACAGACTGGGGCACAGAATGGGGGACAGATTGGGGGGGACAGACTGGGGGCACAGACTGGAGGGGACAGACTGGGGGGACAGACTGGGGGGTCAGACTGGGGGTACAGACTAGGGGCACAGATTGATCCCAGGCTTGTGCTGTTTGCCACTCTCGGCCACAGCAATGATGGGTTTTGATATAATTGGCCCGCTCTGGACCAGAATGGACAGAAAATGTCCCAGGTCCCCAGTCCTGATCCACATCCAGTGAGGGGATGTGTGTGGATATCGAATGAGGAGAGCAACGGGAATCGAATCATGTCCAGAGTCAGACATGAAGAATGTGCCTCAGTCTGAGAGAGTAGGCAATGCTCGTGGGACCCACAGCCAGAGGGGGGGAGGGGGAGGGTCAGAGGTCGGCGAGGGGTGGGTGGGAGGGGTGAGGAGGTGAGGGCTGAGGGGGGTTGGGGCGATGGTGGTGAGAGGGTAAGAGGGGTGAGATGTAATACAGCTGTTGGTTTATCAAACATCCATGGCCCAAAACATTTTCCTTTAAAGTCTGAAATCCCACAAGCATCGGCCAAGGCAGGAAGTGCTATCAGAACAAGTGACCATGGGGACATAAGAACATAAGAAATAGGAGCAGGAGTAGGCCAATCGGCCCCTCGATACTGCTCCACCATTCAATAAGATCATGGCTGATCTGATCCTAACTGCCAATCCACTATCACAGAACCATCTCCTGAATCTAACAGAATTAGACACACGAAATAGGAGCAGGATCAGGCTACACGGCCCCTGGGCCCGCTCCGCTACCCACAGGGCCATGACCGATCCGAACCTAGACTCATGTCCAAATTCCTGCCCGCTCCCCGTAACCCTTAATTCCCTTTACTTCTAGGAAACTGTCTATTTCTGTTTTAAATTTATGTAATCACAGAATCACAGAAATCACAGAAACCCCACAGTGCAGATAGAGGCCATTTCGGCCCATCGAGCCTGCACCGACACATATCCCACCCGATCCCCGTTACCCCTACACCAACACATATCCCACCCTATCCCCGTAACCCCACGTATTTAATCCCCCTAACACTAAGGGTCAATTTATTATAGCCAATCAACCTAACCCGCACATCTTTGGACTGTGGGAGGAAACCCACATAGACAGTCACCCGAGGCCGGATTTGAACCCGGGTCCCTGGCGCTGTGAGGCAACAGTGCTAACCACTATGCCACCGTGCTGCCCTGTAGCTTCTACAGTTTTTTGGGGCAGCATATTCCATGGACCTACCATGTTGCTGCTCCTGTCCTCACCCAACCTCCAGGCACTTTACCAGTTGCAGTCAGTGGACAATGAGCAGCAGCAGCTCCCAGGACACTGAGGCTAATTGCAGCATGCACGCTGGGCACCTCTCAGCCCCCAACACCTGGCCTGAACACCTGCCCGCAACACCTGGCCTGAACACCTGGCCTGAACACCTGGCCCCAACACCTGGCCCCAACACCTGGCCTGAACACCTGGCCCCAACACCTGGCCTGAACACCTGCCCGCAACACCTGGCCTGAACACCTGGCCCCAACACCTGGCCTGAACACCTGCCCGCAACACCTGGCCTGAACACCTGGCCTGAACACCTGGCCTGAACACCTGGCCCCAACACCTGGCCTGAACACCTGCCCCCAACACCTGGCCCCAACACCTGGCCTGAACACCTGCCCGCAACACCTGGCCTGAACACCTGGCCCCAACACCTGGCCTGAACACCTGGCTTGAACACCTGCCCGCAACACCTGGCCTGAACACCTGCCCCCAACACCTAGCCTGAACACCTGGCCCCAACACCTGCCCGCAATACCTGCCCCCAACACCTGGCCCCAACACCTGCCCTGAACACCTGGCCTGAACACCTGGCCCCAACACCTGCCCGCAACACCTGGCCCCAACACCTGCCCCCAACACCTGGCCCCAACACCTGCCCTGAACACCTGGCCTGAACACCTGCCCGCAACAACTGGCCTGAACACCTGGCCCCAACACCTGCCCCCAACACCTGCCCTGAACACCTGCCCGCAACACCTGGCCTGAACACCTGCCCCCAACACCTGGCCTGAACATGTGAGTGAATGTGAACGAGTGTGAATGAAAGTGAGAGTGAGTGTGAAAGTGAGTGTGAGTGTGAGTGTGAGATTGTCGGACGGTAAGTGTGTGAGTGATGAGAGGGTTTGAAGGTGCTGGATCTGCGGGTGGTTCCAGCGGATGTAGGGCTGGTGATGGACGCTCACCTCCAGCGGAGCTGGGATCTGTTAACGGCAAAGTGGAGGGAGACAGAGGCAGCCAGCCTGACCCTTGCTTGGAGCAGGAATTAGAATAGATTCTTTGAATGAGACGGCGGCGGCGGGGGGTAATCCAGTGTCGGAATGTATTGCCGAAGGTCCTTCTATTGCGCACAAGCTCCGGGAGGCCCCAGGGATTGTTAGTCTGTGCAGAATCCTGGCGCCGCCGCTCCAATCTGCCGGGTTTAGGGCCAGCGCGGTTTAGGGCTCGATTGAAGAGGGATTGGTGAGCTCGATGTTGTGGGTTTTGGGATCTGGTCTTTCCTCTGTTGTAATTGTGGCATTTGCCCCATGGCGAGGGGTTCGTGTTACACTGATGTTGGGGATTAACCCGGTTCCCCCCCGAGATCAGCTCAGTACAGAAAGAAAAAAACCACAAACTGAGGAATTCAGGAACGAGGTTGTGTGAATCTTTATGAATTTTGGCAAAAAATTAAGCACTTTTCTAAACCATGTGGAAATAAAGTCTGAGTCATGGAGTGAGTTTGTGAGGCGCTGGATGAAAGCCCAGCATCTGTAACCAGAGAGGCATTGTCCTCAGGCAGAGTGACAAATATCAGCTGGTTAGACAGAGCCAGCCTGGATTTGTAACGGGTTAGTCATGTCTAACCTAGTTGAATTTTTTGAGGAGGTCACTAACGTGGTAGATAAGGGAATGTCGATGGATGTTGTTTATATGGACTTCCAAAAACATTCGACAAGGTTCCACATAAGAGACTGTTAACAGAAATGAGAGTCGGTGGCATTGGAGGCCACCTATTGGCTGGACAGGGGAGGTAAGTGACAGAGCTCGAGATAATAAGTATATTCCCCAATTGGCAGGATGTGACAAGTGGTGTTCCCCAGGGATCTGCACTGGGGCCTCAGCTTTTCACTATATTTAGTTGTGGAAGATTCCAGAACAAGGGAGCATAAGCTTAAAATTAAGGCCAGGCCGTTCAGGGATGATGTCAGGAGGCACTTCTTCACACAAAGGGCACTGGAAATCTGGAACTCTCGCCATCAAAAGGCTGGTGATGCTGGGGGTCAGTTGAGATGGGGGAGGGGAGAGGGAGAGAGAGAGAGAGAGAGAGAGAGGGGAAGCAGGTGTGTTAAATGAATTCCCTCGTCTGTATTTGGACAATGATTCAGTTTTGTACGAAGTTTGTGCTGCTTCTAATTTTAATACAACAATCCCATTGAATTTGTCGGCATTGAGTCTAAATTCCCAACTGGCCACCAGCAGCTCCTGTGATCACAGCTGCCCTCAGGTGGGCAATGATGGAACAACAGCCAATGTAAAACACTGCAGATGCTGGAAATCTGAAATAACAGAAAATGCTGGAGATACTCAGCAGGTCAGGCAGCGTCTGTGAGAGAGAAACAGAGTTAACGTTTCAGTTCGATGACCCTTCATCAGAACCGTAAAATGCTACAGATGTAACCAATGCCCCCCTAAGGTGCGCAGGGGAAAGAACAAAAGGGAAGGTCTGAGATAGGGTGGAGGGCAGGAGAGATTAAATGACAAAAGGGATGATGGTATAAGGCAAACGAAGATGCTAATGTGACAAGTAAAGAAGTAAAAGATGGGTCCAAGACAGTGTTCCCTGTAAGGTGAACATTTTTGTTTACCAAAGGAATTAAAGGATATTGGCCAAAGGCGGATATAGGTCGAAGATCAGTCAGGATCTCATTGACTGGCGGAACAGGCTCGAGGGGCTGAACGGCCTCCTCCTGTTCCTATGTGCGCAGCCACGTACTGCTCCAGGGAAACTGTGCAGCTGTCTTGCTGGCATTTCAATGTAAAAACCGCACATGCACAGCCCCCTAATGGGGCCGCGAAGGAGGTGTAAACGGCAAAAGCAAAATTATTACCAACAGCTGCTGTCCAAAAAATGGGGGCAGTGGTTATGGTCTGAAATTGTTGAATTCATTGTCGAGTCTGGAAGGCTGTAAAGTGTCTAATCAAAAGAGGTGGTGCTGTTCCTCGAGCTTACATTGAGCTTCATTGAAACAGTGTCGGAGTGGGATGGAGAATTAAAGCGACAAGGCGGCCCAGCAGCGCCTATATTTCCTAAGGAGGCTGAAGGGATGTAACCTGTCACCCCTGATCCTCTCTAACTTTTACCGCTGCACAATAGAGCATCCTGACAAACTGTATCACAGTGTGGTATGGCAGCTGTAGCTACTATGACCGGAAAGCCCTGCAGCGGGTAGTCAAAACTGCCCAACGCATTACCGGCACCCGGCTACCGACCATAGAGCACATATACCAGAAACGCTGTCTACGGAGGTCACGTTCCATTGTCAAAGACCCTACCCACCCCAGCCACAGTCTGTTCGCCCTCCTGCCATCTGGGAGACGCTACAGATGCATTCGCACCCGTACGACCAGATTTAGGAACAGCTTCTTTCCCAGGGCTGTCATCCTACTGAACTCCACAAATAAACTCTAAAGCCTGCACATCTGCCAATGCACTTTATTATGTTATGTTTATGTTAATGTATTACAAGCCAAATGTATGTTGAATGTTTAAATGTCTTAATCTAAATGTACACTCTCGGGAGCTGCAAGCCTACATTTCGTTGTACTGCACTTGTGCACTAACAATGACAATAAAAGTTGATTTGATTTGAGGCTAGGGGTCATGCTTGCTGACTGAACGGAGGTGTTCCGCAAAGCGGTCACCCAATTTGCATTTGGTCTCCCCAATGCGCTTGCTTGGATGAGTGCAGCTCCAACAACACAAGAACCTCAACACCATCCAGGACAAAGCAGCCCGCTTGATTGGCACCCCATCCACCACCTTAAACATTCACTCCCTCCACCACCGGCATACCGTGGCTGCAGTGTGTACCATCTACAAGATGCACTGCAACAACGCGCAAACCCGCGACCTCTTCCACCTAGGACAAGGGCAGCAGGCGCATGGGAACACCACCACCTCCAAGTTCCCCTCCAAGTCACACACCATCCTGATATAGAAGTATATCGCCGATCCTTCATCGTCGCTGGGTCAAAATCCCAGAACTCCCGCCCCAACAGCACTGTGGGAGCACCTTCACCACACAGACTGCAGCGGTTCAAGAAGGCGGCTCACCACCACCTTCGAGGGCAATTAGGGATGGGCAATAAATGCTGGCCTTGCCAGCGACACTCACATCCCATAAACAAATTTAAAAAAAGCTTATGGGTTGGAGTCCCAATCCAAAGACGTGAGCGCATAATCTAGGCAGACACTCCCAGTACCATACTGAGGGAGCGCCGCACTGTCGGAGGGGCGGCGCTGAGGGAGCGCCGCACTGTCGGGGGGGCGGCGCTGAGGGAGCACTGAGGCGTCTTTCACAACCTCAGGACATCCCAAAACACTTTACAGCCAATGAAGTACATTTTGAAGTGTACTGTTGTAATGTAGGAAACACAGCAGCCAATTTACAAACAGCAAGATCCCACCAACTGCAATGTGATAATGACCAGATAATCTGTTTTAGTAATGTTGTTTGACAGATAAATATTGGCCCCAGGACACTGAGGAGAACTCCCCCTGCTCTTCAAAATAGTGCCATGGGATCTTTTATGTTCACTTGAGAGAGGGCAGATTAACTCTGATTGAACAAATTGCCTTTTCCCGTGAGCCCTGTGACGAAAGGCATGACCCGAAATGTTACTCTGTCTTTCCTCGGACAGGTGTGTCGGATTGGCTCCGGATTCGCAGACTCCACATTTAGATTGCTTTTGTATTTTTCTGCTGCTTTTCTGGGGTGGAGTGGGATAAAAAGTTCAAGGAATAACAGCTGCCATAAAACACCCGGCTACAAGGTTAATAGTGACTTTATTATAAAATATACAAATACATTCATCCCTTTACCAGAGCTTGCGAGAGAGAAAATACAATATAGCCATAAGACACACGGCGGGAGGGGGAGGTCATAGTCATAGAGTTATACAGCACAGAAAGAGACCCTTCGGCCCATCATGTCTGCACCGGCCATCAAGCTCTCGCTATTCTAATCCCATTTTCCAACACTTGGTCCGTAGCCTTGTATGCTATGGTGTTTCAAGTGCTCATCTAAATGCTTCTTGAATGTTGTGGGGATGGCATTAAAAAAGAAATTAGAGAAACATGCAATAAGGGCACAGCAGTCATCATGGGTGACTTTAATCTAAATATAGATTGGGCTAACCAAATTAGTAACAATACTGTGGAGGAGGAATTCCTGGAGTGTTTACGGGATGGTTTCCTGGACCAATATGTCGAGGAACCAACCAGAGATCAGGCCATCTTAGACTGGGTATTTTGTAATGAGAAAGGATTAATTAGCCATCTTGTTGTACGAGGCCCCTTGGGTCGGAGCGATCATAATATGATCGAATTCTTCATTAAGATGGAGAGTGAAGTAGTTGACTCAGAGACTAGGGTCCTGAATTTAAATAAAGGAAACTATGATGGTATGAGGCGCGAGTTGGGTAGGATTGATTGAGGAATGTCACTCAAAGGATTGACGGTGGATAGGCAATGGCAAACATTCAAAGACCGCATGGATGAACTACAGAATTTGTTCATTCCAGTTTGGCATAAAAATAAAACAAAAAAGGTGACTCAACCGTGGCTAACAAGGGAAATTAGGGATAGCATAAGATCCAAGGAGAGGACATATAAATTGGCCAGAAAAAGCAGTAAACTTGAGGATTGGGAGCAGTTTAGGATTCAACAAAGGAGGACAGAGATTAATTAAGAAGGGGAAAATTAAATGAGAGTAAGCTTGCAGGGAACATAAAAACTGACTGTAAAAGCTTTTATAGATATGTGAAGAGAAAAAGATTGGTGAAGTCAAGCGTAGGGCCCTTGCAGTCAGAATAAGGGGAATTTATAATGGGGAACAAAGAAATGGCAGACCAATTAAATACATATTTTAGTTCTGTCTTCACAAAGGAGGACACAAATAACCTCCCAGAGATGTTGGGGAACATAGGGTCTGATGAAAGGGAGGAACTGAAAGAAATCAGTATTTGTAGGGAAATGGTGTTAGGGAAATTGATGGGATTGAAGGCGGATAAATCCCCAGGGCCTGATAATCTACATCCTAGGGTACTTAAGGAAGTGGCCCTAGAAATAGTAGATGCATTGCTGATCATCTTCCAACATTCGATGGAATCTGCAACAGTACCCATGGATTGGAGGGTAGCTAATGTTACCCCACTATTCAAAAAGGCTGGTAGAGAGAAAACAGGGAATTACAGACCGGCAAGCCTGACATCGGTAGTGGGGAAAATGCTAGAGTCCATTATAAAAGATGTAATAGCAGAGCACTTGGAAAACAGTGACAGGATCGGACAAAGTCAACATGGATTTACAAAAGGTAAATCGTGCTTGACTAATCTACTGGAATTTTTTGAGGATGTAACTGGTAGATAAGGGAGAACCAGTGGATGTGGTGTATTTGGACTTTTAGAAGGCTTTTGATAAGGTCCCACATAAGAGATTAGCGTGTAAAGTTAAGGCACATGGGATTGGGGGCAAGGTATTGACCTGGATAGAGAACTGGTTGGCAGACAGAAAGCAAAGAGTTGGAATAAACGGGTCTTTTTCCGAGTGGCAGGCAGTGACTAGTGGGGTACCGCAGGGATCGGTCCTTGGACCTCAGCTATTAATATATATATTAATGATCTAGACAAGGGAACTAGATGTAATATCTCCAAATTTGCAGACGACACAAAGCTGGGTGGGCGTGTGTGCTGTGAGGAGGATGCCGAGAAACTCCAGGATGATTTGGACAGGTTGGGTGATTGGGCAAAAGCATGGCAGATGCAATATAACGTGGATTGGGAGAAGGAGAAGTGCAACGAGACCTGGGTGTCCTTGTGCACCAGTCGCTGAAGGTAAGCATGCAGGTGCAGCAGGCGGTTAAGAAGGCAAATGGTATGTTGGCCTTTGTAGCGAGAGGGTTTGAGTACAGGAACAAGGATGTCTTGCTGCAGTTGTACAGGGCCTTGGTGAGACCACACCTCAAGTATTGTGTGCAGTTTTGGTCACCTTATCTGAGGAAGGATGTTCTTGCCATGGAAGGAGTTCAGCGAAGATTCACCAGGCTGATACCTGGGATGGCAGGAATGACGTATGAGGAGAGATTGGGATGATTGGGCTTGTACTTGCTGGAGTTTAGAAGAACGAGAGGGTATCTCATTGAAACTTATAAAATTCCGACAGGACTGGACAGACTAGATGCAGAAAGGATTTTCCCGATGGTCGGGGAGTCCAGAACCAGGGGTCACAGTCTAAGGATGAGTAGGACATTTAGGACAGAAATGAGGAGGAATTTCTTCACCCAGAGAGTGGTGAACCTGTGGAATTCTCTACCACAGAAGGCAGTAGAAGCCAATTCATTAAATCTATTCTAGAAGGAGTTGGATATATTTCTTAAGGCTAAAGGGATCCAGGGGTATGGGGAGAAAGCAGGGACCGGGTACAGAAATTGGATGATCAGCCATGATCGCATTGAATGGTGGAGCAGGCTCGAGGGGCCGAATGGCCTACTCCTGCTCCTATCTTCTATGTTTCTATGTGAGGGGTCCTGCCTCTACCACCCTTTCAGGCAGTGAGTTCCAGATTCCAACCACCCTCTGGGTGAAAACGTTTTTCCTCAAATCCCCTCTAAACCTCCTGCCCCTTACCTTGAAACTATGCCCCCTGGTTATTGACCCCTCTACTAAGGGTAAAAGTTCCTTTCTATCTACCCTATCTATGCCCCTCATAATTTTCTACACCTCAATCAGGTCCCCCCTCAGCCTTCTCTGCTCCAAGGAAAACAACCCCAGCCTGTCCAGTCTCTCTTCATAGCTGAAGTGCTCCAGCCCAGGTAATATCCTGGTGAATCTCCTCTGCACCCTCTACAAGCAATCACATCCTTCCTATAGTGTGGCGACCAGAACTGCACACAGTATTCCAGCTGTGGCCTAACTAGCGTTTTGTACAGCTCCATCATAACCTCCCTGCTCTTATATTCTATGCCTCGGCTAATGAAGGTAAGTATCCCATATGTCTTTTTAACCACCTTATCTACCTGTCTTGCTGCCTTCAGGGATCTATGCACATGCAGGGTCCCTCTAATCCTCTGTCCTTCCTAGGGTCCTACCATTCATTGTGTATTCCCTTGCCTTGTTAGTCCTCCCAAAATGCATCACCTCACACTTTTCAGGGTTAAATTTCATTTGCTACTGTTCTGCCCATCTAACCAACCCGTCTATATCGTCCTGTAGCCTGAGGCTTCCCTCCTCGCTATTTACCACTCCACCAATTTTCATGCCATATGCAAACTTAATGAACATACCTCATACATTCATATCTAAATTCTTAATGTACACTACAAACAGCAAAGGACCTAGCATCGTATCCTGCGGTACACCACTGGACACAGGCTTCCAGTCACAAAAACAACCTACGACCATCACCCTCTGCCTCCTGCCACTAAGCCAATTTTGGATCCAATGTGCCAAATTGCCCTGGATCCCTTCTTGACCAGTCTCCCATGTGGGACTTTGTCAAAAGCCTTATTGAAGTCCATGTAGACTACATCAACTGCACTACCCTCATCCACACACCTAGACACCCCCTCGAAAAATTCAATCAAATTGATTAGACATGATCTCCCCCTGACAAAGCTATGCTGACTATCCTTGATTAATCCTTGCCTCTCCAAGTGGAGACTAATTCTGTCCCTCAGAATTTTTTCCAATAATTTCCCTACCACTGATGTTAGGCTCACTGGCCTGTAATTCCCTGGTTTATCCCTACTACCCTTCTTGAATAATGGTACTACGTTAGCTGTTCTCCAGTCCTCTGGCACCTTCCCTGTGGCCAGAGAGGTTCTGAAAATTTGTGTCAGAGCCCCTGCAATCTCCTCCCTTGCCTCACACAGCAGCCTGGGATACATCTCGTCAGGGCCTGGGGATTTATCCACTTTTAAGCCCGCTAAAACCGCTAGTACCTCTTCCCTCTCAATACTAATTTGTTCAAGTATATCACAATCCCCCTGCCTGATTTCTATGCCTACATCATCCTTCTCCATAGTGAACACAGAGGCAAAATATTAATTTAAAACCTCACCTACATCTTCCAGCTCTACACAAAGATTGCCACTTTGGTCCCTACTCTTTCCCTGGTTATCCTCTTGCCCTTAATATACTTATAAAACACCTTGGGATTTTCCTTTATTTTGCCCGCCAGTGTTTTTTCATGCCCCCTCTTCGCTCTAATTTTTTTTTTTTTTTTTAATGTACCCCCCTGCACTTTCTATACTTCTCTAGGGCTTCCACTGTTTTTAGTCCTTTGTATCTGCCAAAACCCTCCCTTTTTTGCCTAATCCATTTGTGTATTGGGGGGGGGGGGGGGGGGGAGGGACAGAGGGGGGGGAGGGACAGAGAGGGAGGAACAGCAACAATGTACATGCATGAAACCACCCTGGGCAACATCCTTTACATCAAATATACAAAATATTAACATAATCACAAGATTTTAAAGACAGCCGCACTCCAGAGAAAAATCAGAGGAAAATGCTGTGAATGTAACTTCACCCCCACCCCCACCCCCCATGCATTCACAGGAGCAGTGACAGTAAAACATTTCGCTCCCCCATCTGTACAGGATCAAACGCTCAAAGGAAGAGTGACTGCCCCAGGGAATTATCACACTGACACCATCACACTGTTCCTGACTGCAGGGAACAATTCAGGCTATGAGACAGATTCGGACGCAGGGTAAAACTGATGGAAATCTTCATCTTCCTCATCAGAATCCTGGAGAGAAACAGACAGAGACAATCACCTGGAGAAACACAGGAACCAGTAAACAGAGCCTGGCCCGCACACCCAGGGCAGGTACAGCACGGGTTAGATACAGAGTAAAGCTCCCTCGACACTGTCCCATCAAACACTCCCAGGGCAGGTACAGCATGGGTTAGATACAGAGTAAAGCTCCTTCTACACTGTCCCATCAAACACTCCCAGGGCAGGTACAGCACGGGTTAGATACAGAGTAAAGCTCCTTCTACACTGTCCCATCAAACACTCCCAGGGTAGGTACAGCACGGGTTAGATACAGAGTAAAGCTCCCTCTACACTGTCCCATCAAACACTCCCAGGGCAGGTACAGCATGGGTTATATACACAGAGTAAAGCTTCCTCTACACTGTCCCATCAAACACTCCCAGGGCAGGTACAGCATGGGTTATATACAGAGTAAAGCTTCCTCTACACTGTCCCATCAAACACTCCCAGGGTAGGTACAGCACGGGTTAGATACAGAGTAAAGCTCCCTCTACACTGTCCCATCAAACACTCCCAGGGCAGGTACAGCACGGGTTAGATACAGAGTAAAGCTTCCTCTACACTGTCCCATCAAACACTCCCAGGGCAGGTACAGCACGGGTTAGACACAGAGTAAAGCTCTAGCCTCCTGCATAGACCCAGTCCCATCAGGGTCAAATGTGGCCTTGCTTGTATCGGGCTGTGGCTCCGTGACTGAGCCACAATTACATCTGGATCCTGATCCGTTTCCAGCTCCCGCTGTAATCTGCCGGAACTGTCGTGTAAATTCCGGCCCACAATGCAGACCCAACGGTGATGAATTATGGGCTGATATTGGCACAGGTTGGGAGCTGGATTGCTGGTCCACAGCCTCGCTGCACTTCAGGTGTTTGGGGCCATGAACTTTCACCCCTCAGCTTGCACTAGATTCATCCTCGGGCCCCAAGGAGAGTTGTTTTCTGGCCACTGATGCTCTGTGCTGAGCTCCCACCTGTAAACATGCAGCACATCGCACACAGAACCTGCTCCCCAGACCGTCCCCATCTTCATCCTCGCCAGTCCTGTATAGGGAAAGATCTCCAGTTACTGTTTGTGACAACATGGGGTGAACAGATTCTTCATCTTAACAAATTCTTTACTAAGGAAAAAAAGCATTTGTATCCAAAAAAACAAACCAGTTAAACCACCTCCTCCGCCAACTCACGCTTTCAGAGAACGGGGGGGGGGGGGGGGGGGGGGGGTGCGGTGGTGGAGAAGGGCGGAGGGAGGCGAGGGATTGCGTTATCTGCAGATGTCCCTGTGTTGTCTACCTCGACTTGGATGCAAGATTATCTCAGGTCAGTTGTGGTGTTCTGGGGCTGAGGGACTCTTGAGATCTCTTCATTAAGGTGATTGGCAAAAGAGCCAGAGAGGAGATGAGGAGAATTGTTGTTGTGATCTGGAACGCACTGCCTGATAGTAATTTTCAAAAGGGGAATTGGATAAATATTTGAAGGGGAAAAATTTGCAGGGCTGTGGGGAAAGAACAGGGGAGTGGGACTAACTGGAGAGTTCTTTCAAAGAGCCGGCACAGGCATGATGGGCTGAATGGCCTCCTTCTGTGCTGTGTGATTCAATGATTCTATGCTTTGTTTATTCCCATACCATCCATTCTACAGATTAACTGGTCATTCATCTCATTGCTGTTTCTGGGATCTTGCTTTGTGCTCAATGGCTGCTGCGTATGAACCGAATATTGTGACATTGTAAAGTAATTGATTGTGTGTGAAGCGCGATAGAACGCTCTATAAACACATGCTGTCTTATCGCCACTCCACACTCCGGTGCTCGTGCTCTGAACCTACCCTTCTGCCACCTCGATCGATGATTTCTTGGAGCCGGATCCGAGGAAACCAAATCTCTTGCCCGTCCACAACAGGAGCACAATGACCACCAGCAGAGACGGGAGCACCACCAGGAGCAGCAAAACCACAGCCACACTGAGGCGAAACGGGAGAACTGCACAAAGGAAGAGAAACAAGAGCAATTACACAGAATATACGGCACAGAAACAGGCCATTCGGCCCAACCAGTCTGGGCTGGTGTTTATGTTCCTCACGAGCCTCCTCCCATTCAATCTGCCTCATCTCAGCCTTTCAGCCTATCTTTCTGTTCCCTTTCCTCTCATGTACTCATCTAGTTTCCTTTTGAAAGCATCTAAACTATTCGCCTCAACCACTCCCGGTGGTAGCGAGTTCCATATTCTAACCACTCTGAGTAAAGAAATGTCTCCTCGTTTCCCTATTGGATTTATTAGTAACCAATGTTCCCTTTAAGCTGTGCAGCGCTCTCGGGGTCCCTCCCAGCCGGCGAGCGGGCTTTTAAAGTGGAAAAAAATGCTCATGCGCGAATTCTGAATGGGCAACGCGGCCCTAAAAAAAATTAACAGGGAACATTGTTAGCAACTATCTTATATTGATGGCTCCCAGTCGTGGCGATGGATGGACCGATGCAGACAGGGAGGAGGCAGAGGGACATACGCTGGGGCAGGTTCCCCTGGGGTGGGCCCAACACCATGGACTGAAGGGTTGACCTTGGGGGAGCTGTACTGCCCCAGACTGCTGTTGATTGGCTCCTAGAACAGGTCCTCACATACCCGACGTCCCTTCTGTGGAGACTCCATGGCATCAAAACACCAAGAGCCTCGCTCCAAGAATCTACACCAAGAGCCTCGCTCCGAGAATCTACACCAGGAACTCGACGGGAGTCAGCTGGGGAGAGGGGGTAAAGTGGGGAAGATAGAATCAAACCAGAAGCCCTCCACTCTGAGGGACCATGTCGTTATAGCCTGACTGCACTGAAACGGGGACAGGATTGAAAATTAGCCTCGAAATTGGGACATTTAAGGAGCAAGAGCGTTCCAATACTCGCTTTAACCAGCTGACCTCTCTCGGTGACGGTGAGGACACTGGTCGGCATCTCGCTGCTCAGGTCTGGCGGGTTCTGCACCACACAACTAAACGTTCCATTGTCGCTCTGCGTCAGATTCATCACGATGATGGAGGCATTGCCTTTCCTGACCTCCCCATTCCACAGGACTCGATCCTTGAAGGGGCTGTTCAGGGCCGGAAACACCTCGGACTGATAGTGAAGAATCTAAGTTGGGAGAGAGAGAGATGGAGGATGAACCGGTTTAGTCCCAACACTCAAAGTTTATTCCATTCCAGCCACAGAGCAACAATTTGCAGAAATCCCTCCCCCCACAGTGGGTGATGCCACATTTGGTTGACATCCCCAGCAGTCCATATCCTGGCACTAACCATGGGCAATGCCACGGAAGGTCTCCTAGCTAATCGCAATTAGTGTTGCCCATGGCGCTCCATGTTGGGAATCCTTAGAGATTGTGGCTGGGCGTCAGGTCAGCTGGGAGACGGATAGAAGATGCCCCACAGCTCCAACTACTGCTGGAAGGCCTGAACTGCAGGGTAAGGACAGGGAAGAATATTGCATTTAAAGTGCAAGAGTTACCCAAGGCATCACAGGAAATAAATATCATAAAACAGGAAGTCCCAAGAAATATATTTAAACTGTTGAATTGAAGTGCCGTTTGCCCCTTCCAGAGACACAGGCACATAATCCAGCCCGACACTCCAGTGCAGTACTGAGGGAGCGCTGCACTGTCAGAGGTGCCGTCTTTTAGATGAAATGTTAAAACCGAGGCCCCATCTGCTCTCTCAGGTGGATGCAAAAGATCCCACGGCCACTATTGGAAGAGCAGGGGCGTTCTCCCTGGTGCCCTGGCCAATATTCATCCCTCAATCAACATCACTGAAACAGATTATCTGGTCATCATCACATTGCTGTGTGTGGGATCTTGCTGTGCACAAATTGGCTGCCGCGTGGCCTACATTACAACAGTGACTACACTTCAAAAAGTACTTCATTGGCTGTAAAGCACTTTGGGACGTCCTGAAGTTGTGAAAGGCGCTGTAAAAATGCAAGTCTTTCTTTTAGTAAAATATCATCACTGTTTAATCAGCCCGAACTATCTTCCGCAATTACAAAACACTGCCACTCGATGGCGCATGAGCCACACTTTACAACACTCAGACCACAGGAGCCCTGCAGGGAGAGACTGTCTGATGGGATGTCACTTCACCCCCTTCCTCAATCCACCATCTAACTCCTCACCCCCTTCCTCAATCCACCATCCAACTCCTCACCCCCTTCCTCAATCCACCAGCCAACTCCTCACCCCCTTCCTCAATCCACCATCCAACTCCTCACCCCCTTCCTCAATCCACCAGCCAACTCCTCACCCCCTTCCTCAATCCACCATCCAACTCCTCACCCCCTTCCTCAATCCACCATCCAACTCCTCACCCCCTTCCTCAATCCACCATCTAACTCCTCACCCCCTTCCTCAATCCACCATCCAACTCCTCACCCCCTTCCTCAATCCACCAGCCAACTCCCCACCCTCACACACACACACTGTACCCCATCCAACTCCCCACCCTCACACACACTGTACCCCATCCAACTCCCCACCCTCACACACACTGTACCCCATCCAACTCCCCACCCTCACACACACTGTACCCCATCCAACTCCCCACCCTCACACACACTGTACCCCATCCAACTCCCCACCCTCACACACACTGTACCCCATCCAACTCCCCACCCTCTCACACACTGTACCCCATCCAACTCCCCACCCTCACACACTGTACCCCATCCAACTCCCCACCCTCACACACTGTGCCCCATCCAACTCCCCACCCTCACACACACTGTACCCCATCCAACTCCCCACCCTCACACACACTGTACCCCATCCAACTCCCCACCCTCACACACACTGTACCCCATCCAACTCCCCACCCTCTCACACACTGTACCCCATCCAACTCCCCACCCTCTCACACACTGTACCCCATCCAACTCCCCACCCTCACACACTGTGCCCCATCCAACTCCCACCCTCACACACACTGTACCCCATCCAACTCCCCACCCTCACACACACACACTGTACCCCATCCAACTCCCCACCCTCACACACACTGTACCCCATCCAACTCCCCACCCTCACACACACTGTACCCCATCCAACTCCCCACCCTCACACACACTGTACCCCATCCAACTCCCCACCCTCACACACACTGTACCCCATCCAACTCCCCACCCTCACACACACTGTACCCCATCCAACTCCCCACCCTCACACACACTGTACCCCATCTAACTCCCCACCCTCTCACACACACTGTACCCCATCCAACTCCCCACCCTCACACACACTGTACCCCATCCAACTCCCCACCCTCACACACACTGTACCTCATACAACTCCCCACCCGCGCACACTGTGCCCCATCCAACTCCCCACCCTCACACACACTGTACCCCATCCAACTCCCCACCCTCACACACTGTACCCCATCCAACTCCCCACCCTCACACACACTGTACCCCATCCAACTCCCCACCCTCACACACACTGTACCCCATCCAACTCCCCACCCTCACACACACACACTGTACCCCATCCAACTCCCCACCCTCACACACACACTGTACCCCATCTAACTCCCCACCCTCTCACACACACTGTACCCCATCCAACTCCCCACCCTCACACACACTGTACCCCATCCAACTCCCCACCCTCACACACACTGTACCCCATCCAACTCCCCACCCTCTCACACACTGTACCCCATCCAACTCCCCACCCTCACACACTGTGCCCCATCCAACACCCCACCCTCACACACACTGTGCCCCATCCAACTCCCCAGCCTCACACTGTACCCCATCCAACTCCCCACCCTCACACACACTGTACCCCATCCAACTCCCCACCCTCACACACACTGTACCCCATCCAACTCCCCACCCTCACACACACTGTACCCCATCCAACTCCCCACCCTCACACACACTGTACCCCATCCAACTCCCCACCCTCACACACACTGTACCCCATCCAACTCCCCACCCTCACACACACTGTACCCCATCCAACTCCCCACCCTCACACACACTGTACCCCATCCAACTCCCCACCCTCACACACACTGTACCCCATCCAACTCCCCACCCTCACACACACTGTACCCCATCCAACTCCCCACCCTCACACACACTGTACCCCATCCAACTCCCCACCCTCACACACACTGTACCCCATCCAATTCCCCCATACAGTTCAGGGAGGTGCCAAGTCCAAACGCTGGTCTGTGCTGAATTAGCCGAGTTTGGGGAGCAGCATTTAGTGTGCGACAATTGGTCTTAGCACCAAGCTAATATCAGCCGTTGCTGCCACCGTGGTCCAGGCTGACAGGAGGGATAAGACTCTGAAACTGTAAAAGCTGCTGTGCCTGTTAACGGTACTTTAGAATCTTCAACAGAGGAGAAAAGTGGGTAAAATATATATATCAGAGTGTGTGCAACAGTGGAGCCTGTAGAGATTGTGGGCAATGGAATCACAGAGTCTCCAGCACAGGAACAGGCCATTGGGCCAAACTGGTCCGTGCTGGTGTTTATGCTCCACACGGGCCTCCTTCATCTCACCCCATCAGCACAGACTTCTATTCCTTTCTCCATCATGTGTTTATCTAGCATCCCTTTAAATGCAATAAGGGTTGGATGGACCCATGCATTCAATGTGTTCATTTCCGATTGCAATGGTTATTGCAGCAGCTGCACTAGACTGAACCCGAGGTGTGTGAAAGGCAGAGAAAGGCTTGATCGGGTGGATGCAGTGAGGATGTTTCCACTGATGGGTGAGACTAGAACTAGGGGGCATAATCTTAGAATAAGGGGCTGCCCTTTCAAAACTGAGATGAGGAGAAACTTCTTCACTCAGAGGGTAGTAAATCTATGGAATTTGCTACCCAGAGCGCTGTGGAAGCTGCAACATTAAATAAAGATAGACATTTTCCTAGCAGATAAGGGAATTAGGGGTTACGGTGAGAGGGCAGGGAAGTGGACGGGAGTCTAGGTTCAGATCAGCCATGATCCTATTGAATGGCGGCAGGCCCGAGGGGCTGTATGGCCTACTCCTGCTCCTATTTCTTATGTTCTTATGTAGGAGATCCCAGGGTTAGCAAATATATAAAGGGCCTGTTAATGTGAAATGGCAGGGTTGTAAAGCAGAGTGTTCCACACCCTCCTCAAAACAACCAACAACAGCTCCCATCCTTTGGGGAGCGGGCTTGGCGAGTCAGTGGCTCACAGTCTCCTCGTGCGTGACTGGACCGAGAGGATCAGTTTGGAGATATCATTTACTGAGATGGCCCACCATCGCCCTGTAAACAGCAATCACTCTCAGGAAGGAAGGGGCCGAACACACGGAGCCAACGGCAATTAAACAAATAACATCGAGCTTTGATGTAGCTTATCTTCAATCAAAGCATTGGAAAAATCACAGTGCGTCAGACACATGGGGTCAGGACCGAGGGAAATGCAACACTGTGCAGCAACATAATTACCAACAAACGTGCATTTCTATCGCACTTCAGGACGTCCTTTACAGCCAATGAAGTACTTTTGAAGTGTAGTCACTGTTGTAACGTGGGAAACAAGGCAACCAATTTGTGCACAGCAAGCTCCCACAAACAGCAATGTGAAAATGACCAGATACTCTGTTTTAGTGATGTTGGATGAGGGATAAATATTGGCCCAGGACACCAGGGAGAACTCCCCTGCTGTTCTTCAAAATAGTGCCGTGGGACCTTTTAGAGGGTGGATGGGTTGGTTTAACAGCTCTTCTGAAAGACGACACCTTCAACAGTGCAGCGCTGCCTCAGTACTGCCCCTCCGACAGTGCAGCGCTGCCTCAGTACTGCCCCTCCGACAGTGCAGCGCTGCCTCAGTACTGCCCCTCCGACAGTGCAGCGCTGCCTCAGTACTGCCCCTCTGACAGTGCAGCGCTGCCTCAGTACTGCCCCTCCGACAGTGCAGCGCTGCCTCAGTACTGCCCCTCCGACAGTGCAGCGCTGCCTCAGTACTGCCCCTCCGACAGTGCAGCGCTGCCTCAGTACTGCCCCTCCGACAGTGCAGCGCTGCCTCAGTACTGCCCCTCCGACAGTACTGCACTGCCTCAGTACTGCCCCTCCGACAGTACTGCACTGCCTCAGTACTGCCCCTCCGACAGTACTGCACTGCCCCTCCGACAGTGCAGCACTGCCTCAGTACTGCCCCTCCGACAGTACTGCATTGCCTCAGTACTGCCCCTCCGACAGTACTGCACTGCCTCAGTACTGCCCCTCCGACAGTGCAGCACTGCCTCAGTACTGCCCCTCCGACAGTGCAGCACTGCCTCAGTACTGCCCCTCCGACAGTGCAGCACTGCCTCAGTACTGCCCCTCCGACCGTGCGGCACATAAGAATTAAGAGCAGGAGTCAGCCATACGGCCCCTCGAGCCTGCTCCGCCATTCAATAAGATCATGGCTGATCTTAGTTCTCAACTTTACTTCCCCGCCCGATCTCCATATCCCTCGATTCCCCTAGAGTCCAAAAATCTATCAGCCTCAGCATCCACAGCCCTTTGGGGTAGAGAATTCTAAAGATTCACAACTCTCCGAGTGAAGAAATTCCTCATCTCGGTCTTAAATGGCCGACCCTTTATCCTGAGACTATGTCCCCTAGTTCTAGACACTCCAGCCAGGGGAAACAACCTCTCAGCATTTACCTGTCAATCCCCCTGAGAATCTTGTGTTTCAATGAGGTCACCTCTCATTCTTCTAAACTCCAGAGAGTATCGGCCCATTCTACTCAATCTCTCCTCATCGGACAGTCCTCTCACCCCAGGAATCAATCCAGTGAAACTTTGTTGCACCACCTCTAAGGCATGTATGTACTCTCTCAGTTAAGACAACCAGAACTGTGCCCAGTGCTCCAGGTGTGGTCTCACCAAGGCCCTGTACAATTGGAGCAAGACTTCCTCACTCTAATACTCCAACCCCCTTGCAATAAAGGCACCTTATCGAATGCCTTTTGGGAATCCAAATATACTCTACATCCACTGGTTTCACTTCATCTACCCTGCTAGTTACATCCTCAAAACACTAATAAATTTGTTAAACACGATTTCCCTTTCATAAAACCATGTTGACTCTGCCTAATCATATTATGATTTCCCAAGTGCCCTGTTACCACTTCCTTAATAATGGATTCCAGCATTTTCCCGACAATTGATTCAAGAACCATGACATTCATTCTGCAAAGGGTTTACAGCTGGACAGACACAGAGAATAACAGATACCCGGGAGTGAGTTACAGGCTGGAATCTAATCGAGGGGTTTATATATAGAATAACAGATACCCGGGAGTGAGTTAATGGCTGGAATCTAATTGAGGAGTTTGGGGGGTATGAAAACAGTTCGCCAATAATATTAGTATATCTCCAACAAAATTAATTCCGATGGAGAAACTCCTTTAAACTTCCCTATCCCATCATGGGAAACATCACCTTCACAACATGGGTTCCCTGGTCCCGAGAGAAGGAGGCCGGGCCTGGGGACCGGGCCTTGGGGAAGGCCGGGCCTGGGGACCAGGCCTTGGGGAAGGCCGGGCCTTGGGGAAGGCCCAGCTGCTGAGGTTAGTGATTTTTTTTAGGCCTCACTATATTTATAATTATCAGTTGCAGTCAGAAAATTGCACTGCACAAGTCATTGGAAACAAAACAATAATTACCTCATCTTGAATTGAATATAGGAACAAGCTCAAACTAGATTGCAGGACTGGGCAGGTAAAGAGGATGGAACTGAAATCCGACACAGGCCATGATGGTTCCTGTTGTAATGACATCTCTGATTTACAACATATTTATTAACTTTTTCATTTCTGCTTCGCAAACACCCAAAAACTCAACATCGTGTCTGGTTCAATCCAGCCGTGCACTTAACCAACGTACCCGACCTGATTTCATGAAGTGCTGCAGCGAGTCAAAGCACCAGTTCAGCCCCAGCCAGAGTATTGTGGCCAATTCTGGGCACCACACTGTAAGGATGTCAAGGCCTTGGAGAGGGTGCATAAGAGATTTACTAGAATGGTCCCAGGGATGAGGGACTTCAGTTACTCGGAGACTGGAGAAGCTGGGGTTGTTCTCCTTAGAGCAGAGAAGGCTAAGGAGAGACCAAAGAGATATTCAAAATCATGAGGGGTTTTGATTAGAGTAAATAAGGAGAAACTGTTTCTAGTGGCAGAAGGGTCGGTAACCAGAGGACACAGATTTAAGGTGATTAGCAAAAGAGCCAGAGGCGACATGAGGAGGAAACATTTTTTACGCAGCGAGTTGTTGTGATCTGGAATGCACTGCCTGAAAGGGCGGTGGAAACAGATTCAATCATTTTCAAAAGGGAATTTTGCAGGCCTATGGGGAGTGGGACTAATTGGATAGAATCTTTCAAAGAGTCGACGCAAGCACAATTGGCTGAATGGCCTCCTTCTGTGCAGTCTGATTCTATGATCCCAGGGATCTGTCTGCAGAGGAATACAGGAACAGGATGAGACATTCAGCTCCTCGAGCCTGCTCCGCCATTCAATCAGATTACGGCTGATATTGCTCCTCTTTTCCCACCTTTCCTCTATATCCCTTGATACTCTTACCCAACAAAAATCTGTCCATCTCAGTCTTGAAAATTTCAATTGACCCCCAGCATCCACCACCTTTTTTTGGGGGGGGGGGGGGGGGGGGGGCAGAAAGAGTTCCAGATTTACACTACCCTTTGTATGAATGTAATGCTGGGAGATTTTACCAGCTCAAGTGGACACTTTGCAAACCCACTGTTGCACTTTGCTGAACTCCTAATCACATCTGTCACGGAGTGGAGGAAGAGAGCGCGATACAGGGAGGGAACTTCAGCTTGATTCTTCAAATGGTCTTTAAATTGACCCAGAAAACACAAGTCAAGCACCTTGGGAACTGAAGACTGGCCATTGGAGACGGAACATCCCCAAAGCGTCTCCACTCACCGAATGCATGCTCCAAGGGTGTAACCGTCACTACTAACTACAGGCAAACACCGTCAATTCCCCAGACTCACAGCATGCTTTGATCCTCCGCTTGCTGGTCGGTAAGACCAGTCCACTGTCAGACGCTCTGTGATGGGCAAAGATGACCTGAAGTTACAGCTCAGCTCCACGTCCTCTCCGATGAAACCTCTGATCTTTGGAGCCAGAGAAATCTCAACAGCAACAGTGCCTGTTTAGAGAGGAACGCAGGAGTCAACACCAAGCACAGATAAAGAAACAACAGAGCCTTGGTGATAAGCCTTCGACCTGAAACATTAACTCGGTTTCTCTCCACATTTATATAGTACCTTTTGTAAGAATATAAATAGGTTTTTACATTATTCCAATACAGAACAGCTAATGTAGACAAAATTGGTTTAAACCGTGAGCTCGCAAATCTTATCCTTTGATCACAATGGCATTGATAACTTTGGAGGATATTGTACTGTAACAATGGGTACATATAGATTATTGAATAAATAACCCCTCTCAGGTGGATGTGAAAGATCCCATGGCACTATTTTGAAGAAGAGCAGGGGAATTCTCCTCAGTGTCCGGGGCCAACATTTATTCCTCAACCAACATCACAGAGATTATCTGGTATTAACACATTGCTGTTTGCGGAATTTTGTTAAAAAGACTTGCATTTCTATAGCGCCTTTCACGACCTCAGGACGTCTCAAACCGCTTTACAGCCAATTAAGTACTTTTGAAGTGTAGTCACTGTTGTAATGTAGGAAATGTAACGTCCATGTATAATTGAGACACGGACTGCAGAAGTTGGTTATAACAGGTGTTTACTGAATGGAGACAAAACTGGAACTACTATACAAAAAGTTAGTACACAGGCTTATATACAGGGGTGGTCACTACTGGTACTGCAGTATACAGGGGCTGCAGAATATAGTTCCTTCTTCAAGGTACATACACTACAATTCCTCCCCTTTTAGCGAAACAGTACATAACATTCGATTAATAATTAAGTAACATTTACAATTACAGTTGCTATATACATTAGCTGAAGTTAATCAATTATAAATTCAGTCTTTGAGGAGGCTTCCTGATTCTGTCCGGATAACGCCTCTTTGGGGTATCAGGTTCTTCTGGCAAAGTTGATTCGGGATCAACGTCGTTGTTTGGTTCGTCTGCTTCCAATATCACCGATTCTGAGGTAGATGCAATTGGTACTTCGGTTTCATCACCAGGTGTATAGGATCGTGGTGTAGATTTGACGTTTTCCAGTGACTCTAGAATCTGGTCAGCATGGCGTCTTACAATGCTCTCTCCAACGTCCACGGTATACATTAGAGGTCCTTGCCGTGTGCAGATCATTCCTGGCTGCCATTTCTGTGTGCGGTAGTCCCGGGCCAAAACTGGTTGACCTATCTTGAAACTCCTGGTCGGCCTTTCATTCATATTCTGAAACTGCCTGTTCTCCACATCTCTTCTGACGTTTGGCTTAACCAAATCCAAGCGGCATCTCAGTCTTTGATTGAAGAACATCATGGCTGGAGTTTGGTTGGTAACCGCATGTGTCGCATTCCGGTAGGCAAACAAGAAGTTATCCACCTTGTGTTGTAGGGGTATGTCTTCATTACACATTGCCTTGATAGCCTTCTTGAATGTTTGAACGAACCTCTCAGCCAATCCATTGGTGGCTGGATGATATGGGGCGGATGTGTAATGCTTAACACCATTGTTCTTTAAGAACCTCCGGAACTCTTCAGACACAAACTGTGGTCCATTGTCGGAGCAAATCTGTTCAGGCAGCCCATTTCTGGCAAATATGGTTCGTAAGACTGTGATAGTTTTTTCCGTGGTGGTTGAGGACATTTTTATTACCTCTGGCCACTTTGAATGTGCATCCACCGCAATTAAAAACATCGAGTCCATAAATGGACCAGCAAAATCAATGTGTACCCTTTGCCATGGAGACGAGGGCCACTCCCATGGATGTAGAGGGACTTGTGGTGGGGCGTTTTGGACCTTCTAGCATCCTGTACAGCTCTTGGTCATCACTTCGATTTCTCTATCGATTCCTGGCCACCACACAAACGCTCTGGCTAAGTTCTTCATTTTTACCCCTCCCAGATGACCCTCATGAAGCTCATTGAGCACTCTATCCTTCAATTTGGGTGGAATTACTGCTCTGGATCCACACATCAAGGTTCCTCGGCACACTGACAGCTGTTCTCTTCTCGGCGAGAATGCTGGCAACAGTGGTTCGCCATGTGCTGGCCATCCCTTCACCGTTAAATCATAGACCCTGGAGAGTGTCGGGTCATTTCGTGTTTCCTTTTCTATGTTTGCATTCGTCACAGGTAGACATTCGACTATGGTCGAGTGGAATATCTCCACAGGATCCACTGCAGGTGCTTCTTCCACCGTCGGCAACAGTAGGCGCGACAATCCATCAGCATTCCCATGCTGTTTAGTTCCTTTGTACTCGATGTCATATTGGTGTGCCCCTAGGAAAAGGGACCACCTCTGTAGCCGTTGTGCTGTCATTATCGGAACGCCCTTCTTAGGGTTGAAAATGGAGACAAGAGGTTGATGATCAGTTAGTAGAGTAAATTTCTGTCCGTGCAGGTAGTGATTGAACTTCTTCACCCCCCACACCAGGCTGAAGGCCTCTCTCTCAATCTGGGCGTAGTTACGCTCGGCTGCAGTTAACGAGCGTGACGCAAAAGCTATCGGCCTCGCTGAACCATCAAGGGATTTATGTGACAGTACCACTCCAACGCCGTAGGGAGACGTATCACACGCCAGTCTTATCGGTAGTGATGGGTTGTAGTGAGCCAATACTTCCTTTGAAGTGATTAAGTCCTTACTCTTCTGAAAAGCACGCTTACAATCATCGCTCCATTTCCATGCTACCCCCATTCGTAGCAGGGCGTTCAGTGGGTGCAGAATTGCTGACAAATTCGGCAAAAACTTATGATAGCAATTCACCAACCCGAGGAATGACCTCAGCTGCGACACATTTTCAGGCGCTGGGGCCTTAACAACTGCTTCAATTTTGTCAGGGGACTTATGTAACCCCTCTTCATCAATCACGTGGCCACAATACGATCTGTTTCTTAAAAATTCGCACTTGGGGCGGTTGGCTCGCAGCCCATGTTCCCGTAGTCTAGTGAGCACCTGTTCTAGGTTGTTAAGGTGTTCACTGTCATCTTCACCTGTTACAAGGATGTCGTCCAAGTAACACCGAGTCCCCGGAATCCCTTGCAGGACTTGTTCCATCGCTCTTTGCCATATCGCCGGAGCCGATGCTACTCCGAATACCAATCGATGATACTGGTAAAGACCTTTGTGAGTGTTTATCGTGAGATACTTCCTAGAGGACTCTTCAACCTCCATCTGCAAATATGCTTGTGCTAGGTCAATTTTTGTAAAACGCTTCCCTCCAGACAGTGAGGCGAAGATGTCTTCTATCCTTGGAAGAGGATATTGTACTGTGCGAAGGACAGGGTTCACCGTCACCTTGAAATCCCCACAGATGCGAATCTTCCTTGGCTCTCCGGACTTATTGCTTAACGTTTTCTTCATGACAGGAACGATGGGTGTCGCCCACTCGCTCCAGTCGACCTTAGATAACACGCCCGCCTTCTCCAGATTCTCCAGCTCTGCCTCGACGGCTGGGCGAATTGCATATGGTACCGGTCTCGCTTTGAAAAACTTGGGAACTGCATTCTCTTCTATTTTTATCGAGGCGGTTACGCCTTTAAGCGTGCCCAGTTCTTGTTGAAATACCTCTTTGGCGTTAGCTAAGATTGTTGACAATCGTCCAGGAGTGACGTCTTCATCTTTTTTACCGTCCACCGTCATTGCATGAATGGAATGCCAATCTAAGTTTATCTTCCTGATCCATTCCCGTCCCAATAACGGTGGTCCACCATTTGGCAGTATGTAGAGATACAATTTCCGTATTTTCTTGCCATTGTATTCGACAGGCACCCTTATTTTTCCTCTGGGGTATACTTTTTGCCCCGTATACGTCGTCAAGACGATGGATGTCTCTCTCAAGCGTGTGTGTGAAAATAGCCGCTCGTAGTCTCGTCGATTCATGACGGTTAGCGCTGATCCTGTATCCAATTCCATTTTAACTTGGGACCCTGCTATCGTGAGAGTGACCCAAATGGTTCGGTGATCCTCTTTTGCGATTACATTGTGAAGTTTGAGACAGCTTAGTCTTCTGTTTCCGGATTCACTATCGCTCATCTGGTCTTCGGAACTACTGTCCGTCATCTTTTGTACTTTCTTGTACGGTTCCTTAGTAGCCTTTTTGTTGTCGCTGGTCGTCTTCCCAGACCTACAAACTCGTGCAATGTGTCCAATCTTCCCGCATTGTCTGCATATTTTGTCTTTGGACCAGCAGTCCTTCTGGTCATGGTTAGTTCTGCCGCAGCGATAACATTTTGCAAATCCCCGTGTCATTTCATGGGTGCCGTATTCCTGTGGCTTTTGCTGTATTTCCGCAGCTCCCCTTGCTGCTGCTTCGTACGATACTGCCACGCTGAAAGCCTTATCTAGCGTCAGCTCTTTCTCTGAGAGTAACCACGTGGTCCAGTGCTCTAATGTATTATCAAAAGCAGTGATACAGCCAGTCTTCGGCATCTTGCAAATCTAAAATGGCGCCTCCCGTGCTTTGCCTTCTTCCCCGCTGTTGTTAGCGCTGCTTTCCACGGTTTCTTGCGCGTATTCTTTTTCTTTTATTATTTTCCTGTCGTGGCGCAGACCCTCTGGGACACTTCCCTCCCTCTTCTGAGGTCCGAACGCTGCCCAGCTTCGAAACACCGGCCGCGCCCTGTATGCTCCACCCTCTCTCTCTCTCTCCTTGCTTCCCGACTCGCTGCCCGGCCCCGTTGCAGCCCAGGAAGGATCAGAGCACTACCTGCCACCAGCCCGATTAGCTGGGAAACCACGGACCGAGGAACCCAGCCTGGCTCTGGACAGCCTCTCCTGCAAGTTTTGAAATCGATGATTGACGGTCGACGCCCATTTCTCGAGTTTCAATGGCCTATTTTTTTCTTTTTTTTTTCTTCTGGCTCCGACCTTCAACACGTCGTCGGAGCTGCTGCTGAGTTGCAGGTAAGTTCGTTTCTAACTCGTCGCCAGTGTTAAGTCCGTGAATGATTGAGACACGGACTAGCAGGAGAGAAACAAACAGATCTTTACTGGTGAAAGGCATAAACGAAACTAAACAACAGAGGCTCTCTAGCGCCTCTTATACAGGGGTGGTCACTGCCGGTACTGCAGTCTGAGACCAGTTATTCTCTTAAAGGTACATACACAACACTAGTGACAGGTGAAAATGACAGTGAACACCTTGTCAACCTAGAGCAGGTGCTCACTAGACTAAGAGAACATGGGCTACGAGCATCAACCTCTTGTCTCCATTTTCAACCCTCAGAAGGGCGTACCGATAATGACAGCACAACGGCTGCAGAGATGGTCCCTTTTCCTAGGGGCACACCAATATGACATCGAGTACAAAGGAACTAAACAGCATGGAAATGCTGATGGATTGTCACGTCTACCGTTGCCGACGGTGGAAGACGACGACCTTGCAGTGGATCCAATGGAGTTATTCCACTCGACCATAGTCGAATGTCTCCCTGTGACGAATGCAAACAGTGTGTCGGGTCATTCCATGTTTCCTTTTCTATCACGGGTCTATGATTTAACGGTGAAGGGATGGCCAGCACATGGCGAACCACTGCTGCCAGCATTCTCGCCGAGAAGAGAGCAGCTGTCAGTGTGCAGAGGAACCTTGATGTGTGGATCCAGAGTAGTAATTCCACCTAAGTTGATGGATAGAGTGCTCAATGAGCTTCATGAGGGTCATCTGGGTGGGGTAAAAGAGAGCTTAGCCAGAGCGTTTGTGTGGTGGCCGGGAATCGATAGAGAAATCGAAGTGATGACCAAGAGCTGTGCAGGATGCCAGAAGGTCCAAAACGTCCCACCACAAGCTCCTCTGCATCCATGGGAGTGGCCCTCATCTCCATGGCAAAGGGTGCACATTGATTTTGCTGGTCCCTTCATGGACTCGATGTTTTTAATTGCGGTGGATGCACAAAGTGGCCAGAGGTAATAAAAATGTCCTCAACCACCACGGAAAAAACTATCAGTTTTATGAACCATATTCGCCAGGAATGGGCTGCCTGAACAGATTTGCTCTGACAATGGACCACAGTTTGTGTCTGAAGAGTTCCGGAGGTTCTTAAAGAACAATGGTGTTAAGCATTACACATCTGCCCCATATCATCCAGCCACTAATGGATTGGCCGAGAGGTTTGTCCAAACATTCAAGAAGGCTATCAAGGCAATGTGTAATGAAGATATACCCCTACAACACAAGGTGGACAACTTCTTGTTTGCCTACCGGAATGCGACACATGCGGTTACCAACCAAACTCCAGCCATGATGTTCTTCAATTGAAGACTACGATGCCGCTTGGATTTGGTTAAGCCAAACGTCCGAAGAGATGTGGAGAACAGGCAGTTTCAGAATATGAATGAAAGGCCGACCAGGAGTTTTAAGATAGGTCAACCAGTTTTGGCCCGGGACTACCGCACTGAGAAATGGCAGCCAGGAACGATTTGTACACGACAAGGATCTCTCATGTATACCGTGGACGTTGGGGAGAGCATTGTAAGGCGACATGCTGACCAGATTCTAGAGTCACTGGAAAACGTCAACTCCACACCACGATCTGATACACCTGGTAATGAAATCGACGTCCCAATTGCAGCTACCGCAGACCCGGTAATATTGGAAGATGAACCAAACAACAACATTGATTCCGACTCAACATTGCCAGAAGAACCTGATACCCCAAAGAGGCATTATCCAGACAGAATCAGGAAGCCTCCTCAAAGACTGAACTTATAATTGCTTAAACTTAACCAATGTATCTAGCAACAGTAATTGTGATTGTAATTCGTTATTAGTTGTTAAATGAATGTTATGTACTGTTTATCTAAAAGGGGAGGAATTGTTGTGTATGTACCTTTAAGAGAATAACTGGCCTCAGACTGCAGTACCGGCAGTGACCACCCCTGTATAAAAGGCGCTAGAGAGCCTCTGTTGTTTACTGGTGAAAGGCATAAACGAAACTAAAGATCTGTTTGTTTCTCTCCTGCTAGTCCGTGTCTCAATCATTCACGGACTTAACAACTAGGATGTCGTCCAAGTAACACGGAGTCCCCGGAATCCCTTGCAGGACTTGTTCCATCGCTCTTTGCCATATAGCCGGAGCTGATGCAACTCCGAATACCAGTCGATTATACTGGTAAAGACCTTTGTGAGTGTTTATCGCGAGATATTTCCTAGAGGATTCTTCAACCTCCATCTGCAAATGTGCTTGCGCTAGGTCAATTTTTGTAAAATGTTTCCCTCCAGATAGTGAGGCGAAAATATCTTCTATCCTCGGAAGAGGATACTGTACTGCGTGAAGGACTGGGTTCAGTCACCTTGAAGTCCCCACGGATGCGAACCTTCCCTGGCGGCTCCTCAGACTTATTGTTTAACGTTTTCTTCATGACAGGAACGATGGGTGTTGCCCACTCGCTCCAGTCTACCTTAGTTAGCACGCCTGCATTCTCCAGATTCTCCAGCTCTGCCTCGATGGCTGGGCAAATTGCATACGGTATCGGTCTTGCTTTGAAAAACTTGGGAATTGCATTCTCTTCTATTTTTATCGAGGCGGTTACGCCTTTAAGAGTTCCCAGTTCTTGTTGAAATACCTCTTTAGTGTTAGCCAAGATTTTTGACAATCGTCCAGGTGTGACGTTGTCATCCTTTTTACCAGCCACCGTCAGTGCCTGAATGGAGTGCCAGTCTAAACTTATCTTTCTGATCCATTCACGTCCCAATAACAGTGGTCCACCACCTTGCAGTATGTACAGATACAATTTCTGTATTTCCTTGCCGTTGTATTTGACAGGCACCCTTATTTTCCCTATGGGGTATACTTTCTGCCCCGTATATGTCTTCAAGACAATGGATGTGTCTTTCAAGGGTATGTGTGAGAATAGCTGCTCGTAGTCTCGTTGATTCATGATGGTCAGGGCTGATCCTGTATCCAATTCCATTTTGACTTGGGACCCTGCTATCGTGAGGGTGACCCAAATGGTTCGGTGATCCTCTTTTGTGATTACGTTGTGTAGTTTGAGACAGCTTAGTCTCTTGTTCCCGGATTCACTATCGCTCTTCTGGTCTTCGGAACGACTGTCCGTCATCTTTTGTACTTTCCTGTACTTTTCCTTAGTAGTCTTTTTGTTGTCGTTAGTCTTCTTCCCGGACCTGCAAACTCGTGCAATGTGTCCCATCTTTCCGCATTGCCTGCATGTTTTGTCCTTGGACCAGCAGTCCTTCTGGTCATGGGTTGTTCTGCCGCAGCGATAACATTTTTCAAATCCCCGTGTCATTTCATGGGTGCCGTAGTCCTGTGGTTTTTGCTGTATTTCCGCAGCTCCCCTTGCTGCTGCTTCATACGATACTGCCACGCTGAAAGCCTTATCTAGCGTCAGCTCTTTCTCTGAGTGTAACCTCTTCTGGGTTCCTTCGCTCAGGAGTCCACAGACAAATTTGTCCCGTAGGGTATCTGCCAGTCCTGCTCCGAACTGGCAGTGCTTTGATAGCTTGCGTAGTTCCGTAAGGTAATCAGCATTGCTCTCATCTTTATGCTGATTTCTCTTGTGGAATTTAAATCTTTGTTATCAGCAGCGGTGTAGGATTTAGGTGTTCCTGTAGAATATGAACAATTTCGTTAAAACTCTTCTCCATCGGTTTGACTGGAGTGATCAGGTTCCGCAATAGGCCATACGTTCTTGCGCCCATTAAGTTTAGTAGTACCGATGCCTTTTTCTCATCGGCTACTTCATTTGCCTTGCAATATACTTCGACTCTTTCCACATACGTGGTCCAGTCTTCTATTGCATTATCGAAGGCAGTGATATTGCCAGTCTTTGGCATCTTGGAAATCTAAGATGGTGTCTCCAGCGCTTTGCCTTCTTCCCTGATTGAACAAAATGGCACCTCCCGCGCTTGGCCTTCTTCCCCGCTGGATTAAGATGGCGCCTCCCGCGCTCTGTCTTTTCCGCTGCTGCCAGCGCTGTTGCTGGCGTTTTTATGCCTTGATGGCGACGCCTATGGTCTTCGCGCACTTCCCCCCGCGCTGCTGCCAACGCCGCTCTCCGCGGTCCCCGTGGCAAACTGCAGCTCCTCGCGGCTTTCTGCGCTTCTAATTTCTTTTATTTTAATTACTGTTCCCGTCGTCAGAGCAGACCCTATGGGACACTTCCCTCCCTCTTCTCGGGTCTGTACGCGGCCCGGCTTCGTAGCACCGGCCACGCCCCGTGTGCTCCACCCTCTCTCTCTCCTCTTCCCGACAACGCTGCTCGGCCCCGTTGAAAAGCCACCCGATCGAGCTCTAGCCCGCCGCAGCCCGGGAAAGATCAGTGTGCTACCTGCCACCAGCCCGATTAGCTGGAACACCATAGACTGGATAACCAAGCCCAGCTCTCGACAGCCTCTCCTGCAAATCTTCGAATTCGATGAATCAGAGGGCGGTTGCCCACGGTCGACACCCGTTTCTTCTGTTTGTTTTTTTTTTCTTTTTGGATTTCTTCCTTCTGGCCTCGACCTCTAATAAATTCACTTCAGGGATGGATCCCCGTGAGGTGGTGCAGAACTGTAGGTAAGTTCGGATCTGTTCGTCGCCAATGTAACGTCCGTGTGTAATTGAGACACGGACTGCAGAAGTTGGTTATAACAGGTGTTTACTGAATGGAGACAAAACTGGGACTACTATACAAAGTTACAACACAGGCATATATACAGTGGTGGTCACTACTGGTACTGCAGTATACAGGGGCTGCAGAATATAGTTCCTTCTTCAAGGTATATACACTACAGGAAACATGGCAGCCAATTTGCGCACAGTTGGGTCGGGGGCGCGAGTGCGAGTCGTGGGGGCCGGTGCGAGTCGGGGGGGGGGGGGGGGCGCCGGGGCGAGCGAGTCGGGGGGGGGGGGGGGCTCACCTCTTGGCTGTAGCACCGTAGACTACATGATTACAGATTTGGACCCATCCTCTTTTAGAGCATTCACAGTCAAACCACAAACAACACTGTCAGACCACAGTCAAATTACCATGTATCTTAAAAAGACAGAAACAACCAACACAGAAACACAACCTAGTAAGCTGTACAACACCAAAAAATCGTACAGATGGGCCAAAAACAGCACGGAAAACTACCAGAAAGCAATTAGCAATGAATCAACTCACGCTCTCTTGGACACCTTTCTGGATAACATATACACTCACAATAAAGGCGGCGTAAACCGGGCAGTGAATAACCTAAACAATATTTTTGATAACTTGGCAACAAGGTCAAACCTGAAAGCTCACAAGAACAAACCCAAAACAAAAAACTATGAAAAATGGTTTGACCCAGATTGCCATAACATGAGGAAAAAACTTAGAAAAATATCAAACCAAAAACACAGACAGCCAGAAAACGAGGAATTACGCCTTACTTATTGTCAGACACTAACACAATACAGAAACACACTCAGAACCAAAAAAGAGCAGTATATTAAGAATACACTCAGCTCCATTGAGGAATCCATTGATTCCAATTGTTTCTGGGACAACGGGAATACATTACACAAAAAACACGACAATTGGCCATTCAAAATGGAGACACATGGGAAAACCACTGAAAAATTATACCAGAAAAACACACTAAGGCCAGAGCAACACCAAATATGCAAAAAACTGGAAAAGCTCGAAATGGCCATAAAAGATAACTAAAACCCGCTAGATTCCATAATAACAGAAAAAGAACTTTTTGAAAAACTCAAGGACCTGCGACCAGGAAAAGCTTGCGGTGCAGGCGGCATACTAAGCGAGATGATTAAACACACAGACGATAAAATGAAACTGGCTATCCTAAAACTCTTCAACTTGGTTCTGAGTGTCGGTTACTTCCCTGATATCTGGAACAAAGGACTCATAACGCCCATATACAAAAGTGGGGACAAAGTCGACCCAAATAACTATCGAGGCATCTGTGTAAACAGTAACCTGGGGAAGGTATTCTGTAGTATCATAAACAAAAGACTTATAAACTTCCTTGAGGAGCACAATGTCTTGAGCAAAAGCCAAATTGGATTCCTGCCAAACTATAGAACATCAGATCATATCTTCACCCAACAGACGCTAATTGACAAACACGTTCATCAAAACAAAAGCAAAATCTACATATGCTTTATAGATTTCCAGAAGGCTTTCGATTCCATCTGGCACGACGGTTTATTCCTGAAACTTATCGAAAGCGGGGTAGGGGGAAAAACATATGATGTAATTAAATCAATGTATACAAACAACAAATGTGCAGTTAAAATTGGAGACAAACAAACAAAATACTTCCCACAGGGGCGGGGGGTGACGCAGGGCTCGCCCATCTCACCGACACTCTTTAATATTTACATAAATGAATTGGCAAAACTACTTGAACAATCTACAGCACCCGGCCTCACCCTATATGAATCCAAGGTTAAATTCCTCCTCTATGCAGATGACCTGGTTCTGCTGTCACCAACTAAGGAGGGTCTACAGCAGAACCTGGATCTGCTGGAGTCGTTCTGCCAGACCTGGGCCCTGACAATAAATCCCCAAAAAACCAAAGTCCTTGTGTTCCAGCAAAGATCCAGACATCAGGGACCCAAAATAAATTTCACACTAGGAACAACCAAAATTGAACAAACCACTAACTACACATACTTGGGCTTAAAAATCAGTTCTACGGGAAATTTTCATCTGGCTGTGAATGAACTGAAAGAGAAAGCAAGAAGGGCTTTCTATGCCATTAAAAAATCAATCCAAATAGAAATCCCAATTAGCATTTGGCTCAAAATTTTCAAATCAGTAATTGAACCAATTGCACTCTATGGCAGTGAGGTGTGGGGACCGCTAACACAACAAGAATTTGCAAAATGGGACAAACATCCAATTGAGATCCTACATGCAGAATTCTGTAAAAGTATCCTCCGGACTCAAAGGAAAACCATAAACAATGCATGCAGGGCAGAACTAGGCCAATATCCATTAATAATCACTATCCAAAAAAGAGCCACCAAATTTTGGAAACACCTAGAAATGAGCAACCCCCAATGCTATCATTACGAAGCCCTGAAATGCCAAGAGAGGACCATAAAGAAGAATACCCTCAGTCAACTAGTCCTGGGACTCAGTGAAGTAACTACTAACACTACTAACAATAACCAGCCCCAGGACAGTGACAGGGTAACACAAAGAATTCGACCCAACACAATCGTCGCTAAGCAAAAGGAAAAATATGTCATATTGGGCAGAAACAACAAAAACCCAAAGCAAACTCAATTGCTACTTGGCCCTAAACAGACAATACAACATGGCTGATTACCTGACCATGGTAAAGGATAGCAAACTGAGAAAAACCTTGACAATGTACAGACTTAGTGAACATAGCCTGGCGATCGAAAAAGGTAGACACAGGCAGACCCGGCTACCAAGAGAGGACAGGATATGCTCTCACTGCAGTCAGGGAGTGGTGGAGACAGAGATGCACTTCCTCACAGCTTGTAGAAAATATCAAGGCATAAGGGAGAATTTCTACCCAAAATTCACAAAAATATGCCCGGAATTCAGAAATCTGAATGACGACCAAAAACTGCCATACCTACTAGGGAAGAGAGAAATTGTGTAACATTAGCGGCACACTATGTTACAGCTTGCCATAAACAGAGGGACAACCACTAAATATAAGATAAGAGTATATATAAATTATATGAAAGTATATTTATACACTCAGGGATATATCTGTTTATACACTGTATGGATAGATCTGTATTTTTGTGAACAAACATGAATGTTTTCCGATGCTTTGGCAACATAAGATGTAACTTGTCATGCCAATAAAGCGATTTGAATTGAATTGAGTTGGGGGAGGGGGGGGTGAGTCGGGAAAGGGTGAGTCGGGGGGGGGGGGGAGAGAGTGAGTCGGGGGGGGGGGGGGAGAGAGTGAGTCGGGGGGGGGGGGAGAGAGTGAGTCGGGGGGGGGGGAGAGAGTGAGTCGGGGGGGGGGGGAGAGAGTGAGTCGGGGGGGGGGGAGAGAGTGAGTCGGGGGGGGGGGGGGGAAAGAGTGAGTCGGGGGGGGGGGGGAAAGAGTGAGTCGGGGGGGGGGGGGAAAGAGTGAGTCGGGGGGGGGGGGAAAGAGTGAGTCGGGGGGGGGGGGAGAGTGAGTCGGGGGGGGGGGGAGAGTGAGTCGGGGGGGGGGGAGAGAGTGTCGGGGGGGGGGAGAGAGTGAGTCGGGGGGGGGGAAAGAGTGAGTCGGGGGGGGGGGAAAGAGTGAGTCGGGGGGGGGGGAAAGAGTGAGTCGGGGGGGGGGGGAGAGAGTGTCGGGGGGGGGGGGGAGAGTGAGTCGGGGGGGGGAGATTGAGTCGGGGGGGGGGAGAGTGAGTCGGGGGGGGGAGAGTGAGTCGGGGGGGGGGAGAGTGAGTCGGGGGGGGGAGGAGTCGGGGGGGGAGAGTGAGTCGGGGGGGGGAGAGTGAGTCGGGGGGGGGGGAGAGTGAGTCGGGGGGGGGAGAGTGAGTCGGGGGGGGGAGAGTGAGTCGGGGGGGGGAGAGTGAGTCGGGGGGGGGGAGAGTGAGTCGGGGGGGGGGGGAGAGTGAGTCGGGGGGGGGGGGGGAGAGTGAGTCGGGGGGGGGGGGGGGGAGAGTGAGTCGGGGGGGGGGGGGGGGAGAGTGAGTCGGGGGGGGGGGGGAGAGTGAGTCGGGGGGGGGGGGAGAGTGAGTCGGGGGGGGGGGGAGAGTGAGTCGGGGGGGGGGGGGAGAGTGAGTCGGGGGGGGGGAGAGTGAGTCGGGGGGGGGGGGAGAGTGAGTCGGGGGGGGGGGGGGAGAGTGAGTCGGGGGGGGGGGGGGGGGGGAGAGTGAGTCGGGGGGGGGGGGGAGAGTGAGTCGGGGGGGGGGGGGGGGAGAGTGAGTCGGGGGGGGGGGGGGAGTCGGGGGGGAGAGTGAGTCGGGGGGGGAGAGTGAGTCGGGGGGGGGAGAGTGAGTCGGGGGGGGGGGAGGGGGAGAGTGAGTCGGGGGGGGGGAGAGTGAGTCGGGGGGGGGAGAGTGAGTCGGGGGGGGGAGAGTGAGTCGGGGGGGGAGAGTGAGTCGGGGGGGGGAGAGTGAGTCGGGGGGGGGAGAGTGAGTCGGGGGGGGAGAGTGAGTCGGGGGGGGGGAGAGTGAGTCGGGGGGGGGGGGGAGAGTGAGTCGGGGGGGGGGGAGAGTGTGAGTCGGGGGGGGGGGAGAGTGAGTCGGGGGGGGGGGAGAGTGAGTCGGGGGGGGGAGAGTGAGTCGGGGGGGGGGGGAGAGTGAGTCGGGGGGGGGGGGGAGAGTGAGTCGGGGGGGGGGGGAGAGTGAGTCGGGGGGGGGGGGGAGAGTGAGTCGGGGGGGGGGGGAGAGTGAGTCGGGGGGGGGGGGGGGAGAGTGAGTCGGGGGGGGGGGGAGAGTGAGTCGGGGGGGGGGGGGAGAGTGAGTCGGGGGGGGGGGGAGAGTGAGTCGGGGGGGGGGGGGAGAGTGAGTCGGGGGGGGGGGGGAGAGTGAGTCGGGGGGGGGGGAGAGTGAGTCGGGGGGGGGGGGGAGAGGGGGGGGGGGGGGGAGAGTGAGTCGGGGGGGGGGGGGAGAGTGAGTCGGGGGGGGGGGGGAGAGTGAGTCGGGGGGGGGGAGAGTGAGTCGGGGGGGAGAGTGAGTCGGGGGGGGGGGGGAGAGTGAGTCGGGGGGGGGGGGGAGAGTGAGTCGGGGGGGGGGGGAGAGTGAGTCGGGGGGGGGGGAGAGTGAGTCGGGGGGGGGGAGAGTGAGTCGGGGGGGGGGAGAGTGAGTCGGGGGGGGGGGAGAGTGAGTCGGGGGGGGGGGGAGAGTGAGTCGGGGGGGGGGGAGAGTGAGTCGGGGGGGGAGAGTGAGTCGGGGGGGGGGGAGAGTGAGTCGGGGGGGGGGAGAGTGAGTCGGGGGGGGAGAGTGAGTCGGGGGGGAGAGTGAGTCGGGGGGGAGAGTGAGTCGGGGGGGGAGAGTGAGTCGGGGGGGGGGGGGGAGAGTGAGTCGGGGGGGGGGGAGAGTGAGTCGGGGGGGGGAGAGTGAGTCGGGGGGGGGAGAGTGAGTCGGGGGGGGAGAGTGAGTCGGGGGGGGGAGAGTGAGTCGGGGGGGGGAGAGTGAGTCGGGGGGGGGGAGAGTGAGTCGGGGGGGGGGAGAGTGAGTCGGGGGGGGGGAGAGTGAGTCGGGGGGGGGAGAGTGAGTCGGGGGGGAGAGTGAGTCGGGGGGGGAGAGTGAGTCGGGGGGGGGAGAGTGAGTCGGGGGGGGGAGAGTGAGTCGGGGGGGGGAGAGTGAGTCGGGGGGGGGGAGAGTGAGTCGGGGGGGGGGAGAGTGAGTCGGGGGGGGGAGAGTGAGTCGGGGGGGGGAGAGTGAGTCGGGGGGGGGAGAGTGAGTCGGGGGGGGGAGAGTGAGTCGGGGGGGGGAGAGTGAGTCGGGGGGGGGAGAGTGAGTCGGGGGGGGAGAGTGAGTCGGGGGGGGGAGAGTGAGTCGGGGGGGGGAGAGTGAGTCGGGGGGGGGAGAGTGAGTCGGGGGGGGGAGAGTGAGTCGGGGGGGGGAGAGTGAGTCGGGGGGGGGAGAGTGAGTCGGGGGGGGAGAGTGAGTCGGGGGGGGGAGAGTGAGTCGGGGGGGGGGAGAGTGAGTCGGGGGGGGGAGAGTGAGTCGGGGGGGGGAGAGTGAGTCGGGGGGGGGAGAGTGAGTCGGGGGGGGGAGAGTGAGTCGGGGGGGGGAGAGTGAGTCGGGGGGGGGAGAGTGAGTCGGGGGGGGGGAGAGTGAGTCGGGGGGGGGGAGAGTGAGTCGGGGGGGGGGAGAGTGAGTCGGGGGGGGGGGGGGAGAGTGAGTCGGGGGGGGGAGGTGGGGGGAGAGTGAGTCGGGGGGGGGGGAGAGTGAGTCGGGGGGGGGGAGAGTGAGTCGGGGGGGGGGGGGGGAGAGTGAGTCGGGGGGGGGGAGAGTGAGTCGGGGGGGGGGGAGAGTGAGTCGGGGGGGGGGAGAGTGAGTCGGGGGGGGGGAGAGTGAGTCGGGGGGGGGGGAGAGTGAGTCGGGGGGGGGGGAGAGTGAGTCGGGGGGGGGGAGAGTGAGTCGGGGGGGGGAGAGTGAGTCGGGGGGGGGGAGAGTGAGTCGGGGGGGGGGGGGGGAGAGTGAGTCGGGGGGGGGGGAGAGTGAGTCGGGGGGGGGGAGAGTGAGTCGGGGGGGGGGGGGGAGAGTGAGTCGGGGGGGGGGGGGGAGAGTGAGTCGGGGGGGGGGGGGAGAGTGAGTCGGGGGGGGGGGGGAGAGTGAGTCGGGGGGGGGGGGGAGAGTGAGTCGGGGGGGGGGGGGAGAGTGAGTCGGGGGGGGGGGGAGAGTGAGTCGGGGGGGGGGGGGGAGAGTGAGTCGGGGGGGGGGGGGAGAGTGAGTCGGGGGGGGGGGGGGAGAGTGAGTCGGGGGG